>NC_054602.1:21663635-21994260 GCF_004785595.1 Juglans microcarpa x Juglans regia | reverse complement strand
AATTATCAGGCGACTATCCAAATGGCCCTGCACGAGGTGCTGTATGGGAGAAACTATGGAGCGTCGATATATTGGAATGAGGCAGGAGAAGCCAAGGTAATTAGGCCAGAAATTATACAAGAGATGACTGAGCAAGTCAAATTCAAACGTGCAAGGATGGTCGCAGCTCAGAGTAGACAAAAGAATAATGCCAACAATAGGAGAAGAGAGTTGACCTTTGAAGATGGTGACTAGTATACCTAAAGTATCACCTATGAAAAAGGTTAAGAGGATTGGACCGTACCAAATAGTTGAAAAGGTCGGCCCAGTAGCATACTGAGTTGTGTTACGCGCAAAATATGAGGGGATTCACAACATTTACCAGGTTTCTTCGTTAAGAAAAAGTTTTAGCAACCAGCAACTCTAAGTAATTGAACCCTGGTTCCACTATAACAAAATCTTACATATGAGGAAACTATTGTATGAATCATAGATTGGAAGGAGTAGAGATTATGACCTAAAATCATGCCATTGGTAAAGGTGAAATGGAGAGATGTGGGAAACGAGGAGTTCACTTGGAAAAGTGAGCTGGACAAGCGGGAGTAGTTTCTGTATTTATTCAATCCGTGGTGATGATTTGTAATGCACGATGTGATATGAACTCGTAGGAATAGAATCCCTTGAACTAACAATCAATTTGAAAACTCATCCAAGAAAGTCAAAATCAAGCCAATGGAAAATTTAGACCCATTGAGGAACTCGTTTCAAGAACCTAGATTATATGAAAATCTAAACTCGTTGAAGAACTTGTCTCAAGAACCTAAATTATAAGGAAGAACGCTACAAAGGTTGTGATTTGCCTTTGATAAGTTCAAAAGTTCATTCAAGAACAAGATGAGGTAAACTCAACTCATAATGAAAAAATTCATCAAATTTCAGAAATTAATAAAAATGAGGCTACAAAGAGTATTTAAACAAAAACCTAATTAAAACCCTAACAAAAGTAAATCTCCATCTTCCAAAAATACCCCTGACTGAATAGTATCGCGGCTAGAGTACTCGGCTATAGTAACTTACATATCTCAATCCTCCAAAAACCCTAGGTTAACATAAAATCTTTTTCCAAAATACCCTTGGGCAAAATGCAAGACCTTCCCAAAAGAAACCTTAGCTGCAAATTAAAATAATCCCTAAACTACCCTTAAAAATTTCTCTTGAAACCCTATTTCATAAAACATAAAACATATATGGGCCAAACATCCTCAAGTCTCATTATTCTAGACTAATTCCTATAACTAATAAAATAAGCCATTTTAATAAATTAAACAAGGTCCAAACAATAACTTTAGCTCATGTCTTCCATAACTTGTATCAAGTGGATCAAAACTGGATCTCCTTCTCTGAAACCCATCTTGAGTGTTGGAGTCTTGCTAGCTTCATCCCAAGTGGATAGCACCAATCCTTGCATTGCCTCCTTGATCTTCTTGACTCTTGACCTTGTAATTGGCCCATCTAGAACTTGTAAAGGATCTTTAAGACTAGGCCCATCTTGCTGTCCATCATTCTCTCTCTCCTCAAAAGGATTAGATTTCGAATCTCCACCTACATCAAAGGGAAAAAGATCAGAAACATTGAAAGTAGCAGAAATATGATACTTACCTAGAAGATCCACTTGATATGAATTTTCATAATTTCTTTATAAAGAAGAGCAAGCAAGATAAGACTTTTCAACTGTATTGTGCAGGAGCGTTCAAGTGCCCTATCTTACTAATAATAAGAAAGGGGCTCAAAAGTTGCGAAGAAAGTCAAACTGCTCTAATCGAGCTGTGAAATAGGCGTGGTGAGGTATTGGAAGTGGGGACAGACCTGTTAGAAGAATCCCTAGGGCATCCTTAAGAGGCTCAAAGATCTTGAAAAAAGAACGAGTAAAGTCAAAGTGTTAGTTGGTCGTTGTTCGTTCCAAAATAGACCAACTCAATGAATGAAGGGAGGAGTATGAGGAAGGCCGACTTTCTATATGAAGATTCAAACAAAAAGGAAAAGGGCCTTGACCTGGGTAGCTCCTTTCATTGTTATATTTCTCAACTCAATTGATTGGATTCTCTCTTACATGGACAAATTTCCTCTTTCTGTTGGAGGCAGCGGAAGCGATGCCGGCCCATGAAGCCTGGCACTTGCCATTTCACAGCTGCCGTTAGCTCTCTAGGTAGCGATGAAACTTAGGGATTAACTAATTTAGAAGTTTTTCCTGCACCGATCTGATTGATTTAGAAAGCTAAAACAAAGAATGAATACCCTGTGAAATATGGTTTGCTGATACAGAATCCACATATCCTATTGGGGTAGGGAGAGGGAAAGACCTTTATGGTTTCAATTAATTTTTTCAAGAATTTGAAAAATTTCATCCAAGTTACTTCTATCATCAACAAGCAAAAACATCAAAACTAAATGAGTAAGTGGATTAAAACCATAAACAACTTCAAAAGAATAATAAGAAATAGTAGTATCCATGGTTCTATTATATGCAAACTCTAATAAGGGCAAATGATACTTCCGCAAACGTTTATACAATAAGTCAATGAATGGCAAATGATACTCATACAAACGTTCATGAAACAAATTTAAAGTCTTCATTGCACCAAAATGATCACTCTAATTATATGCAAATTGAATGAATGGCAAGCAATATTCCCACCCATGGTCACTCAACACGTTCAAAATATTTTTTACACCATAATGACCCAACAAACCCTATCCATGCACTAGCATCTCACGCATAAGACTAGTAGGCTAACAAAGGTTATTCTCTCTAAACAAATACCAATTTAGGAGTCTAGAGCATTTACCAAACGATGCCTTCTCACATGCTCTATACACACTAGCAAAGTCATCATCATTAGCATGCAATTCCTTATCATATTCAAATCTCAAGAACTTTGCATTTGAAATGAAGACAAGGATATACCTTTTTGCTAAAGCATCAACCACAAAATTTTTCTTACCTTTTGTGTATTTGATTATAGGAGGAAATGTATCAATGAATTCCTCCCACTTAGCATGAATTCTATTCAACTTACCTTGTCCTTTCAAGTACTTCAAGGACTCATATTTGTCAAAGAAAGGTTGGATAGGAATTGTCGCACCCAACACAAAATCAATGTAATGCTTTATCTCTCTAATAGGTAGCAATCTACTAAACACACCACTAGGAATCATGACCTCATATCTCTGCAACAAAGAGACAACAACACTAGGCAATGGATTATTAAGTTCGTTAGTAGTAAAATTTGCCTTAGCATAAAAACTCATTTTTCTCTTATTTTCTTCACTCTCTATTTTCTTTTCACTCTCTTTTTTCATTTCACCATCTTTTTTTCTTTCACTCTCTTTTTTCTTTTCACTCTCTTTTTTTCTTTCACTCACTTTTTCATTTTCTTTTTTGAACTCTCTGCCTCCCAAGTGTTTTTCAACTCATTCTCTCTTTTCAATTTCACTTGATCTTCATACATTTGTCTTCGAGTTAGTGATACAAGAGTAATGGTCTTATTGTCTTTTACCAAAGTATACATATTCTTGAACCAATCATGAATCACTTTCTTATCATACTACCACGACCTTCCCAACAAAATATGGCCAACATGTATAGGCACTACATCACAAAGCACTTCATCCATGTATTTCTCAATTGAAAAAGAAACAAACACTTGCCTATTTACCCTAACCTCCCCACAATCATTCAACCATTGCAACTTGTATGGTCTATTGTGTTTCAAGGTAGGTAAATTCAATTTCTCAATTAAAATAGTGCTAGCAACATTAGTACAACTCCCCCCATCAATGATCATATTACATACCTTATTGTTGATGTGACATTTAGTATGGAAAATGTTCTCTCTCTACTACTTGGTATCATATACCTTGATTTGTTTATTGAGAGCACGTCTGGCAACAAGAGATTCACATGTCACGGGGTACTCTACTCCATCATCATCACTAGTATCATCCAACCCGTGCATCTCCTCACTATCACCCTCACTCTCAGTCATCATCTCTCCATTCTCACGCATAATCATCACTTGCATATTTGGACATTGAGATGCGATGTGCCCTGAACTCAAACACTTAAAACATTTAATATCTTTATTTCGTGAAGGTTGGGATTCTACCTTGAGTTTATTGCTAGTTCCCTCATCTTTTCCTTAGGTGGTTCAGTCTTCCCCTTTGTTACAGCTTGATCATTTTTGTCCCACTTTGGTTTCCAATGAGTGCTGGAAACCGAGGTATACCTTGCTATACCATTTCTCTTTAACTGTCTCTCCACCTTTATAGCCATGTGCACCATGTCCTCTACCTCCACATAATGTTGCAACTCAACTACATGGCTATCTCACTATTCAACCCACTAAAAAATCTAGCCATCGTGGCCTCCCGATCCTCTACTACATTAGCCCAAATCATAGCCACCTTCATCTACTTATGGTAATCCTCCACACTCCTAGACTCCCGTGTAAGATTTTCTAATTTTTGGTAAAGGTCTCTATAGTAATGGATAGGTACAAATCTCCACTTCATGAGAGCTTTCAACTCTCCTCATGTCTCTATAGGCCTCTCATAATTCCTCCTACTATTGGTTACTAATTGATCTCACCAAATAATAGCATAATCAGTGAACTCAATTACTGCCAACTTCACTTTCTTCTCTTCTGAATAATTATGACAATCAAAGATCAACTCTATCTTTTTCTCCCACTCTAAATAAGTTGCAGGGTCAGTTCTATATATTTATATATATATATATATTTTATGTTAATAACATATGATCAAATGTTCATGTTTAAGATTAAACTTTTTTGTTATATTAATATTATGTTATAAAATTAAAATTTTTAATGATAATGTTATATCAAATGTTATATTAAGATTTATAAGATTAATTTTATGTTATATCAAATATTATATTAATTTTATGTTATTAAATTATTATTATACATTAATAATAGGATTTTAAAATTTAATGCTATATTAATTAACAAGTTAGCATATAATATAAAATTATTTTATATATAATTATATATTATATATAATATAAAAAATTAATATATATATATATATATGAATAGGTCTGATCCAATTCAGTCAAGTGTTAGAAAAAAGAAAATCAGACTCATACTAGTTTCAAACGGTTTTGAAAAAATGGAACCGATATCAAACTGAACCGGTTTTGAACTGGACTGAATCCACCGGTTCGGTTCGGTTCGGCTCACCAGTTCATCGACTTTTTTTTCACCCCTATTATACTTATTACGACAACTTTATGACATTTTGCAATGGCTTCTTATAATCTCATAAAGTCTCTTTTCTTGTAATGCTGCAAGTGGATGGTAGTAACAGGGGCCATGATTCAAAACTCCTATGAATTTTAACTGAAAAATACTTTCTATGGTGGATTCAGTAAGTTATCTTTGATATTTCATAAACGAAAAATCTTATATACCACACTTCACTCACACTTTCATTTTATTATGATGAAATAACATTGGTCAATAACTTCTAAACTTTTCTTTTAAAAGTAAAGTACGATCCAAGAGTGATAAAAGCATCATATTTTACACAATAAAATGAAAGTAAAATAGGAGTGTAATACGTTGCATTCTTTCGAAAATGATACCCCCATGGCGATTTAATATGTTTTGTAAATTGATGACATGGCATACCTACGAAGTTATGATAAGTGGATGATTAGACCGTGTTTAAACAGTGATAGATCACAAAAGAAAAGCCAATTGCATGTGAGACATATAGGCGTGTGAATTTGAATGCGAGAGACCTAACACGATTAATGAGTCAGCAAAACTTATTATAAGATAATATATGTCATTGGGTACTCACATGCAATATATAGTACACCATGCGTCACCACTATTTAAGATACCATTCAATTTTGCAAAAAATCAGGTGAGTCGAATTGATCTTATGATTCATGAAAATAGCGAAGCTAGCTGTGTAGTCTTCAAAACCATGATCCCCTTCTGTCCAAGCAAAAAACCTAATTAAGTTCACAACCCCACCGAAAAGTAAAAGGACCACATCTTTAATTCAGAAAACTAACTAACATCTGGACTTTATAATATGCTTATATATATATATATATATATATATATATTTATATATATTTGTATGGCTGTGGTTTAGAATATAAAATTAAAAGGATAAAAAAGAGAGTTTTTCTGATCACCAATCATACAAGTGCTGCAACAAGGAACAAAGACTCTTAGATCTATGTCAGACCGACGCATTGTACGTACCATAAAATGATCATGATTCAGCGAGTGGTACCCTGAAAAGTTGGATTTTTTTTTTATTTTTTTATTTTTTGGATAAACGTGAAAAAGTTCCGCTACTTTATTTATTTATTTATTTTTTTAATTATCATAAATATTTTTTTAAAAAATAAAATATTCACAACATTAAAAAATATTTTTTAATCACTAAATAAAAAAAAAATTATTATTTGGATCACAAATTTGAATCCCGAATTTGAAATCTAAAGCATTTCTCAATGTAAAAAGATAAAGAGTAGAATTTCGGATACTGATAATTTATGGGAAACTTAAAAGACATAATTTTAAGTCAAAGTTAGATATAATATTATTTATTTAATGACTATATTATTTAGGTTTCATTTCACATTAATACAAAAGGGAATTGATGGGCTTGCCTTTATTTATAAGACTAATTATCAATTAATAAAAGAAAAAATTTTTTTATCAGTTATTATTTATCACCTTACACTTTATAAAAAATATTTATATATCTTATAAAAAATATACCTAAATCTTATAAAAATAATATAGATGCAGAGTGTGAGAGAAATAAATCTCTTAATAAAATTATAATAAAATATATCTTTAAAAATTAAAATTATAGATTATATAGATCATAAATTATTAGATAGTTCCAAAATATAATTATTCTAGCTAGGCGAGAATTACCTAATAATCCCCAAATTGGAAGGGACACTTTTACCACCAAAAAGAGGCAAAAGTAATACAACTCATCTTCACCGCAAATAAATGAGTCCAACGTATAGGCTTTAGATCTCATTTAATTTCTGGCTAACCAAGTAGTCCTTCTTTTCGCTTTTGACACAATTCACATGCATGCCCTTATTAATACCTACAAGAAAACAAAATGAAAAATAATATTTATAATCGTGAGTTGTATAATTATTGTATAATTATTTTAAAAAAATAAATAAAATATATGACTCACATAAAAAATAATTAATTTTTTAGTAATAGATCACACACTTTTTAAAAACAATTACGTGATATTTACGCACTTCACAGTTGTATTCTAAGAAAATATATGTATAAAAAAAAAAAAAAACCTAAATCCTATTTGGTTTATTAATGTTTTGAATAGTGAAATTAACTTGAATTGGATACAAAATCTACATGAAAATCTTTTGCCTTCGATTTTAAGCAATGAGAAACTGACACAGTTTATAAGATATTCTATGATACAGAACTTGCATGATCCTTGCAGTCTTCTTTATGTGTTTGTAAAATGACACATATAAAGTCATCTATATTTTTAAACGAAATTTAAATTTCGTCTCTAATAATTATTTTAAGGACGAAATTTAGTTCATCTCAAAACAATTTCATCCTTAAAATTAAAATTTGTTGTAGTATACTGAAATGGGGACCTAAATTTTAAATGAAATAGCATGTATTAACCGAGGATTACTACTTGTCTCATAGTTTCTTCGTCTAATTCGAAGTTAACAGTCGTTGATTTTTCAAGAACCAATCACAGCATGTAACATCATGCATGGTGGGGAGCCTACTCCATTCATTTTACAAAAAAAGACAAGAGCTCTTTATCATTTTTACATCAGAGATTTGATCGTTTAATCTCGTCCTGATCATGATCAGCATCATTGTTATTACATTTAATTTTGTCCGGGTAAAGGACTGCAACATGCGTGGCATGTTATGGTTGGTGGGGTATCTGTAAAGGGGCCATATAGCAGAGAAAGAGAAGATGTCATGAGGAATCAAATCCGTTTTTTTTTTTTTTAGCATCGACCTGTGAAAATTATATGCGTGGCATGTAGCCAAAAGATCACCAGCAATCTTCCAGCTTCTCACCGAAAGTTGAAGAATGTCACATGTTTCCCTCTCGATCGTAATTTTTCTAAAACAAAGACCTTTGACGCAACCATTATATTTTGCCCCATTGGGATGCAAGACTTTCGTGACAGCATCCTATTTTTCACTTATATGGCTATTATTCCCTTTTCCAGCACCAAGCGTCTGATCTCATCCTTATTTCAAGTAATTATCACATAAAATTTGTGTCCAGATCAGACCAATTAAAGAATTTGAGTACTGCTTTTATTATAAGAAATTTGATTATTTACGACCAATTATTTCCAATAAAATGAATCTATTTTCATCGCAAAAAAAGTCATAAATACCTATTTTTCCTCTCATGTTCTCACTAAAATATACATTTGGGAATTATATGTATTCGAATCTGTAAAAATTGCCAATTCATGTTGTTAAAGTTGCATGGTGAAACCAAACTCTAGCTTTGTCTTCACCTGTAAGTAGATATCCTTTCTGTCACCTAGCTATTATAATATTGGAAAAGAGATAGGAAAATAACTTGACACGATCTGACCCATATCTTGGGCAATATTTATTGTTCAATCGGATACGTACGATAGATTAAAGACAAAATAAATAGCTGATGGTTAATAAGACGCAACTACAAGTTAAAACAAACAAACTAATTAAGGTGGAAGAGACTAGCTTGTAGTACTGTCACTTGAGCTTATTCGTTTAGAAATTCTAAGTTACATACATTTTGCAAAGAGATCCCCAACTTCTGATCAGACCCCAACAAAGGTTTAACAAACCTTTCTCTGTTTTTTTTTTTTTTTGTAAGTAGAATAACAAAAAACCCTAGAAAAGATAGAAATTTGTAACGGTGTCTCCAAGTAGTCTAAATTTAGAATCATGATCTTGTTAGAACATTGGAGATAATTCCATCATCTCCTCGACTTGACCAGCACTACTTTCATCCAAGAGCCACTTCTCAAGAAAAGATAATGGAGCTGGATTGTTCTCAAACCTCGGTTTATTCCTCTCCGGCGTGACATTAACCTTCTGATCATCATATGCAGAACTTTGAGAACTTTTGTCGGGCGTAGAATCGCAGGTCGACTTGTCCCATGCAGCATTGTTCATGTTCTCAATGGATAAGATCGAATCAAACTCTTCATGAGAGACGACCAAATCGCCACCACTTTCTTGCCGCCCGGCTTTGCTAATAATTTGGTGGCACTGAAGATTAGTCGTTACCATTGTTGAGTTGCCAATTACATTGCTCTTAATGTCACTGTTCATTTCTTTAAGCATTTTGTCTTGAGCCTGATCTCCGAGATTAGTAGCGTTAGTACTCGTCTTTGGTGATCTCATCCAACCCTCTAGGAGTCGAGAAATGTTCTCCGTACTTGAGGCATACGTAGAGGACTGGTTTAGGCTGATGAGAGATGGGGCAGGGTCGTTGGTGGCGTCTAAGCTTCTTCTCTCATTAAAGCTTCTGGTTGAAACCTGATGATCAGTGGTGGTTGAGTCTGATGCCATGTGGGGGTCCATGGCTGATTGAAATTTCTTCAGCTTCTTCTTCAGGTGGGTGTTCCAATAGTTTTTTATATCATTATCTGTTCTTTGTGGGAGGTAGGAAGCTATGGCTGCCCACCTGATCAACCCAATTTGGAAACTCAGATTTACAGACTACCAATTCCAGAAAAACAAGTAATTGAGAGGAAAAAAGAACAAGGAAAGAAAGGACAAGATAATGTTTAATTTTCAAAACCAAATAAAAATTTAAAAAAAAAAAAAAGGACATGAGGGAGTTGAATTTGTGTGTAGTTGAGTTTTTTCTTTCCTCTTTTCTTTTTTTCCCGAAAATAAAAGAACACAGAAAATTGCTAGAAAAAAATTGTAATGTTTGAGGATTACTTGTTACCCAGAAAAGCCTGCAAATGGATTATCATCCCTTCTTCATGGGGAGTGAAGTTCCCTCTCTTGATTCCAGGTCTGAGGTAGTTAGTCCATCTAAGCCTACAACTTTTGCTGCACCTCAGTAACCCTTTTGCGGACAAAAAGAGATGGATCCATCAGTGCATTCAGTCTCAAGAAGAAAAACGTTGAAAAAAAAACAAGCAAATTTCCTTCAAGTTCATGGAACCCCGTATGGAAGTGTACCGATTTAAGAACATCTCGAATACAGAAGATACAAAAGAATGAAGAATCTTGATCTATGTTATTGCACATACCAGTATTGGTAGGCACTGATCTCCAATTTCCTGGACCATGTTCTTGAATGTAAGAGACTAGGATGATGTCCTCCTCAGGGGTCCATGGACCCTTCTTGATTCCCACTTTATCACAGCAAGGAGGCCTCCCCATGGCGTACGTACTTTCACCCCTTTCTCCTCACAGTCACAGACACTCTTTCAGAATTCTATGGATCCAGCGTTCAAATAGTTTCATGGGCATGTGAGTGCTGATATATATAGTGACTTGAGAGAAGTTAAGCACTTTTTTACACTATTGAATCGATCTACCCGGCCGAGTCATCTGGACTTTTTATTAAACTTTTCGCAATCAGTAAATTAATTAAAGTCAGAAGGCCGGGAGTTGAATATTTTTATCTTTTCCGTTTGGGTCACGTGCTAAAAGTGGCTGGTCACCATAGGTAGGAAACTTCGTAGTCTTGGTCTTAATATTTCTCTTATCATTTTGAAGAGAATAAATTCTATTCCAAATAAAAATATGACTTTACAGTACCCTCCAATGCTCTTCTACTACGGTAGCTTTACACCTACATAGAACCAAAAGAGCAGAAAATAATCCCTAAAAACAATGGAAAAACTATCTTCCACTAGTTCTCTCGAGTTGCCTTTACAATTCCAAAACAGTTCAGTCATGCAGCTTGGAATCACAACCGCCGGCCACTTGTGCCGGTTGCTCACCATTTCTCTAATCACTATTTTTGTTGCACCCTCGAGTTTCGCTTGAGATTTGACAGAACTTGAAGTATCGAGATATGAAATACAATGTTACATACCCTTGTTCATAATAGCTAAAGACCTAGTGCATCTAGCATGCATTTAACAGTATGCAAAATTCGCAGCGGATAATTTTTTTCTTTGAGCAATATTATATACCAAATATAATATATCCCAAAATAATATAAGCGTACTTCATAATCATATGATAACATATATCCAAAAGTTACCGTATTTATCCAAAAGATTTGTAATTACATAAGTACTAGAGACAAAATTCCATAATTACAGTCTAAAAATAAAACTATTCTAATAACTAGATTGCTGAGCTGAGCTCTACTATAATGTCCAAATAGCGTCTAGAAAATGGATAACCATAGTTATCAATTATTTGTCGTTCCTCTAGGGGCTAGTCAACCTCATCCAATCCTCCAGGTGTTGGTTCTCGAGATCCTGACACATTGTCTACCATTAATTGGGGAATGATAGTTGGGACTAATAAGTGAAACTTGATTACAAATCTAAACAAGTTAACAACCAACTTAACTAACTGTACACAGATGCATGCATGACAGCAAAATGACATAAATACTGACATGAAAATGAATGAGAGTGACATGACTTGGCAAATAGTATGGCATGTGCTAACATAACTTAAAAATTGACATGGATTGAAAATTTATATTGACTAAACTGACATGAACTGAATATGAATTTGGAATCTTATTTAACAATAAACTAGTTACTTAAACATAAAATATGGATGCTACACGGGTCCCTTTGAGCCATGTACCATATCACATTACAAGCATCTGCGCCACCTATGAGGACGTCAATATATTGAAATGAAACTATGGTTGGCACCACCAACGTTTGTGCCTGACTTTGTTCCAGAAACTAGTTATTTTGGTCACATTTGAACCTGTTGATCTTTACCTTGTCAATCTAGGAAATTTCATATCAGTTTAAACACTCCAACGTGAACAATGGAGTTCCACTAGGATAATACCTCATCCTAAGACTTGAGGTCATGATAAAAATAAAATACTCCACTCACTTGAAAATAATTTTCGTGACATATACTATGCATGTGATATGTCATGACACTCAACCCAGTATGAAGGTTGTGAGCAAAATTTTTTTTTTATGGATGAAAGGTCCACTTGGTTTTTAACAAGTGAATTTAGGATTAAGCTTTGGGCTTAAAAGTTTATTATGATGGAATATGGACTTGTCTTGAGTTTGGTAGTTGGGTTAAATGCAGTTAATATCCTATGGACCAAGTGGATTTTATTTTAGTTGGTATTGAGTCCGACCAAGTTATGGAATGAATTAGGCTAGTTTGGAATGTGAGGCGAGGCCCAATAGTAATTATAAAAAATACTCGACCCATTAGATAAATAACAGATAAGCTAAGTATATTTTTGTTAGACTGCTTTAAACGGCCCAATTTACATTCTGCAATATCCTAGTTGTGGGCCAAATATTGTTTTCAAATGGGCCTAAAAAGCCAAGTCGTGAGGAACCCACGCCATGCACGTTCTACTGCTCATGTTTCTCCTCTAGGGTTTTCCAAACACCTAACCTATATATATATATATATATATATATATATATATATATATGTGCACATGTATTTTTCTTCAGAGAGAAACTACCCAAGGCTTCTTGCTGCCACCAGCCATTGCACGAAACACTAGCCACCATGCACCACCGTAAGACAATGCCCAATACTTCAAACTTCCCCATGCCCTTATGTTTTCCAGCCCGTTGCACCATCCAGAACTCAAGCCGCCTCCCCATACAGAATTGACGCAACCCGTGCATGCACTACATCTCCACGGATTGCAGCTCCACCTCACCGTGCGCCACCTCCACTTGACCATCACTGGAGCTCCAACTCCTCCATTGTACACCACAGTCACCATCATCAACCTATTTTCCCTCAGCCTCCATGCACAAAGCCGCCAACCACGTTATAGTGAAACCATACCCCACCGCATGAAACCAAACCGCCTAAAACAAAACCACCGTGATAGCCACTGCTCAGCTTTGGCGCATCACCACAGCTCCTCCACAATATTGCCTTGCACCACCGTACCCCACACAGCCTCATTGTCCTCTATTTTAGCTTCCTGAAAGCAAAGCAACACGCAGCCCGATATCATTGTCGTTCAAAGCCACCACACACAGTGCCAATGCCTCCACGTAGTTACCACCGGCACAGAAAACTCTAACGGTCACTCCACGCGTCTCCTAGCCTAGCGCTTCCCTCTCGGTAAGCCACCGACATCACCTCCGTGTCACTCTCTCTTAGCTTACTTTAGCTCTTTCGCATATTTTTTTCTCATTCTTTGGTCTCTCTCTCTAGATCTCTCTCTCACTACTCCGCCGTCGTGATCATCGCTGCCCACCGCACCCAGCTACGTCGCGGCTCCACTCTCTCAGTGAGTGTGGACGCCTATGTTGCATTGTTTGATCTGGAGTTTTCGTTTTTCACATCAGTTTTCCTTCTATGCTTTTCCCAAACAGCCCATGGTTATGATTTTACAATCCCAAAATGCCCTTGTCACCAGGATAGCTCATGGGGCATTTTTTTATATTAAACTTGTTTTGCATGGCTTTATTTGAGTGAGAAGAAAGTCTATAGAAAATACTTTTCTTTTCAAAATAAATTGTTAAGTATTCTATTACTAATTTCAGTAGTGTATTATAATAAGATTTTAGTGTTATTTTTAAATACTTTAAAACTAATTAAGTCTATTTTAATTAAAAGACATTTTTGCTTTGTCTACTTGAATAGATTTTGATATAATTTTGTTATCCAATTTTATGTTGTATAGTTGAACTTCAATAGTAAATAAGTTAGAATTTAATGTTTTAGCCGGAGTTAAGAAAAATTTTAGGTTTTGAGGCATTAAAATAGGTATTTCAGATTTAGATATTGAAATAATGGATTGGAAATTTATGGAAGTTATGTGATTATTTTATAGGTGACAATTTATAGTTGACTCGACTAATTTGAGGAAAATTCTGAAAAACTAAGAAGTCCAGGTAAACGGGATTTCTATACTAGACTTTGCATAAAAGAAAATGAAACAAGCTTGATTTTGAAAATACGCATGTTTTGCTTTGAAAAGAAATCTGCAAATAATCTCAGATATGTGTTCTGCATATGTATGAAAATTCTATATAAAAATAAGGTATTTTTCTGGCATGACTGGTGTAGACATGAGCTTATTTTTTACTTTAAAAAATGAGCGAATATAAAAATTTGATAAATTTTACATATGACGTGAAGATGTTCTGAATTTGTTTTGGAAAATATGAAATAACCTGAATTTTAGTACTCCATTTTGATATGATGTGGCATCTGAAAAACCTTTGGCATGACTTTCTGATTTTGTTTTAACTCTGGTTCTGATTCTGATATGGTGATTATGATTCTGTTTTGCTCTGATATGTGGCCCTGTCACGGGATATAATAGTGACTTCTGGCCCTGTCACGAGATATAATAGTGACCTCTGGCCATGTCACGGGATACAATAGTGACCTATAGCCCTATCATGGGATATAATAGTGACATCTGGCCCTACCATGAGATATTTCGAAGGGTTAGACTTTCTTTGCTCTGAGTGCAATCGCTTTGATAACAAGGTGATTTATGTTCTGCTTGGCTCTCTGCAGAATACATAATCCTACCATGGGGGTTAAACATGGTCTCTGTTTTATATGATGTTCCGATATGATATGATGAGATAAAGATGTTCAGTCATGTTGTGTGCCAAATGGGTCTTTGAATAAGAATATTTTTAAACTTTCACTCTGATATTTTTGATATCATGTTCTGACTCTACATTCTGGAAAAAAAATGTTTTGTTTATGCATTCTGAAATCGGTGAAAATGCTCATGTTTACATAATAGTATATGTTCTTTGCTTATTGAGTTGTTGATAACTCACCCCTATCTCCATAACATTTTTCAAATATTTTTATGGTTCAACTGGAAAATAAGAGTGAGAAGTTTTGGAAAAGTTTGATGATCATAAATAAATAAGTGCTAAGGGTATAAGTATTTTTCCTGGAAGATTATATTTAGTAGTTTTATCTTTAGTGGTTTTAGGTACGTCAAGATGTGAATAATTTGAGTCTTTGTGGAGATGTTATTTTATTTTATTGAGGTTTTGGTTTAGTATTTCTGTGGAGGGACACATATTTTTGGATCGAACAAAAAATTTAAGTGTTTTGTGGAGTTTCTATTTATTTATTATTGATTATTGGAGATGTTCTTGAGCAATAGGAGCTAACTCTCCGGACCTCGGGGAACGGGGCATTACATGACATGTAATAATTGACCGTGCAATACACAACATGGCATAACATGGTGTGACATGGCATTTAGCAGATAATTATGTACTTATAATAAATAAATTGGCATGGCATATTAAAAAATTTATAATAATCATAAGTGATAGAATATGGAAATAATAAGCTTACTATCGTACACATATAAATATACTAGGAGTAAGTTAGAGGCTAACTTACAATGGTTCAGTGTGACATATGAAGTAGCGTGAAAATACGTGAACTAAAAATGAGATATTTCGAAGGGTTAGAAACTTCTCACTAAATACTTAGAAATGTAAAACTCATTGACTTATGGAAAAATTGACATTTTACCCATCTACTTATATAAAATAACTATTTTAATCCTAAATTAAGGATTTTGCATCCCAACTCCAATCTTACCAAAATGTAGATTCGTCATGTAAATTTTGTCCTAAACTAAAATATCTAATCAGAAAAATCTAAAATGCATGACAACAATACGAACTATCCTCAGGCCAATTCACATAAAAGGCCAAACTCTTATTTGTGTTGCAATTCATCCAACTTTCAACTTTCATGCTTAAACCGATTTATGCAACACTTAAAAATCACATCCTATATTTTAAAATTATGCTAAGACACCAAAATATACATTCCAAAAGAAATCATAAACTCCTTATATCAATAAACATGCCAAAACATTAAATTTTGGTCAAATAGAACAAATCTTTGATGTTCTTGGTCTAACACTTTTCAAATCAACTCCAAAGACTCCAAAATTCCATAATCACACTCTTAAACATGTTTATAAGTCAAAATCAAGTGATAATATGCTTGAAAAAACAATCAAAATAAAAAATAAAAAAATCTTCATCAAACCAATCGGCCTTGCTCACTAAATCTAAACTGAGTATTACATGTTCTTGACTTAGATCAAACCACTAAATTCGAATTTCTCATCAAATAATCCTTCAAGAAATAAAACCATATACCAAACATTCAAGTTCTAAACGTGATCTAAGCATTTAATCTAGGATCACATGGCAAGTACTTCATTAAAACACAAACCAAACCCGTGAGCCTCAAGTTTGTGTCCTAACCTAACCTTTGCATGCATAAAAAATTATTCCATCAAGTTCAAAACCAATATTCTCAAAAACTAAATTTCTAACAAATATATAAAAGTCTTAAGAACAAAATATGTGAATTTCAAGACCGTTGGATCATGTTTATATAACAAAAGATTAAACCTTTTGAATAGCATAAACTATTTTGACACTTCATGTTTTCATCTTTCCAAAATCATGAAAAAAAAAATCTTTATAAAAACTATTAAAATGCAACAATTACAAACCTAAATTGCATATTAACATGTTAAGTATTCACCATAGAAAGAGCTACCCAAGATTTCACCAAAAACCTCATCAAAATATCAAAGTTTCACACAAACATCCAAATTATCGCCCAGTATACCCTTTTCATGTTCCAACCAACTTTTCACTAGCCAAACCTCCATGAAAAATTATCCAAAATATATCAATGGAAACTAGACTTAAAGAGAAAAAGATATATGAAGGTATTTTCATGAGAAGTGACGTATAATAGCTTCATGAAAATAAGTCAGAATAGCCAAGAAAATTGCCTAAAGACTCTCTCTCGGTTTCTCTCTAGAAAATGGATTGTTAATGCAAATTCTGAAGTGTAAAAGGTAAGAGGCATGATATACATGGTGTAAGGGTTGATATGGGTGGCGGAATGACTTTTGGATGGAGGTTGGCAGCCAAAAATTCAGGGAGGGGGGGGGGGGAGAGAGACAAGGTTCTGCATAACCGCTATTTGCTGCAATAGTTTAGGCCAAGTGGATGGGTTGTGATCTTGTAACCTTTGTCTTCCATCAAAGGACCATTGGGGGATGAAGTCAGTGGGGGTTCAATCGTTGTATAGGCCTTGGGAGGGGGAAAATCTTCCTCAAGAAGCCTCCCATGGTGGTGACTTTCAGTGGGCAAAAATAGGCCTTACCGATGGGCTGAACTTTTGGGGTTACATCGGCTTCACTTTGGGTTTCAGTTGGGTTCAAGTACAAATTTAAATTTTCTTGGATCAATGTGATTATCAAGATGTAATAGAGTCATTAAGGATGCATGTATAAAACTGAGTGAATAATAGCATGTGGAATTAAAGTAATTAAACCAAGTGATTAAACAATTAATAAAAAACAAGACCAGAAAGGGTTGAAGTTATGGTTTAGGGTTTCGACCATCATGAGGGTTTTAGGGTTTCAATTGAAATTTAATGGTTTGGAATTTCATTAACGTTAAAGCCCTCTTTTAGTTGGCCAAAAAGTGTTTCGAGTGGTCGAAATAGTGTTTGTATAGGTGGCACGATCACATGACTTGATTTGCATCCAATTCATCACACTCAACTCACTTAGTGACAAGTGTCCTAGCACTATTCCAACGAATAGCTAGAAATATGCCAAGTGTCCATCCAAGAAGCAATCCTAGTGATTCTAAGTGGATCTAGACCTTCCACATAGCAATTTGACAATCGCTTGAATTGGGTGCCATGTGGCACTATCTTGGGTGTTACTATTCACTCAAAAAATTACAAAAATTATTATTGCACCATAAAATCTTAAATAATCGTATGAGTCTAGCGATGCCATTCATTTCTCAAAATCTGACTCCAATATGCTTTGAATAAATCAATAAGCATTTCTGATTTGTTTTCATATGAAAAATGGAAAACGTATCATTGTATCGTAAAATCCTAAACATTCATATAAGACCAATGATGCAAACTATTTCTCAATCTCATACTCCTAAGAACCTCAAATAAATAAAACGACACTTTTATCACTATGCTGACAGACTAAAACCTAAGTGGTCGCTCAATTCATGAAATCTTTCTAGAATTTCACAATGCTCCTAGGTCTAAATAAATTCCTCCACTGAATTTCTGGCAGGCTATTACAGTCTTATTTGTGGCATGTACTGATCTAGAAGAGCTGAGTATGCTTCTAAGTATAACAATATTGTGATGCTTCTTTACAGCAGCTAGAGAGAGAAGCATATATATTATTAAAGTACCCACAGTTTTGTTAATTGCATTGCACAAAAGCAAGCTTACTTGTGTTGTATTTATAGAGCATTTACATATAATATGATAACTATTACATAGATACCATTAAGGACTCTAATCATTATTGAACTTTATCTAGTGTAGGACTAGGACTCCATTGTTGTCAGAATTTTATCTAGTGCCAATGCTTCAGTGCAATCTTTATTTTTATCTTGTTTTGGAGAAAGATTTGGACTTGGATTTAAACTCTTTTCTTAAGGACCAAGAGGTTGAGGACGCAGACTTGGAGTTTGACTCTTGTCTTGTGTTGTTGATGAACATGGTTCAATACACCCCCTCAATCTCAAGGGGAGTTCTTGGACATTGAGATTGGTCCTTAACAAAGTAAAACGAGCAGTTGGTAATGGCTTAGTGAATGTATCTTCTGCACATTGGTCTTTTTAAGATATGAACCTGAACTCAAAAGAGTGGGATTGCACTTGCTCACGTACAAAGTGAAAGTCAATCTCGAAATGCTTTGTCCTAGCATGAAAAATTGGATTTGCAGTTAAGTATGTAGTAGCAATGTTATCGCACAATAGAAGTGGTGGCCTTGGCAGAGAAATACTCAGCTCACTAAGTAAGGAACATATCCAATTTATGTGAGGGCCCCATCAGCACAAGGGGATAGACAACAAATGGGGTTGAGTGGAAAGAAAGATGAGGAAAACACCAATAGTTTGGTGAAGAAAATAGTTGCGAGGGTTGCAAAGTGCAGGTAGTCCAACATGTGGGTGACTAAGCACCTTGTACAAGGCTTGGCAGAATATGAGCGTCTTTCCTCATGGTAAGCGAGCTAGAAAAGTCACCTACCATAAAGAAGAGAACGGGGAGCTGAAGAGGTTGGTTGCTCTTATGAGAGCAAGAGTTAGCCACCCAACATTGAAAATGAGAGCTTTATAGAACAACATTGAAAATGCTCAGAAGAGTGGTAGTGTTGTACACAGAAGCTCAGACTCTACCTAAAGGGTCACATCTGAAATGAGTTTTTAAAAGGGGTTACATCTCGACAAGTCATATCATTGGAATCCAGAGGTATGGCCCAAAGACATATGGAAGACCCTCATTCAAGGAAGCATTGATGTGATGCCCCCAAGCTCCATTTGGGATTTGATAGAACTTGAAACTTCGGGACATCCAACACAAGGTTTCATATTCTACTTCATGATAGTTAAGGATGCAATGCATCTAACATACATCGAACAATATGCAATAAACATAATGGAAAATTTTTTATGAGCAATACATAATGTACTAGAATGTTAATCCCAAAACATAAACATATTTTCATAAATATTCACGTAACCAAACATCACATCATGGTTCTTATCAATCTATAACAAAACAAGCATAATACTGGAGCCATAACTCATTAGTTATAGATAAATATAAATTTGAACTACGTGCCAAGTTGCTCGTGTAGCTCTGCTATCAGTTCCAAAATGATATCCAAAAATCAGAGAATCATCTCTCTAGTCTTAACGAGGCTCCTTCTCATTCTACTCAACGTCATCAAGTCATTTTAAAATAAATGTAAGCTAAAATGAGAGACGTTCTAGGGTTAGAATATCTCACTTAATCCTTATAAATACAAAAATTACTAACTTAGGGCCAAATTTTCAAAGTTACTACTTAACCTTTGGAAAATTACAAATTTGTTCCTAAACTTAAGGGAATTACAAACGAAATCTAAAAAAATCTACATTTCTCATGTAAATCTCATCTTAAATCCAAATATGAACTTAGAATTTTTGAAAACCTAACCCTTGTATGAAAAATATCCTTGTCCAGTTTACTTAAAGGCCAAAATCCATGATTTTGTTGCTACTTGGGCATTTAACACACTAATATGCTTAAACCAAAATTACTACCTCACCAAAATCACATTCTTAGTTTTAAAATCATGCCAAGACACTAAATCATGAATTTTTTTAAAAAAATTAAACTCACCACTTTAAAAATATCAACACTAGGTCAAACCAAACCTAATCTTGGTGTTCTTGGTCTAATATTTTCATGTTCTTGTCATAAATAGGACTATTTGGGGCTGGGCATGAGGTGTCAAGCCAACCATGTTATGGCCTTTTAAGAGGTGGGAAGTTTGTTGAAGAACCTTGGTGAAAGAAGCTACTTTCGGTGGGACTAAATGAAGGCTAACCGAATGGACTCTATTTGGGATTTCGGTTAGAGTTTGGTTCAAATCTAGTTTTTCTTGGTCAAATGCTATTGCTAAGGTTTAAAAGAGTGGATGAGGGTGTAAGAGTGTCTACCTGAGTGGTTGGTTGCTTGTGGAAGTGGCTTAACCAAGTAGAAAACACTTAGTTACAAACCGAGTGCATTTTAAGATTAGGGAGATTTTAATGTTTTGGTTTCCACAAGGGTTTGGGATTTCGGTTTTCCTACAAAGATTTGGGATTTCATTAGGGTTTACCATCTTTTGGTTAGCCAAATAGTATTTGGTTGGATAGAATAGTGAATGGGTGTAAGAGGCATAATGAGAAGGCTTATTTCACACTCCATCACTTACACACTTGTACTTCTCTTGACAAGTGTTAATTGCATTTCCAAATGGATGGCTAAGATTGTGCCATGTATCAAAAAAGGTTTTCTAGTTATCCTAGGCTGACTTGGATATCCTAAATAGTGATTTGACGGTTACTTGCACCAGATGCCACATGGCAACTCTGAAGGGTTATTATTCACCCTTAAAGCTTGAAATTTTTTACTGCAATAAAATCCTAAATATTCATATGAATCTAATGGTGCAATTAGTTTTGTAAAATCATACTCCTAGTTGCCTCAAATAAATGAAAAGTTAATTCCATCTTCGTAACAGATCAGAATATGAATACGCTAAAGGACTAAAACCTAATCGATCGCTCGATTTATAAAATCCTTCCAAGAATTCATGATATTTCTAAGGTCTAAAGAAATTCGTCTATCAAAAATATTTTAGGATGTTACATCCTCCCTTCCTAAAAAGAAGATTTTGTGCTTGAAATCTAAGTGTGCATGCAAAATAATTAGCAACCACAACCAAAAGAAAAAGATACTCATATCACTACTGCCCATTGTTGGTTGAAGAATTGCTGGGCCATGAGGGTGGAGTTACGTCGAAATCCACTAAAGTGGTATCCTAAGGTAGATAATATAGTGCATCCTCATTTGATCATAGTACATGTTGGCAAAATGTGCAGGGTCAACATCCAGCTTAACCTCGTCGATGCAGTAGCTGTTAGGCACATGCCCCTGCATGAGAAGACGTCCTCAATGCATAGACAACATCGAGGATCCGAATGTCTTGGGCGTTGGGATAATGGTGCACTTCTCAACAAGCATAACTCGACTAGGGTTCATCGTGTGGCCTCCTCGAACAGAAACTATCTCTAGATATCCAAGTAGAGGGGTAACACGGTGGAAATTGCTCCTCATGGGGTAGGGCCTTCCTCAATAGCCCTTGTCGTCGTTGTCGATGTCCATCATGTGGATTCGGTGGTGCTCTCACTTCTCCATCTCCTACTAGTAGGTAGCAATCTACATGTCCAACTCAATAAGATGCCTTATACAGTGCTCCTGTAACACCCCGGCCTCGGATGGGATTGAAGAGTTACTATCTTTCACTTAAAATCATATATCACAGTACATATATAGACTCTAATCTCTCAATTACCCATGGACCTCAATGTTTTGTAAACCAACTATTCCAAAATAATTAACTAATAACACCACAAAGTCTTAATATAAATGTCTAACTCTCAACATACCACATAATCAAAGCACAACAAATTTACTGAATAAAATTCTCCAATAACCATGACATCCTTTTGTGCTTAATCCACTATACTCACATAGTCTTATCCATACTTTCTATTCTTGATCCTTAGTCGAGACATTCAAAACATCTAAAAATATTGTGGAGATAAGGGGTGAGTTATCATCAACTCAGTAAATTGAAAATATATACTAGTATGTAAACATGAGCTTTTTCACAGAGTTCAAAATGCAAAATAAAACATTTTAGTTTCAGAATGCAGATCCAAAAGCATGTTATCAAAAATATTAGAGCGACATTTCAAAATGTTCATATTCAAAAAGGTCCTTTGCATAACATGATTGAACATTAACATCTTATCATACCATATCATATCAAAGCATAATATCATAATAGAGACCATGTTTAACTCTTGTGGTAGGGCATTGCATTATACGGAAAGCTAAGTAAAATATAAATTACCATAATACCAAATCGATTACACTCAGAACAGAGACCACTATTATATCTCATGGCAAGGCCAGGGACCACTATTGTATCCTATACTAAGGCCAAGGGCTTGACCCGTGACAAGACCAGAGATCACTATTGTGTCCCATGACAAGGCCAAAAGTCACTATTATCACCCATGGTAGGGCCACCTATCAGAGCAAAACAGAATCATAATCATCAAATCATGACCAGAAACAAAATCAAATATAGAATCAAAAAGCCATGCCAAAGGTTTTTCAGATGCCACATCATATCAAATAAAGTATTGAACAATTTCATATCATTTTCACATATTCAAAACAGATTCAGAGTATTTTCATATAACATGTACAAATTTTCATATTTCATATTCATTTTTTTTTTTTTTTGCATAGTTAGAAACAGTGCTAAAAATTTACTCATGTCTACACCAATCATGACAAAAATACTTTCATCTTTTGTACAGATTTCATGAGTAATGAAAACCACTGAGGTTGTTTCGAATTTCTTTTTATAACAAAACATGTATATTCTTCCAAAATCAACCTCAGTTCATTCCTTTTATGCAAAGTCTAGCGTAGAAACTTTGCTTACCTCGACCTTTTAATTTCTCTTAATTTACTTACAATAGTACCAAAGAGATATCAATCATCACCTATAAAATAATCACATAGCTTATATAAATTTTCAATAGTACGTAACTATCTAATTAAGCATGCACTTTCTAATCAAAAACCGAAATACTTAAATAACCTAGACTCCATTTAGTCGATAATCATAACCCAAAAACAAACATCATCACTTTGAATTTTTATATAATCACATGTAGAGGTCAGCCCATTTAAAAGTATTAAGATGGGCCACTTGACCAAAAGGGGCTTGAGGCCCACATCCCATCTCCATTTTCGCTTGAATATTTCTAAGCAGACTCTCTCGAAACTACCTTCATATAAGTTTTTTTCCCTTTGAGTCTAGTTTTCATTGGTGTATTTTGTATGAATTTTCATGAGGTTTGATTAGTGAAAAGTTTGTTCAAGCATGGAAAGTTCTGAATGGGCAATAGTCTGGATGTTGTGTGAAATTTTGATTTATTTGATGAAGTTTTTGGCAAAATATTGGTCCGATCATTTAGGGTTTAGAGCTAACATGTTAACATGCAAGTTAGATCTAGATTTGTTACATGTTAAGAGTTTTTACTAAAAGTTTTGCATATTTTAAAAAGTTAAAAATTGGAGGTGTAAAAATAGTTTCTGTTTTTACTAAGTGTTGAACTTTTCTTATGGAAGCATGATCCACTGGTCTTAATATTCACATATGTGGTTCTTAGGTCTTTGATCTATATGTTAGGAAAATGTTTTTGGAGAATATTGATCTTGATCTTGATTAAATGAATTTTATCCATGCTTAGGTCCAGTTAGGACCTAAACTTGAGGCTCACGGTGTTCCTTGTGTTTTAATACAATTTTTGCCATAAGTCATTTTTCTACAAGTGAAGGGGTAAAATGGAAATTTTGTCATAAGTCAGTAATTTATGTTTCTAAATATGTTAGCGAGGAGTTTCTAACTCTTAGAAATATCTCATTTCGGTTCACGTTATTTTGCACTACTTTAAGTCATGCTACAATCATTTTAAGTTGGCATCTAACTTACTTTCAGAATACTTGTGTAGTATGGTGGTAAGAAATCATCATTCAGGTATGTTATGTTTATGCATACATGTTAAGTTATGTTATGCCATGCTTTCTTTTCAAGTACATAATTATCTATTACATGATATGTCATGTCCTGCTATATTTAACTGTTACAAGCCATGTTATACCTTATTAATTAGTCATACTTATATGTCACGTCATGTCATGCCATTTCATGTGTCATTTGATTTCATGACATGTTATGTTACGAGTATAGAGTTCGTCATGAAGAATAGTATTTTCAAGTCAGTTGAGTCTTTTATATTTATTATGACCCCAAGTGATAGGATGAGGCAATATTCTAGTGAAACTTCATTGTTCACGTTGTAGTGAAACTCCCTAAGTTGACAAAGTATCATCAACAAGCTTCGAATAGGCCCTAAGTAACTGGTTGTCGAAACAAAGTCAGACACCAACGCCAATGGTGCCAACCACAATTCATGTTCATGTTTTATGTACTCAAGCAGGTGCAGATACCTGCTATGGGACACGTACATTACATACTCACAACAGGTGCAGATACCTATGGTGTGATGCATATTACACATACTCACTATTGGTGCAGATACTTGTGATGTGATGCGATATCAATAGGGGCACATGGCTCAAGGGGACCTCTGTAGCATCTACGTGTCATGTTTAATGAGCCAAATTATTTATGAAACAAGATTCCAAGTTTATGTTCAGTTCACGTTCAAGTCATGTTTATTTCACATTCAGTTCAATTTCAAGTCAGTTACTGTTCATCTCAATTCAGTTCATGTCAATTTCCAAGTTATGTGAGTACAAGCCACATACTATTTTTCAAGTCATGTCACGCTCATTCATTTTCACGCCAGCATTCATATCTTCTTACTATCATGCATGCATCTATAAATTGTTAGTTTAATTTGGTTGTTAACTTGCTGAGTTTTGTAATCAAATCTCACTTAGTAGTTCCAAGTACCATTTCTCCCGAATGGTAGACCATGTGTTAGGATCAGGAGGACCCGCAGAGGATCATCTGGACGAGGCCGATTAGACCACAACGCAACTACGAGGAGCTCATCACATCCATGCTCCAATTTTTGGATAAGATTATGGCTATCCTGGCCGAGTTATGCGAGCTACTCCTTAGGCTAGTCTAGTAGTTACTACATTAGTTTTATTATGTACATGAGGAGCTCTATCTCTAGTGCTAATATCGTTACAGACATTTTGGAATGCTTATATTAATTTAAAATATGTTATATCTAGTGCATATTATTACTCAAGAAAAAAAAAATTATCCGCTGCAAATATTGCATAATCCTAAATGCATGTTAGGTGCATTACATCTTTATTTGTCATGAACGGGGGCATCCTTGTGTTGCATGTCCCGACGCTTCAAAGTCTCCGCCCAATCCCAAGTGGAATTTGGGGGCATCACAGGAATAAATCATGAAGCACAATAAAATAAATTAAGGGAGCATGTAAGGAAATCATAATAGAAATGAAAGTAAAGACTACATTTAAACAACTTGTTTTCTTGATTCCAAAATAATATTTTTCATCATAAAATAAAATTATTAGTAAATATTTCTAAGAGAATAAATCCATCTAAATAAACAAAGTTTTAAACAAACTTTCAAATGACGAGTTTTAATAAATATATTTAGGGGAAATAAAATCAATTACATGATATAGATCTACAAAACTTTATTATTTGCAGGGTTTCCAAAAGCTAAAGAGGCTTACTTTAAAAATTAGGTTTGGTTCAATAATAATTAAAAATACCTCATTTGAAATAACTTTGGACATTTAAAAATACTCTGAAGATTTTAAAATAATTGGCTCAATTTAAAATCATCCACTGTAGTTAAAAATAACTATTTGATATTTAAAACATTTAGCCGAGGCTCGTGGCCAATTTGAGGGGAATTTGGAGCGGATTGATCGCAAAATGTACGTGTCACTAAGCATCAAACAGAATCTATAAACATTCATATAGTTGGATAAGCATCTCTTTTTGTTAAATAAAATATGAAATATGCATCAAGCAACATGCAACTAGGCCCAAAGGATGAGCCGTGTATATAAAACCTTCACAAGTCAACCCTAGTTAGGGCACAATCCTCAAACCTAATTCCTTACAGATGCACTCTCCTTTTATGGACTCATGAAATCATACCATAAGACCTACAAAATATAACCAAATCAACCTTGTTTAACCTAGAGCCATCCACATATAATGATGAAACCCTATTGTCAGAAACTTGTCTCTCTAGACCTACTACCTGAAACTTCAAGTGTGTAAGATCCTTGGTTACAAAACCTCTATTGAACTCGCATCAAACGCTTTAAATTCATACATGACTCCATTATAGACCACTACCTCTAATCCAACTCTTTCCCTCACTTGCTCATGAAATCACTAAATCCTAAATTGCACAACCTAAAACCCAAACATCTCCTTTTCACCCATTCAAACACTTCCACCTAAACTAGCCTACATCAAGGATCATGATCATAACACCACCACGCTCCACAACCATCAAATAACCTACACAATTAGGGTTACACGCATACCACAATCAAACCACTCACGTACATATTCGGTTTCACCTTGGATTCATGCATATGTGAAGTATAAATACAATAAACTGAATGTTTTTTACTTCTTATATATTAAATGAATGAAAGATAAGAAAATGAAAGGCTTAATAAATAGAAAGTAAATAGACTTATGTCAATGATTGATTGATAAAGGTAAAATGATTAAAAAGAGCCATGACAGAGAAGACGGTACCACGATGTTAAGGGGGGATTAAAATGTTGGATCGGTTCACTAGTGAAACAGCTAGTGATGACCATCCTGAGGATGACTGGATTCTTTCTCGACATTCCCAAGAAGAGCCAAGACTACAAGGGTCTCTAGCCCTAACATAATGGGGTTAACTGTGCGTACTAGTCATGAGGTTAAAAGAGCAAAGACTCTACAAACATAAATGAAACTAAAATGTTAATATATGATTGAGACCTTGAGAAATAAAGGGCAATGAATTTGTATATGTATTAATGAGACTAAATGTGACTATGAATATTATTGTATGAATGACAACATTTGTTCTTATATGTTTACAGTATGATATTGTTTTTACTAAGTATTCGGCTCTTCTTCTTTTTTATCTATGACTGGCCCAAGTAATGCTTCATATAAGGATGAAGCTGAGGATAGAGTTTGTGCAGGAAGAATAGGCAGAGGCATAGATCATTACACAGATTTGAAACTATGATTTTTAATAACACAAGGTTTAAGTATTTTTTAATAAATTATGATAATTTTTATTGTAGGCAAACTCAACTAGGGTAAGTGGTTAACCTAGTTCCCTTTTAACCTTCGAGGTACACACTCAAATCATATCATTCAATACCTAAATGGTATGATCCGACTACTAATCTGTCTCAGGATGGTATGCACTACTAAAACTTAAGTTGGTCCATGCAACCAATTGCAAGCCCTTCCAAAATCATGATGTGAACCAAGCATCTATCAAATATAATCACTCTCAACACATCATGTAGGCTAACCATGCCTCAAATACAAAGATAGACTAACTTCTCAATGGTATCAGTGTTCTTGAGAAGATAAAATGAGCAGACTTGTTTGACTAGTCTACAACTACTCACTTTGACTCCTAATCACTAGGTGATCTAGGCAATCCAGCCATGAAATTCATGATTACCTTTTCCCATTTCCCCTTGAGTATTAGCAAAGCCTACAAAGTGTCTTCTAATCGTTGATGTTTTGCTTTGACAATCTAACAAGTGGAGCATTTGCTAACATAATCGACCACATCTCGCTTCAAACCTTCTCACCAAAACCTTCCCTTTAGATCTTGATACATTTTAGTGCATCCAAGGTGTACATCACATAGGGCATGATGTGCTTTGCACAAGATGTCGCTTATAGTTTCTTTACCTTTCGACACTACCACTTAATGGTCATACATCAATATTCCATCCCTTGCCACCTAGAGATGTCCTAGATTCTGTCAGCTCTACTGCCTTTGTTTAGTCTCTTGTAGCTCTGTGATCTTTTTAAAATTGACCAATTTTGTTTTGGGTATTGTCTGCTACACCTTCACCTGTTTTCAACTCTAGTGCCTTTGGTTAGGTCCCTCGTAGCTCTATGATTATTTTAAAATTGACTTATTTTGTTGTAGTTAATGTTTGCTACACCTTTTCCCCCACCTTTGAGTTCATCATCCTCCTGAGTCAAGTTTTGGATTGCTGCAATTAGATTTGCTATGGGACGAGGCACAATTGCCAACTCCGATCAAACTTGCAACTTAGAGCATCAGCCACTACATTTGTTTTTCTTTCCAAGTGCTGCTACATCTACAAAGAAATTACACAAAATAATCTTACAAACTGACGTGATTTCATCTAATATGTTAGATCTATTTTATAATAAAAGTAACTGTACAATCTGAAGAACCACATCAAGCAACATCAGTTTGTGGGATTTTTTTGTATAATCCTTTTGTGGCTAAACTATTTCTCTTTCCTAAATGGTTGCGAGGTCCTCAAATTCCGCTTGGGATTGGAAGGACATCTGAAACATCGGGACATGCAATACAAGGTTACCTGTTCTCGTTCATGACAATTAAAGATGCAATTTTCCTAACATGCATCTAGATTATACAATATTCGCAGCGGATAATTTTTTTTTTTACTAATACTATGTATCAAACTAAAAATATCTCAAATACTTAAAACATAATTCATACAAAAGTACATACTAAACAACTGAGATCATATCGCTAGTCCTAAATGGCTATAATCAGAAGAGTACTGGAGATGCAACTCCATAGTACATGCAGTAATTTAAGTTAACTACTATATTAACATTGACGCCGCACCGTCGCTCAATTAATCGTGTCCAGTTGGTCGAATCTCAATTCTCCTTCGAGTCCTGTAACAAGATCTATCATAGAGGGGAATGGTAGTTGAGACTACCATAGTGAGATTTGATTACAAAACTCAGCAAGTTAATAGAAAACCTCAACACAGATTAATGATGCATCCATAGTAGTAAAAACATGAATGCATAATTAAAGTCATAAGTAATCATAGCATAACTTGACATACAACATAACATAACTGACATAACTTAAACTGAAGCGTGAACTGAACTTGACTTGCTTAAATTGAACTGGACTTAAACTGAGACTTGACTTAACATGAACTTGATCTGAGACTTAACTTAACATAAGCTTGATCTGAGATTTGACTCAGCATGAACTTGATCTGAGACTTGACTTAACATCCTGATTATAGTACGGTAGATTTTGCTCCTTCACTATAATACTCAGTAGCACATAACCTTGATCCCAGTACCAGACAGCGCGTATCATCCTTGACCATAGTATAATTTAACTGATATACCCTTCAGTAGTACGACAGATTATACTCCTTTACCATAGTGCTCGACAGCGCATAAGCCTTGATCGCAATACCAAGCAGCATGTATCATCCTTGACCATAGTACAACTTAACTAATAACATGAACTTAACTTGATCATAACATGACTTGAAACATGACATGAACGTGAATTACGTGAATAACTTGACATGACTGATTTCAAAATACACAAATTGTATTCGAGGCGAAACATGACTGGAATACAGAAAGACAGAAGCCCTAATGTAACACAACATGACTTGAATGTAACTCAAAAGATATTACTTATTTGAGATAGAAACATTTCATAACATGACATAACATGTAATAGACAATATTTCATAACTTGACATAACATATAACAGACAACATACTTAACATGACATACTTGCAACAGTGAATATTATATGACATGACATATATATAATAGATGGCATACTTAACATGACTTACTTGCAATGTATAGTCATACGTGACAGAATAACTTGCATAACAGATGAACAATTCATGACAGAATAAATTCTGTGTAACAGATGAATATGTAATTACTTGGCATTGCACATACGATAACATACACACATACACTATAGTTCATTTACTTATCACACATACACATTAAACTGATAGTAAGTTAAAAATTAACTTTCTCAGGTCTTCGCATTTCTAAGCAAAAATTTAAACGCGATCACAAGGAACTAAAATTAGTGATTTCCAAAAGTTAGAAGTTAATCACTAACAATTAGAAATATGGAAAAATGTTATATTAGAGTAAAATTACTATTTTACCCTCTACATGTGGAAAAATAACCATTTTACCCCTAACTTAAGGATTTTGTATCCTAACTCCAAAAATCACCAAAAACTTTACATACCTCATGTAAATTTTGTCCTAAACTCAAATATCAAATCAGAAAAATTTAAAACTAAACACAACCATGAAAACTCTATAGGGGCTGAAAGATGCATAGGCTTTTTCCCTTGATTTTTGTTGCAATTTCTCCCAATTTCAAAGCTCATGTTCAAACCAACATTTTGCGACAAAGATATTCCTATCCTAAGTTTAAAAACATACTTAAACATCCATTAAAATAAATGCTAATCATCACTACCAAACTTTGTAGTAAAAAGATCCTAACTTTTTAACCAAAAACAAATCCTTGAATCACAAATTTTGACCTTATTCAAAACATCTCAAAGAATTTGAAAAAATTCAAATCTTACAACTAACATATTCATAACATCATCCTAAAATCAACCATACTTTAAATCATCAAACAAAAGTCACCAAAAATCACAAAACAACTCTTGAAGTTTTCGGTTCTACACTTAATCCAAAAACATAAACTTGTCATTAACTATCTTTGATCAATCTCTTGGTCCATGGCTTAAAAAGATGAGATCTTCAAACTAAAACATCACATGGTTTAAAAATGTGTCCTAAAGAAGATCTAACCATCAAACTTAAAATAACATGGATAAAAATCAATAAAACATGGATCTAGCCCAAAAAAATCAAATCTTAGATCTAACCGAAATCCTCTTGTATAGAAAAATTATATCTTTGAAACTAATACTAAATATTTTCAAAAAAACATCCTAACATGAATATAAGAGGCTTAGTATCATCAAATAAAAATTTCAAAGCGATTGGAGTAAGATTAAACCACGAAGTATTCAAACTTTCTTAAAACAGAAACTATTTTTCCACTTCCAATTTCTAAGTTTCTATATCTAAGAAAATCTTTTATTAAAATATTTAGTCATGCTACAAATCCTCAATTAGCATTAATAAACACATGTTAGTAACACTCCATAAAATGTCCAGACCAAGATATGTCCATTAGCTTGGTCAAAAACTCCAAAATATAACACTCTCTAGTTTAACGCCTAGAATGACCTTTTCATGGTTAAAATAACTTTTAACCGACCAAATGACTACTAAATGAAACAAATAATATATCCACGGAAACTAGACTCAAAGAAGAACAACTTTAATGAGAATTCATGACGACAAAATACTTACAAATGGTCAAAAAGTGCCACGTAAAATGACTCAAAAAGCTTCCCGAGAGAGCTACTAAATGTTTCACTCTAATAACGGGAATGATAAGTGATGAAATGAAAGAAATGGTGCCTTGCACGCCTCTAGACTTCTGGAGGGTGAAGTATGGGCTTAAATGACCCTTGAGGGATATGCTTAGGTCACAAAAAGGCAAAAATAGTGGAGGAGTGGGCTGCTGTTGTTGCCTTCTAGAAGGGGTGTGAGGAGGTGGTTTTCTCCCCTCACATCATGCATACTTTGGGGTTTCATGAGCAATGGATGGTCAGCCATGGGTGGGTGGAAACTTCCTCAAGAATTTTTGCCAAGGTAGTCAAAATTCGTGGGCCTTAAACAAGTGGGCTTCATTTGGGGTTTAAAAAAAGTTTGGTTGGGGTTTGAGATGCTATGAAGCCCAAATCCAATTTTTCTTGACTCAATCAAATTTTCATGGTTTAAAAGATTGGATAATGATGTCATAACATGAATTTGAGGAATTAATAGCATGTGGAAATGATTTAATTAAGTGATTAAACACAATGCTAGAAATTGGATCAAATAGGGTTTGAAGGCCAACTTTAGGGCTTGGGAAAATCGTTTAGAGTTTCGGTTTTCAACTAAACTTTTGGGATTTCGATTGGATTCCAACCCTTTAGGGTTTCACTAGGGTTGAAACCCTTTTTTATCTGGCACAATGGTTGATCAGATGAAAAAGAATAGAGTTTCACTTAGGTGGCATGATCTCACACTTTGATTCCTTCATAATTCAGCTCATGGTTCCTCTTTGTGCCAAGTGTCCAATATTATTCACCAAGTGTGGCTAAGATCTTACCAAGTGTCTAAATAAAACTTCTCTAACCTAATTTGGACATTCCACACTGTGATTTTGAAAACACTGCACTAGATGCTATTATAAGGGTTACTATTCATTCCGAAAAAATGAAACATAAACTTTGTACTGTAAAATTCTAAATATTCACACAAACCTAACTATGCAATTCTTTTATTGAAATTGAATCCTCAAGTGCCTCGAAATAAGCAAAATGCGTTTTCGAATAAGCGTTTCGTCCAAAAATTGAAAATGAGATTATTGCACCATAAAATCTTAAGTAATTAACTGAATCTAATGACGCAGATCATATCTCAATCTGACACTTCTAACTACATCAAATAAATAAAATCATACTTCTGGCACCATAGTGAGTCATAACTCTGGCTATGTTGACAGACTAAAACCTGCACGATTGGTCGAATCGTAAAAATTTATGGTGTTTTCATGAGGTTCTTAAAGCCTATAGAAATTTTACCATTGAATTTCTAGCATGCTTTACAATGGTACTCTATTTCACACTAGTAGTCCCCAATCTGCTTTACCTATATTTTTTGTCTCATATTTAGATCCTTTTGGTTGAATAGATATTGGGGGCTCCAATAGTCGACATAGATATCGCACGTATCTCCATAAAAGCAGTGCCTCTATATGTTCAACACAAACACCGTTGTTGGTAATTCATGATCATGGGCGGCATAACTCATTTCGTGGTCCTTCAGCTAACGAGATGGGTAGACAACATATTCCTTGCGAGGTTTTGGTAGGCCAAATCAATGTTGTAGTTAGCCTTTGTTTTAGGTCCTAGAAGTTCTTCTTACACTCCTTCAATAAAAGTCTACATGTAATTCCTTTTAATAGTTTGGATTTCCACTAACCTCCTATAGCTCCTGGAAGCATGATGATTGAAGAGCAAATCCATTCCTAAGATGATATTGAATCTAATCAACTTGGAAACAATGAGGTCTGCCAGCAACGTCTCCCCGCCAAACTCTAAGACCTCTCCAAACTCATCTAGAATACTGGCTGCAACTCACAGTGATAACGGTTCCCTTGCAAACATCATAACCGAGCAAAGGTAGCAAAAATGAATGATTGAGACGCGTCCGAAACAAAATGTATTGGCAGAACATCTAAACAATTTAGTGAAACTTGTTATGATATCAGCCTCCTCTTGACTTTTTACATATACATTTTCCAGAGTTAGTGCACTCTCTAGTTTGGGTGGGAGGTTGCTTTCCTGGCCTATTCGTTGCCCCACTTGAAGAACCCCAGCTTGTGCTGCCCTAGGCCAATCCTTGGCAAAGTGGCCCTACTGGCCACATAGGTAATAAGTACTCGTCCATAGTGATTCAGTCCACACTAGCTATAGATGAGAGTTGCGTCTCTAGAGCCTAGCGGGCATACTAGAGTGGGACTCCCATTGTTAGGATTTGAGAGAGGGACCCATCTTTGGTTCATGGCCAGAGTGAAGGCATTCCTAACCTTTCATTCAAGCCACCTCCACAACCTCTAGAAACTCTATATCTGCAAGCAGGCCACCCCATCGCATAAATGCAAATGTTGTTGAGATTTCTGATAAATGTTTTTGTTACGAAGGAATTTCATAAAAATAATTTTACAAACTAAATTTGATATAGTCATCAGAATGTAAAATTATTTTTGTCGTAAAATTATCTAACATTTCATACAAAATTATGTCAGTTTAAATTTTTTTTATATAAAATCTCTTATTACTGTAGCACTTCTCTTTCCCGATATGACAAGTATGCCGTTAGAGATTTTAAGGGAAGCTGGGCGAAATTACCTAACTGCAAAATTTTTAAAATCTAAAAGACAAATTCCGTGTTCAAAACTCAAAGATTGATTTTGCATTTAACCTTTAAAAGTAATTAATCGCTTCATTTTCCGCGACAACAAAAGCGCAAAATTCAATTACCTTTCACAAAATTCAAGCACTCATTTCAAAATGATTTCTCTGTGATTTCCAAAAGAAAAGAATTGGTCAGCTGTTAGTCAACCATATTTTTGTTGCCTAAACTCTTCGTCCTCCCATTAATCATTAATTAATATCTTGTTGAATATCTTGCTTAGCTGTTCACTTTTCGTAATTGAAGATATTCACTTCTTATAATCCTGCTCGAGTCTACTAGAATTTTGGGTGGCCTTCATCTTTTGCAGAATATCAAGTCCACTTCATTCCAGGCTGATCTTTGTCGCTTCAATATCAAGTCCAAAGGGATAAAAGAAAATAAAACTGGAGACAAAAACCCCCTCACGATTCTGGAAACAGCATCAAATTATAGAAGAGGTTTGGAAAGACACCTCAAAATAATACTGAAGTTACCGGATAGTACTATAAATGTCAACAAGTGATAAATTGAGCAGACTGCAGCGTGGAGCAATGCACCGCACATTCTCAAACAACAGAGAAGAAAATAATACGGTTCCAAATGCAAAGTCAATGTTATGATCCTAACCGTCAAATGTTTAACCAAATTAGTATCCAACAGTTCTAAGGCTTTTGGATCAATGATTTAGGTCTTTAACAATTGATATCAGAGCAAGGACCACGTCACGAGTTCAAGTTACGACGGGGGCAACCTATAGGCTAGATTAAAATGTCTTGATACTTTGTATGGACATGGTATTAAGTCATTGAATACTGATAGATGAGTAAAGCCGCCAAAAGGGAAAGGACTACCACCAAGTCAGTGTTGATAGAGTGGACCCTCGTGGACATCGGATTTGGAAGCATGGTGGAATGTTATAATCCTAAAGGTTAAAAGTTTAACCAAATTAGTATCTAATAGTCTTAGAGCTTTTGGATTAATGGTCGGGTCTTTAAAAGCCAATTCTAGAGAACATACCATGGAGCCTAATCAAAAGACTTATATCCAAAACATTAATTGAAAAGCAAAATTATGCATAAAAAATGAATCTAACATATTTGTTTAGATGCCATCACACAGAAACGCGAAATCAGCTTACTTCCACTAAATCTGAGTGCTTAAAAAGAGCCGACACGCTTAAAACTATAAACAAAGTGTATAATAAACTAGAAGAGAGGCACACTTGAACGCATGACATGCAAGTAATATTTTTTTTTTGTTTTTTTACTGACACGGGATACTGAATATACCATTAAATAAACAAGGAGCCAGAACTGGAATCCTGACCTAATGGGATCTTTTCAGTTCTTTGTTTTCTTTTCTTCTTGCTACTTTCATGATCCCCAGCACTCAAGGACGTATAATCTCGTAAAGGGTGATACTTGACTGCTAACAACTCCTCTTTTGCGATGTTGAGCCTTTGCTTTTCATCTTTCTGCCCCATCATACATGCAAAAACATCTCATTTACTGAAATAAAATAAATTTAACATGATAGTACCTAGTAAGTAATTAGCAAACTTACAAGGGCTTTCTCAAATCCCAAAATCTGTTGCTTGCAAAGCTTAAGTTCCATCTCGAGTGCATGGATCCGAGATTCAACAGGCACAACACATTGCTCAACTATTTGCTTTTGCCTACCTCGGATAACCTCAGGCTGCCATACTTTCAAAGCCACTGAAGCTTCTCTGCATTCACACCACAAGAGGAAACTATTATCCATAAGAATTTCAAAGAATCAAACACATGCCAACCTTCTATTGATAAGATTGTGCTTGTTTTGAAATAAACTAATCTCAATATTTTTGCAAGAAATAATTACAGATATATGTTGCAAACTTGCAACTATTTTCAATGTTTGGCTTTGTACTAAATATCTCCAGTCACTAACTACTTCACTAAAACAGACGCAAAACAGAAAACAGACCTAAATTCAGCCAAAAACCACTCATACCATAGCCAACAACGCTTGATTGAAAATTCCCAACACACACCTGCTGACAACCTCCAAAAAGAGCTCCACAGTACCGCCACAGAATCCACCAAAACACCTGCTGACAACATACCGAAACGGCCACAAGCTCAACATTACTGCCACAGCAACCACCCAAACCACTATCAACTGCCTGCACACCACAATCTCGAACCCACTGCGGTCTTCAAGCACACGCTATGTGATACCCCATGGAATCCCACATTACTTTGGAGGGAGAAGTTTATATTCTTTATAATGATTCCAGTAGAGTTCTAATTGTACCATTGATTAGTCTTTTTGAAATATGGACCCAGATGTGACTTGGGCCTCCCTTAAAACATTACAAACGGTATAGTGTGTAACACCTGGGCCCTAAATTTATTAGGGTTTAGCCTAAGAATTGGATTTTTGGGCTCATGGCCTGTAATTGCTTAAGGCCTTACCTTATATTAATTTTTTATTTTTATTTTACTGGACAGTATTTTATATTATTTTAAACCTAGAATTTTGAAGCCTTCAATATATGAAATTAGAAATTTTTTTTTATAAGTAAATTAGTAATATTTTTTAAAAAAAAATGTTTTACTTTCCTAAAATTTTCACGTTCAATTTTGAAATTTATTTTTTTTTATCGGTAAACAAAATTGTATTGATCAAAAGGAGGCAAAAAGCCCAAGTATACGGGACATATACAAGAGCAACGCCTGTGCGTGCTAGTTTAGAGATACAAGGAATTCATGAAAAGACATGCCATAGAAATCAATTACAATCTACCAATGAAGCAAGGTATTGAAAAACAAATTTCTAAGCTCTTCCATCGATCGCTCTTGATCTTCAAAACTTCTTGCATTCCTCTCCCTCCAAATGCACCACCATAGACATATAGGTATCATTTTCCATATGGATGGGAGAGTTGCTCCGAATACCTCTCCACGAGGCTAGAAAGTCACATACCCCTTCCAGCATCACCCAAGCAGCTAAACCCAATTGAGCAAAAACTTCGTTCCACAAGATCCTGGCAATCTCACAATCTTTAGGGATTTCCTGCAAGATTTATTCAAGTCATTAATCATCCGAATCAGTATTCAACCGGCCATTGTTCTGCCATAAATTACTCCTTCACAAATCTCCATCAGTTACACAAAGATTCAGCCATATAGGTATCGGTTACACGGTTCTACCCCTTCTTCACAAAATTTCACACGTCACCACCCACAATTACACACGCCAGCTCCTTCCTTCCTTCTCCCTCAGACTAGTTTCACTTCCTCTCTAATTATTTCTGTTCTCTCACTCTCCTTTCCTGCTCCCATTGCCTCCACTCGGTTTCCTGCGTCATGGACTCAAACCCAAACATCACAACTACCAGCAAGCCTTGTTCCCCTCAGCCACCACATTGGCAGTCACAAAGGCAAACCAGATCACCAACAGAACCACGTGAACCCCTCTGTTTCCTACTCATCTATCAATTTCCTTCCATTTTGGTACTGCCACCTACACCAAGACCCAGCCTGCAAGTCAACCACGCCAGACATTAAACCAAACTCAAGGCACGCAGCACCACCGACAGATCCAACACTACTAGGTAAGCTTCTTCCCACAGCCTCCTCCTTCCTCATCTTCTCATTCAGTCTCGCTCTCTCCACTGTAGCTCAAGCTTTTCTCTCCTCTGCTCCCTCGCAAGCCCAGCCTCTCTCTTGATAACATAGTGCAGTTCCTCTCCTCTCTTCCACAACCAGGTGCTATGACGCCATGCACTGGAAACTCAGCCCTCCTCCATTGATAGAATTTTCCAAAGGTGAGGCATCCTCCCTCCTTTCTCTCTCCTCTATTTCTCTCTCACTAGCCCAACCACTCTCTGTTACAGTAATCTCCCTCTCTACTGCAGTCTGATGCTGCCAAAGCAGCCCATTTCATTCATCTTGTACAAAACTGCCACCCAGCAACACCCTTGAGCCTGAAGTCACCACTGCTGCACCCTCGGCCTTGTGGGATTTCACTTCCTTGATGAAAAGGAGACTGCCAGGGTTCTTGCAGATGAGGAGAAGGCAAGGAAGATTGTTGTTGCGGCTGATTTGGAAAAACTCTCTCATGGAAGAGATTTCTTGGTGACAAAAGTCTCGGGCCCTTTGGTTGAAGGGGACAAGTGTACCAGATTTTTTTAGTGGCTAATTCTCGTAGAAGATTTAATGCCATAGAGGTGCTGCATTTGGAAGGAAATGTTCTTTTGGACAGATCGCATCCTACTCAACCAATTTCACAAAACTTCTAAACGAATTGTGACATCGTTGGACCAAGAAGACTCTTTTACCATCTCCCTTTTGGTCTGATATAATCCCATATTGCTAGTAGATCACAAAAAATCCTCCACCACCATCGCCATCCAGTTTACCACCCCTCTACCTTAGTAGAGGGACTTCACTGACTTCCTGTTTTTCTCAGAAATACAGAAAAGATTACCACCTTTCCTGAGAAAAACAAACTGCTTCGCTTCGACCCAAAGCCTTCGTTCCATATCAAAACTTACTAAGAAAAGCTCCAATCACCGAAAGAAAAAAACAAGGACGAAAAGGAGGAATAAACTGAAAAACTGGAAAGATTATTCCCGGCAAGAAGCGCTGGGAATGGGAAGACAAAGAGTCATGAGAGAAGGCAAAGAGTCATGACCAGCTTCCACTAATCCAAGAGAAGCCCAACTTGCTTCTTAATCATCCAATAAACTTCAATGGGCTTAAAATATATTCTTGGGCATATCAACAGTATCCAATTAAACCAAAATTGGTCTTCTATAAAATATGTGCCCGTGGGCTCAATAACGTATCCAATCCAAGTCTCGGCCATCCTATTCATAAATTTATCCTATGGGTTGGTTTTACATCTTCATAAAATTAACCCTCCACAATATGAAGTTCCAATTCTTAACACCCAATATTATATAAACCTCAAGCAATTCCCACAGGCTCAAAGCCCGAATTTTAGATCTAATTCTAATTTACTTTTTAAAAAATTGAAATCCTAATTGAAGGGTAAATCCACACTCTCGGAAGTTTCCCCACACAGAACTGGTTAAATCGTTGGCTTTTCACCAGGGGATGTGGTCCCAAGGGATACTTTGCACCTATGAGGTGTTGAACCTTGGAACTTGAAGGAAGTGATACCCCACCTTCATCACTGGGGCCAACCCCTTGGGGTTAAAAAAAACCTCTACCAATCTTACAGAAGGAAGTTTACACACTGCCATGGCTTAATGTAATACGTCAAATCTACTTCATAATAAAAGGATCTCTGCAATCTGATTTATTACATTAAACCATATCAATGTGTAAACTTCCCTATGTAAGATTTCTGTGTAGACCAAGCATTTCTCAAAATTAATATATTCCACATCAAAACCAGTCAAAGGAAAGGCTAATTGGTTGATAATTGTTGTGTAACCCTATTAAACTCCTATTTCATCCAAACATTATTATTAAAAATCAAAATCCTCGAGTAGGGAGATTGATCTCTCGGCCTAGAAGGAAGGTCTTGAGATTGAGCTCCGAAAATGATTTGGGCCACAGTAAGTTTGGAATCACCTATCTCTGCATTGAATTATTTTGGCCTCATACATTATCTTAGGTATTACTTTTATTGTAACTTTATTGCTTAGGTTCAAAAGAGTGATTATGGCCTGGATAAGGACACTTGTCTGAACGTTAGAAGATTCCTGGTGATTCTAGGAAAGGAACCATAGGGGGGTTTGACAACGCTGCTAGGAAATAGGAAACGAATTAAGTTGTCTATTTGGAACAGGACTAGGATTTGTAGTTTGAAAATGAATAGGGTTCCCACTTACAAAAGGATTAGGATTCATACATGAAAAAGAGTAGGGTTCCCACTTGGAAATGGACTAGGTTCATTCCAGAAAAGAACTAGGAAATCGTTCTTTATGAGGCACATTTTTTTTATAGGTACTATTAGTTCATTCTTGAAAAGAACTAGGACTCCTTGAAAAACAACTACAAATGCTTCTTTATGAAACTGACTTAAACCCCTCACTTCACCTCACACTTTTATCTTCTCCTCTTCTTCTTTGCTCGATCACCATAGAGAATTTTTCCCACCATATACAGCCGCAAAATGCTCTAACAAAATCACCATATTCAACCACCAACCATGTCTCTCCAGGAAAAAGTTTGAGAACTTAAAGCGCTTTCTCCCTAGGTTTTGGTCATATAAGTTGTAAGGTAAGAGCCAGTAGTTATTTGGCTGATTTGATAGGTTTTCCTACTGCTTTTCATGGTACTTACGCATGTAATAGACATAGTATGAGTTGCTGCAAAGAGCACGAGATTTGAAGGCCTGCCTACCCTAGTTTCAGCTACATATGGAATCAAGGTCAGGGTTCTTGATCTTGATTCGCACTTATTTTGGTGATGCTCACTTAGGTTGCCCTACGGTAGGAATCTTGTTAGGAATCTTAGCCAGGGCTCCTACCGTGGCCGAATTGTTAGGAATCCTGTTGAAAGTTGAAACTGGGGGAAACAAATGAATGTAGGAATGACTTGGGTGTCTAAAACACTCACCTTTAAGGTATTTAAATCCTGAAAAAGACAAGGCGTATCTATTTGTTTTGAAAATTGGTTGGGAGCTACCTAATGTAAGAATGATTGACGACACTAAGATGTGTTTGGATTCGAAAATGAGTTGAGATGGATTGTGAATAGTAGTGAGATTTGTAAGTTAAAGTTGATGAATAGTAATGAGATGAATTGAGATGGGTTACGAATACAAACCTCTCCTAACAGGGGCTGCTCATATGCAATAATTAGTAACTGATTTGATTATGTATTCAAACTTCCTATGGAAAGTGAGGTAAAATGACAGACACAGTCCCATAACTTGACTTACTAAGAAAAGATATCCTTCAGGGTGAATTCACCAATCTAAAAAAAGGTGTAAAAAAGAACTGACATTGGATGACAAAGATGGGTTCCCCAATTACAAATGACCAATTGAAAGAAAAGGTTTCGATACTTCTGTCCTATATTCCTCAGTTTTTCCAAAAATCAAAGAGGCAAGCATAGGAAGGAATAATAAATAAATACTAACGATTACCTGACCTTTCGTAAATTTGATAATTCCGAAATAGTAGCCCTCATATTGTCGGTCTCCTCGGCCAAGCGGGTCTCGAGACCTCGAAGCTTTCTCGAATGTTCGGCAATTTGACTCTCCTTTCTCAGCACGGCCCTTTTATGAGCCGCAAACTTCCTCTCTCTGTCTCTCTCATACCTGCTTTTGTAAAGGGATTTAGACCTATTCAACGAAGAAGAAGGAAAAGAGGAAGATGGAGGATCGCGGTTGTCCGACGGGAAATCGAAGAAGAGTAAGCGGGACCAGAGCCAGTCTTCGTCGGAGATTCTGCGGAGACGTCGACACGAGATGGAGATACAGCAGAGGTCCTTGTACGTAAAGCATCTGCTTCTGATTCCGAGTTCTAGTACTCGCCTCCACAGCTCGTCTGGTAAGATTGACATTCGCTGGAACACCACGCGAACGAGAGAGAGAGAGAGATGTGCCCGCGAGTCGGCCACCACATTTTTAAGAAAAATTATAGTCAACAACGTTTTTATTTTGAGCAATGCTTTAGAGCATTCACATCCAGTTACTTAAATTTTTTTAAATTTTTTCCTAAATTTTAATTAAAATTGATACTCTATAATTTTATCTTAAATTTAGTCATTTTTTAAAAAAATATTCTACATTTATTTCCTTATCATTTTTCTATTCTATTAAAATAATATTCTTTTATTATTTCTTTATTACTTTTTTCTTTCATTTCTATTCACAAACTTAACTACTCAAATCCAAAAATTTGTAGGGACTGAGTGTGCTTTCTATGAGGATCAATTTATGGCTTTGTTCACAGCAATTAAAGCAGGACATAAACAAAAAATTAGAAGTGAATCGAAGAAGCATAGCAAACTTAAAAAAATTGACTTGGTCAATAAATACGGAAGGCAGTTCCAGAAGGGGCAGGGGGAAAGGGAAGGGGCTGGCCTTTCCTCAATGAAACCCAAAATAGTGTCATGGAATGTAGGTGGACTAAATGAGATCAATAAACGTCTACAAATTAGGAACTTGCTTCAGGAGTGGAGGGCTGATATTGTATGCTTGCAAGAGACGAAATTGAAAATGTTTAATAGGAGAATTATATGGAGTTTATGGAGTGGAATTCATGTGGATTGGGTGTTCTTGGCCTCTAATAGGGCGGCGGGAGGGGTTGTGGTGATGTAGGATCGGCGGGTAGTGGAGAAGGTGGAGGATTTTATTGGGCAGTACATGGTAGCTTGCTCGTTTAAGTGTGTCTTCGATAACTTTATGTGGGCTTTTGCAGGTGTTTATGGTCCTAACTTAGATATAGATGGAAGATTGCTATGGGAAGAGCTAGCTGGGGTCCATAACTGGCGAGAACTCTCGTGGTGTATAGGGGAAGACTTTAATGTTGTAGGATTCCCAAGCGAAGTTTCTGGAAGTAGAAGATTACAGCCAACTATGGAGGAGGTCTCAAAGTGTATCTTTGACCTAAACTTAATAGATTTGCCACTAGCCGGGGGTACCGCTACTTGGTCTGATAACCAATCATGGTCTCGATTTGATCAGTTCTTAATTTCACCAGAATGGGAAAGCCATTTCCCATATGTATGGCAAAAGCGTATGCCCCATATTGGATCGGATCATTGGCCTATTTTGCTTGATTGTGGAGGAGTTTGTAATGATCGTCGGCTTTTTAAATTCGAAAATATGTGATTAAAATCGAAAGGGTTTGTAGATAGGGTCAAACAATGGTGGTCTTCCCCAAGGTACTCCCAGTTTCATTTTTGCGGGTAAATTGAAAGCACTTAAAAGAGACCTTAAATTGTGGAACTTGGAGTCATTTGGTAATGTAGGGGAAAACAAAAAAATAAAGCTGCTGGAAATTCAAGAGATTGAGAGGCTTCAAGACGTTCAACCACTTACCCAGGAGGAACAAGATCGGAAGTCTGAGCTGGTTGCAGATGTGGAGATGATGATATTACTAGAAGAGATGTCTTGGCGCCAAAATCCAGGGCACTGTGGTTACAGGAAAGAGACCAAAGCACAAGTTTCTTCCACATAATTGCAAACTCGCATAGGAGAAATAATAACATTGAGATGCTGAAAAGCGATGGAGGTGAAGTGTAGAGATGAGCAGGTAATCCACAATCATGTTGTTGACTTCTACGAGAACCTACTAACGAAGCAAGTGGGATGGCAGCCTCCATTGAATGGAATGATCTTTGATACCATCGGGCCGAGCAATGTGTCACACTTTGAAAGGGAGTTTGAGGAGATAGAGGTTTATGAATTAGTGAGGAAAATGGCCAGGGATAAGGCTCCAGGATGACATGGATTCTCTATGGGGTTCTTCCAAATTGTTGGGAAGTGCTAAAGGAGGACCTCACGAAGGTGTTTAAGGAGTTTTCCTTGGCTAGAAAATTAGAAAAAAGTCTTAACACCACCTTCCTTGCATTGAAACCTAAGAAGGTTGGGGCTATGGAGATAAATGAGTTTTGGCCTATTAGTCTAGTGAATGGGATGTATAAGATAATCTCTAAAGTACTTGCGAACAAACTAAGTGAAGTGATGGGGAAGATTGTTACAAAACCTCAAAACGCCTTTGTTAAAGGTAGATAGATTCTAGATGCATTGCTAATTGTCAATGAATGCCTTTATAATAGTTTGAAAGCCAAGAACACAAGGATCATTTGCAAACTCGATATGGAAAAGGCATATGACCATATCAACTGGGATTTCCTGCTTCATTTACTTAGGAGGTGTGGTTTTGGGGAGCGATGGAAGGTGTGGATCCATTGGTGCATAGCTACGGCAAAGTTCTCCTTGTTGGTAAATGGATGTTCAGTGGGATTTTTTCATAGTTCACGCGGTTTGAGACAAAGGGACCCGTTGTCACTCTTGTTGTTTGTTATAGTTATGGAGGCTCTAAATAGGATGCTCTCGGCTATGGTTGCAAATGGCTTTCTAGATGGAGTCTCAATCAGAACCCTGGATGGGGGTGCTATTAATATTTCTCATTTATTGTTTGCAGATAACACACTTATTATGTGTGAAACAAAGCAAAACTAGATGCAAGTTCTGAAGGCCTTACTCTTGTGCTTTGAGGCAGTTTTTGGTTTGAAGGTGAATTAGGAGAAATCAGAATTGGTGCCAATGGGGGAAGTCTCTAACATACGCCAGTTGGCTCGAATATTGGGGTGCAAGATAACCTCATTTCCTATGACTTACCTAGGACTTCCATTGGGGAGTGCATCGAGGGCACCTTCAGTCTAGGATACAACGATCAAGAAAATAGAGCGGAGATTGGCCGGATGGAAGATAATGTACTCGTCGAAAGGTGGAAGGATTACCTTGATAAAGAGTACACTTTCAAACTTACCTACCTATTTTTTTTATCACTTTTCCCAATACTAGCTAATGTGGTGAACCGTATTGAGAAATTCCAATGTGATTTCCTGTGGGGGGTATGGGGAAGGAGTTCAAGTTTCATTTGGTAAAGTGGGATCAGGTTTGTCGCCCTATCTCTGGTGGAGGTTTGGGGTTTAGAAATCTAAAGGTATTCAATCGAGCGTTATTAGGCAAGTGGTTGTGGACTTATGCTAGGGAACCAGACAATCTATGGAAATTGGTAATTGAGAAGAAATATGGTGGTTTATGGGAGGATTGGTGTAATAGAGAAGTAAGGGGGGCATATGGAGTTGGGTTGTGGAAATACATAAGAAGATGATGGGGGGTGTTTAGCCGTTATGTTAAGCTTCAGTTGGGTGTGGGCTCGTGGATCAAATTTTGGAGAGATATTTGGTGTGGCAATAGGGCTTTACTTAGTGGCTTACAAGTCTACGACGACCAAATACCAAATTCTGCCCTCGCCAGATGGCTAGCGGTATGGGAAGGGGAATGGCCTTCCTCCCCCGCTCATTCTTTTTAATATTTTATTTTAATTTCTAATTTTTAAAAAAATCTTGAATTTTTGAGGTTTTAGGTTTTTTTGTATTATCTTAAGTGTCTTTCTTTATTTTGACGTTTTAGATTATTATTTTTTCCCACTTTTTATGTTTTTTTCTAATTGATTTGAGACTACAAAAAGTAGAAACTAAAAAGTTCAATTGAAAAAGCATAGGGAACGATTTAACTTTTAGAAAAACAATAGGGTCTAATTTAATATTTATCCCCTTAAGAATAGATTTCTCTTTGTATTTTCCAATTGGAATTTTCACCCGTTGTAGTTGCGAGATTGATTAAATTAATCACTTCATTGAATCAAGTTGATCCTTTCATATATAATTGTATGGAAAATGAAAAATTTTATTTATCATCTCCTACATCACATACCAACATGTGATTTATCATTTTTACCCTTTTATTTAAATACACAAACATGTGATGTGTAATTATGTGTGTTTAAATATAAAGACAAAAATGATAAATCACATGTTGGTGCGTGATGTGGGGATAATAAGTAACGTGGAAAATACATATTAAGCATGCTTAACATAATATATAAGCATAAAAAGATATAAACAGTATGTTTGCTCTATGCTTGTATCCTATTTAAAAAAATATCATGTGACACTATATTTAATACTCTTGTTCATCTTATCAAAAAAAAAAAAAAAAACTCTTGCTCATGTTAGTTTTAACATTTTACAAATCTACGTACATATAGATAAGAATTACAATTATTATGTTCAAGTTTTCAATGAACATGCAACAAAAAACTACTTTGGTTGCTTCAATCTTACAATCAAACAAAATTAATTACCAAATAAATTAATTTGGTTGATTGTGACGCATCCAACCTTCACTTGAAATGGAACAGAGACTTAGAGCGTCGAGACATGTAACACAAGGTTACATACCACCGTACATGACAGTTAATATGCAATGCATCCTATAAATGCAACTAGCAGTATACAATAATCGCAGCGGAATAAGGGTGATTAGCTATAACTCTTGCCAAAATGAACTAAAAACATCTCAATAGCATTAATAACCATTATAAGTTCAAACTTAAGGATAACATTTCCTTAATACAAAATACTTAATCCAAGTTCTATGGTTAGATCAACTATTTCATACGCTCTGAAGTATGAAGAATCAATGCTTATGAGTATGAAAATTATTTTTAGTCTTCGTTCAAGGTCCGGCTCCTCTTCAACCATCTGCATCCAGCGATCCATCATGTTCATCATCTACCGGTCCTATCACAACTTCTATCATCCCAAAGGGAATGATAGTCGTCCCATAAGGGGTGAGATTTACTCGAAATCTCAATAAATTAAACAACCAACTTGCACAAAGATAAATTATGCATGAAAAATTATAAATATGAATTTGCATGAAATGCAGAAAAATGTGCATGTGTCTCTCATCCAGATTTCTCAACTTTTTTAGAAAAACCTTGATGCACTTTCGCTTTCAAAGAGCATTTTCACTTTCTCATTCCAAAAACATGATGTTTCGAAAGAGAACATTTTATACTTCATTGCTTTAAAAAATCATAACATTTCATCGTTTATTAAAGCCATCATTAACATACGTTTGGTAGTAACGTTTCCCATATGCACTATATGCACCTGTCAGTGACTGTAGTACAACTCATGTTGGCACTAATGTTATTGTCTGCAGACATCGTTCTCAATGCATTGGTAATATAATATAATATCATCATAACATCATAACATATACACCCATCAGCATTAGGTGTCATAACATATAACTTCTCTCCAGCGTTCTTTAAAAAGAACTCATTTGAAGCTTGTTAACTATTTTTCGTCAATTTAAGGATTACCACTTCATTCTTACTCACTCCAGAGTAGACAAAGGAGTTCCACTAGGATAATGTCTCATCCTAGCCTTTGAGGTCATAAAAAAAAATTCATTTTCATATTATGCTTGAAAAATGTGTTTCATGATGTGTGCATATATAACAAGTTTTTCAAGTAAAAATGACATTTATAGGTACATTATGCTAAAATGGTAGAAATATCACTTGTCATGTAAATAAACACTCAATGTATCACATAACATGATATTTTATGCTCAAAGTGATAATTGAAATATGAATGAGGCATTTATCAATAATTCATAAATAATTTATCAAGGTGTAAGTTTAAAGGCCAACTTATAAACTTCCGGAGTAATTTGAAAAATAATGTCGTAGCTGCGTAAATCAAGTGCATACTAAGTTAGGATTAATACTTTTATGGGTGAGGTCCAAAATCAAATGCTTCAAAAATAGATATTTACAAAAATACCCCTAGACCCTTAAAAATTGTCGTTAAGCCCCTAAATTTTTACTAATTGCAAACGAACTCCAAATTTAATAAAAATTCATGGAATTCATATTTTTGGCATTCTAAAACCTTTTATGTCCTTGGATTTTCAAAAATAAAAGTGGAACTTTCCCAAATGGTCTCAACCCATGGCATGTACTTTAATTGATGCCTAAGTGTATTTTCAACTATTGGTCCCTATGGTTGCATGCATATGAGATTTTCTTTAATCACAAGATCACTAACATCTTTGATGACATATTAAAGACTAATTCTTGGGTAATAAAGTTCATCCCAGCACTTAATCATGGCTAAGATATCCCTAATCTTTACTTCATTCAAACCAATTCATACTTGATGATCAAAACAAGATAGATTCAAAACCTACCATGACATGCTTCTAACCACAATTTAAACTTTCCATAATCATTTTAATACAATAATGAATCATATCAAATCATGCTTAAGACATGCCGTAGCTAAATTCCCACTTAAAAATATTTAATTATCCAAACCATCTCCTAATTGACTTGGTTTTGATTTAAGCATGAAAGCCTTCCCAAAACTTACCCAGATTTTGTACCAACACATGGAAACAAAACTTCACATGCTAACTAAGATCAAAAGCAAGAAAATTTAAAAATTTTGTGGCCTTCCAAACACTCTAGACAGCCTTTTACAAGAATACTCAAGAACTCACTCAGTTTCACTCTTTTGATCTCTAATAGGGGGAAGTACTCTTTAAGGCTCAAGAGGAAGCTTGGAGCTGAGGTGTGGAGAAAATGAGAGGGTGATGGGGCCTTTTATAGGCAACCAAGGGAATGAGGCACTGGCTTTGGTCAAAGGGATTGATGGAAGATGGTGTATGAATTTGAATTTTCTAAATTTGCACTCCATCACTTGTGTCATCTTGTGCGGGTCAAAACAGTGCCCTAAACCACCATGATTTCACTTCTATAGTTGCTACATTACTCCTATGGGGGCTGGTCAAGTCGTGGTGCAAAAGAAATGGAAGAAAAATCAAACAAAACCATTCATGGGGCTGACAGGTTCAAAGTGAGTTTCTTTGGACAGTTTTGCTCATTGTCTTGACTTATCCTTTTGAATCATCATCATGGCTGATTTGTGCAGGAGCAAGGTCATGTCTTGAAGACTTTTTCTAGTGGTAGAGAGTTGGTTGTCAAGTGATCATGAAGGTGCAGCCCGAAACAAGGTGATGAGATGGAGGTGTCCTGCTGAAATTTCCAAACTGCCTTCTACAGTTTGTGTCCTTTTGAGCAAGGGGAATAATGGCCTAAAACCACCATGATTTACTCCCTACTGTGGCTACAATGGTCCTATAATGGTGGCCAGGTCGTGGGGTGATAAGTGTTATTTTCCCTTCAATACTATTGATTTTATTTTACTTCTATATGTTTTTATTTATTTTTCTTGGATTTGAATGAATGAAAAGATTTAGTGTAAAAGAAGAGCATTTTGGTATGAAAGAAGAGACTATGAATCTAGACCGATGAGAGATGACAAGATATAAAGAGAGTCGATAAGATTTGGGTGAGGAGCCATGTCCCGTGGGCAGCAAAGAGATTTCTCTCCCCCAAAGGTGAGAAGGCTTACCTCTCGGTAGACGAGGAGATTTGCAACCAAAGGGCGAAAACTTGTGTGTAAAGACCAGAGGGCACGAAGACTTGGCACCAATATATTTTACCTTCTAGGCGAGAAGACTTGGCAACAAGGTTCTGGGCGGTTAGATTGGGCAACTAGTCTAACTAACAAACTTAAAAGTCCACCTAAACGACATCGTGGACAACAACTAGAAAAGGTGAGATGAATCTTTCATCCCGGTAGGGAGTCTTTCCACTCTGTAGGTGAGGAGAAGGTTGTGTGGTCTTTTTGACCTCCACGCCAGTTATATTCAGTGTACACGACATCTACCCAGTAGGATAATTCCTCCGACCGGGATCAATCTGCTACTGACCACCAAATCTGAGTTCCACAATCAATATGTTGGCGACCAAATCCTTCTGAGCCACACAAATCAAGTCGTATATCACTGAATCTTCTATTTTAGATAATCCTATAAATTTTATGTGAATTTTGTACTAACTGTCAAGATTAAGGCTAACCTTATGCTCAACTCTAATGTAATTAATAACCCAAAATTATTAGCCTAATATAGAATGTTTAAGGGTTGATCCAGTGGTTAATTAAGCGGAGTATTACATTGATCAAGAGATCTTTTGACAATTTCTCTTCGATATGGTTGGCATACGATATACGTAGGACTGTTCATCCGGGTTCCAGCCCAAGAACTTGGGTTTACCCAGATCGAAATCCGAGTTTCAAAATCGAACCGAAACCCGGGTTCTGAGTTGAACCTGATTTTTTTTTTTAAAAATTTTAAAATCAAAACTTACATGTTATGAATATTTTTTAACGAAAAGTTTATTGCCAACCTCAGTCATAAGTTATCCCAAGCAATTGAAAATACTTGTAATGATAGTGGGGTGGAGGAAAATGTTGTAGTTGAAGGAGGAGTAGGAGAAGCAGTAGCAAGCTGCTTGGTGTTCCCTAGAGTAACTAATTTTGCATCTTGACAAATTACAAAGGCGTGCATGTTTCAAAATGGCCGATATTGAAAGAGAGTGAATTGAAGGATGTGAGAAAATTGTAAACCGAAGGAAAAAATAAATAAATAAAAAAACGTACCGGGTGGGTTCTAGGTTTACAACCCAGTACTCGACAGAGTGTACCCAAGTTGTTCTATGCGGGTACCAGGCCGAAACCATGGTTATCTGGGTTCCGGACAGGGCTAAAAAAAGCCCGCCCATCTAGATGGATTGAATCGATTAAAAATTGAACCCATCTTAGTGAATTTTTTTATTCGGCCGTAGTACCATTTCATTTTGCCAATTCAGACTAATTCGTGCATAGTCCAATTGATTCAAAACTATGATTCTTCTTTAGTTTGTGCTTCAAAATCGAGAATTTTTTTTTTTTTTTCTCATTGTTCTTTCTTTGTATGAAAGAATAAGAGACTTCGAGATATATTCATGTTATGGAGTTCTTTACTTCATCTGATCGAGGAGAAACAAATGAAGAGCAAAATGAGTATTTTGCATTAAAATTGTGACTATGTACAAAATATTATCATGACCAGGACTTTATAATTGAGGACATCTATCTTATTCGTAAACAAAGATAATTAATACGACAAAAAAAAAAAAAAAAACATTCGAGACATTTGGAATTAGATTCATAAATTGTGTTTTCATTGAAGTTATTTAGATTCATATTATATTATTTTTTTAATATAGTCAATGAATTCATATTTTAAACTAATGTGTACATGATTTTTTATGCTTAATGTATATCTTTTATATATGTTCTTAATGATACACCTATAACTATTGTACAACTCATTTTAAATCAATCAATGTAATTGTAACCCTTCATTAAAAGATAATTTCAATTTTAAGAAAAATCCTACTTTTCATCCCTACACCACACACCAACATATAATTTATCATTTTTACCCACACACATATTGATGTGTAAATATGTATATTTAAATAGAATGAAAAAAAATAAAACATCACATATTGGTGTGTGATGTAAGGATGATAAGTATTTCTATTTACTTAACTATCCTTCATTTTAAATAGAATAGTAAACTAGCTATAGACTAATTATAAGTTTATCATTTTCCATTTTAAATAGAATAGTAAACTAGCTATAGACTAATTATAAGTTTATCATTTTCCAATATCGAATACCCAATTTAAACTCGCTGTGAATCGCCCAATTCTGATTTTGTAAGACTTGCTTATATCATGCATAGATGAGGAACAACAGCGTTTGAGAATATTTCAAACATTCTTATTAGCAATATGCATGTAGCCACGAACCCAAAATTTTTTGTGCAACACTCCCCATGAGAAAATCAACATACACATATATGGTCAGCCACCGGTTATAAAAAGTTTGGTTAGAGACCTAATGGAAAATATAAATTCCTAACTCGAATAGAAATTAACCATAATTCACACCAGCTGGATTAGTTGCAAAAGAGATCATAGATTCATATCTATTCACCATAACACCAAGTCTCGTTTGTTTTCGTAGATAAGATAAATTGAAAAAGTTAAAAGTTGAATAAAATATTATTAGAATATATTTTTTAATATTATTTTTGTTTTGAAATTTAAAAAAATTAAATTGTTTATTTTATTTTGTTTGAAAATTTAAGAAAATTGTAATGATTAGATAAAATGAGATGAATTCATAGAAGTTGTGAAAACAAACGAGACGCAAATGTCCCACACCCAAAAAATTGATCATTACTAATTTTCTTTAGTAACATTTACTAAATCCCAGCACCAGCTCAAAATGGTCATACTATTAGTATGTCTAAAGGAGATGCAAAACCCAATAGAAGATCATGGATTTCTTATAATGATTAATGCTCTTACAATATTTACATGCGACTAAGCATAAGACTCGTGATTATGAGCACTTAACAGATAATTAAACTCATAAAGCACGTTTTGACACAACATGAATCCTTACATAGAATAAACTTGGACTATAAATAGAACCGACCCTTAGCGTTTCCATATCACCTCTCTCTTTCTCAACTTGTCGAAAAGTAAAGAATATTGAGTGATCTTTGGTGCTTTCAAAAGGAAAGATTCTACACCCTAAGAAAGGAAATCTCGCGAAAGCATAATCATCCCTTGAATTATACCAATCATGAAATCTCGATGAAGACCTAGGATATGACCAACAACACACTTGAATTTTAGACTCCAAAACATACCAATCATGCTTAGATGCAGAGTTTTGCCAAGTATTCTCATCCCATTTGACGGATGGGTGTTGCTATGCGTACAATCCCCTCTTAGCTAGATGACTTACAACTCATCAAGCACAAGATTCTCGTTATCTCATATAATGCAAGGTTCAACAGATATCAAGATGACATTTTCATCTCAATAAAATTATTCATGAACATATTGCATAGAAATAACAAGGAGTTTATTCACATGTGAAAGCATTCACTTACACTCGAGCTATTTTTCTGAGCGTGTGTCTACATCAATTATTAATGAATATATAGTTATTAAGCATATCTACAAGTTTGTAACTTTAATAGTCTCTCTAAACATTACTCTAGGTATCTATGGGTCTTTTTCTTCTCAAAACAGGGTTTTTGTTCATTCTTGAGTTAGCCCGTTCAAACAAGCTTCAAACATAGCTTTGTTTGGACACTGCCTAATTTTCCATTGTGAGCGTCTGAATGGACATTATGTGTTCGGATGGATTACTAGAGACAGGCTAAAACAACTTGTAGCGTTTAAATCTTGTGTCAAATTTCTCTTATATGTCTAAACAATTATAGTACAAGTCCATACTAGACACCATTTTGGTTCTAACTTAAGTCTCACTTTTGGCATTTTTTTTCCTCAATCAACCCAACTCCACTTTTCTTCACTTTTGTCATAATCTAGTATATACTACTACCCTGAACTGGCAAATCTCACCGCCATAATCCATGGAGCCACACATACAAGCTTATTGTCTAATCAGCAAAGGAGACCCTAGCCGAAGGGCCCGTGCTAAGCAGCTAAGAAAAAGGGGAAAAAAAAAAAATTCCTTTCTTGAAAATTTATCAAAGCTAGACAAAAGATTGATTACCACCCTCAAGTACACTTCCATACAAAAGAAACCTTAGTCAAAATCAAATTCTTATCCTTTAAAAAATAAAATTTCAACCGTCCAAAGTAACACAAATTAAAAGGACTCAAAAAGACCCCTCCCCCTAAAAAAAAAAAACTTCACTGTCTCACTAATTCTATCCATCAATCTATATATATCACAAATTCTTGTTAGGCAAATTATAGCCAGGGGAGAGGCCACCCAGAAACTCGGCCAGCAGTAATCTCTTCTTCCGTTCATTTTTTGGGCATTGTCTGAATACCAGGCCCACAATATACAAATCCGGCCTACATGTTATGCCATTGAAGTCATGCACCAAGTAATGACCCTCACAACCATCCAGAATTCCCGGAAGAGGTTTACATCAAGTATATATTTTCCCTCTGGTCGGGGTTAAGAAGTTGGTCATGAAAACAGATAATCATCAGCATCAATGATTAGTGTAGAGCATAAGACAGACGTCAGGCTGGTACACTTCTACCAACAACACCACCAAACACCAATATCAGAGGAAAGTCTAAAGGGAGGGCATTGTGAAGACGGGAAACAAGGGGTTGGGGTGGGGTTTTTGGGCAGAGTTTTAATTCTACGGGAAACAAGGGGTTGGGGTCGGACTTGGTGTATCTTGGGTTGTTTTTCACGGGCTTTTTGGGTTATTAGGGGTTTTCTATGATGGGCAAGGTGTTCTCTTGTATACCAGTATACTTGGTTACTCCTTTTGATATATATATATAATATTTTTACTTATAAAAAAAATGATATCAGAAGATAGTTATGTACTTGCTGTTGTAGATCTATTTAGTTTATTCAATTCAAAACAAAGAGGAATTACAATTACTAAACTCATGGATCCCTACATACATATGCTACCTTGTAGCAAATTCAGTGTGCTTAGAATTGTTAAAGGGTATAATTGTATGAAGTACAACCCACAAGAGTATAATTGTCAAATGCAACATAAAGTATAATATATACTACATACTAGGTGGGTAGGATTTCACTTTTGATCCACCAACCATTTTCAAATTTTTTATAGGACCCTAAACTCTATATGGTATTAGAGCTGGGTCCTTAAAACATTTCTCCCATCCCTTAAATCTTTTTCTTTCGCTTTGTAAAACCTGAGCCCCAAAATAGCTAGGGTTGAGATGAAATTTTTTAATTTTAGGCCCACAGGCCCTTGACTTCTTGCACAATTGGTTTGAGTCCAATATGCGGGTTGATCCTTGATCCAATCTTCATTATAGGCTGCTGGCCCAGGGGGCAAACCTAGAAGTTCTTGAGGATTTTAAGCCAAGAAAGCAATTGTGAGGATCTTCCCTTAGGAGGCTGTACATGCAAAGAAAGTAGCTTTTAGGGAGCCTTATAGTCCTTCAAATCTTCTTCCGTGTTCATCCATACAAAGTGCCTAAACTTGGCTGATTTTAGGCCAGAATTTGGAATGGTCCACATTCAAGCCTGTGCAGTTTCCTATTTAGCCTAGGATCTTCCCTTATTTAAAAAGCAGCAATAAGAAGCTCTAGGAAAGATTAAAATCTGCCAAAGTTGTTAGAAGTCTAAGACTGCCATTCATGGCAGTTTCCCTTTTATAAACACTAGTTTGCAGCCAAATTTCAAAGCCCTAATCTCCTCTAAGCCAGCTGTCCCTCTCAGCCACTTTGCTCTTAGACTTTCATCCATAATTTAAGCAAAAATAATAGAGCAACCGCCTCCAGATCTAATATAGTCATAGGTGAGCAAAACTCTTGACTTTTCAACACGTTTCTTCAAGACATTCAAAGATTACCCTTATGATGCACCTCTTTCACAGCCCAACATCAACATCCTTCGATTCCTAGTGGCTGCAACTTTCTGTATGGCCCCTAAACCAAAATCAGAGTAAGTGTTACAGCTTACTGAGTATTTGAATCATTTTTGTTTTTATATCTTCAAATGTTCTAGTTAATGATGATGATGAGTCCACAGGCCAAAACCAATCAAAGAGGCCAAATTTAGCCAAGCTTTAATGAGTGTTGAACGCGTTGTGTTCTGCCTTGATTTATGATGTCATGACTTCACTGAAGATTTTGGTTTAGTTTTTTTATACATAATTTTATACTTACTATGAATTTCAGTTATGTGTGAGGTTTTATAATTTATGGACACATACCCGGTGCTGTTTAATGTATGATCTGGCATTTTAGCCGTGGACTCCAATAGACATGAAATCTTCCCTATCTTAATAACAACTGAATTAAAAGTGAGGCATCTTAATACGAATAAATATGAAAAGAAAGGCTAACCCTAAAAAGGTTAAGACTAAGTAGAACTAGGCTCCACATCAAACACAGTCAATTTCAAATTATTTTGGCTTCTAAATGTTCTCTTCTGGGAGATTATTGCTCATTGCATCACTACAAAAAGGATACTTGCTAAGGAAAAATGCAATAACTCAGTACTTTTTTTTTTTTTTTTGTTGGGGAACCTCTCCAAGGCAGGGCCCTTCGGACCCACCTCTACAGAGTAAACCCCGGTCTCATGCACCGCACTCTCGGAAGTTTCCATAGATGGAACTGGTTAAATCGCTGGCTTTTCACCAGGGGGTGTGACCCCTAGAGATTGTTTGCACCCAAGGAGATTTGAACCTTGGACCTGGAGGGAGCATACCCCCAAGCCCAAGGCCTTTACCACTTGAGCCAACCCCTATGGGTTACTCAGTAATTTTAAGAAGTGGGTTTGGTGGTTTGCCAGAGAGAGAGAGAGAGTCTATGGAGGGCATTCGAAGAAGTATAAAAGCTTGGAAGGTGGTTAGTGTTCCAAGTATGTACATGGGCCCTTGGGTTTGACTCCTTTTTGATAAGTTGTTATTAAGATAGAAAATATTTCGTGTCTATTGTGGAGTTTTGTGGAAAATTTCATGGAAGATGACCCCTTCTTGCTTATTATGGAGAATTTGGAGAGAGGGAAATGTGTGCAGCGCTGAAGAACATGAAAATTCGATGGTGGGGCTCAAGTCATTTTTCCTTAATGCACTCTTTCAATGGGCAGTGTCCCAAAACTCTGAAACTTTTTCTGATTATACTTCTCTAGACCTCCTAACTCTTGTTCCTTTTTTGGTCTTAATAAAATCATTACTTTACTTATCAACAAAAATAGAAAATTAAAAAACCAGCCGCAAAGTTAAAATAAACGAACAACAAAAGACAAAAATGTCAAAATTTGCTTTAATCTTGTCAGTGAATATTTTTATACTAAAACAACGTAGCATGTCATTACCTACCAATCCTTATATGCTAATCTCTAAGAAGTATGCATTTAATATAGGATTCAAGGACTCAGGTAAAATCAAGTATACATATCGATTCTATGCATAAATATGTTGTCATAGCTTAGGTTCCCAGACCTATCAGTCGGAATAAAAGCTAAATGATATTTATCATTGACTACAGTATGACTAACTGCTCTAATATTTATGAAGACCAACTCTTAAACCCAGTCAATTTACATTTCAATTCATCACTATCAGGTCTTAAAAGTTGCTGCATTATTAAGTCCAGAGATTGGATCATGATAAAGTTACTAATCACAAATGGGAAAAAATTCAGGTAGTTGTACCTTTCACCTTGTATACAAATCTCATGCCTATGAAAACATCAGTATTCCTCTAACATCCAATTGATCTCTCAAAAATGGAGAATCAAAACATCATCAAATTTGTTGCCGTCCCAACCACAAAAGGTTCCATTAATAACCGAGTCAAGAAGTAAAAAACAACACCCAATGTAATCGAAATTGGCAAGGCAGGAAGAGCACGATGGCACAGCGACAACAAAATAAGAGTGCAGCCAAGTCCCGAAATAATTGCAAGGTAACAAGCATATACTGTCATAAGATCATACATTGCAGCTCTGCCCACAAGAACACTATAGAAAACAAAGTCTCCAAGGCCAAGTTTAATACCTCTACTCGTCACCTCTGCATTATCCCTCCTAGTCCACTCTCTGTTGTTCCCCACCCCCATCATGTCAACCAGTGGAGACATCTCCTCATCAACAATCTCGGACTCTGGATCCCGAGCTCGATCAGAAGCAGCAATCACAGTTGAATACTCTGAAGATCCACTGCTCGACGAATGCCTCTCCCGCGAATGACCTACCAACGGGGAACTCTCCCCTTGATCTCTGCCGCTGTCACCATCCTCATTTGGAAAACTCCCAACCTCAACAGAGGTATACTCAGAATTACTGCGATTGTCAACCACATTTATATTTCCGTTGTCACGCTCAACCGCCTGTAGCTCAACCGACCCAGAATCCGAAACCCCACCAACCAAAAGCCCTAAACTAGAACCCCTATTTCCTGTATTCCGTGATACGGTCGGCCGAGCCTCATAGATCAGAGCCGGTAATTCCTCATCCCTACTCGATGCCAATTCCACCAGCAGTTTCAGCGGCCCTCCAGGGGCCAAGACAGCCGCCAAATCATATAGAGCCAAAGCCACCAGCAAAACCCAAGTCGTCCATTCGGGCAATTTCGTGAACCATGTTGCCACAATTATTCCCAACGAGACCATATACGCTTGCCTCAAGAATATGGGTACCCCACCGGAGAACACGGACAGTACACCCACGACCGTAAAATTGAAAAGCAGCAAGAAGCAAGTGATAGAGTCGACGGGTATGGAGAAATGCTGAATTATGGAGAGGAAGATGGAGCCACCCATGGTAGCCAGCACGAAAAAGGCGGAGAAACGCATGTAGTTCTTTAAGAAATTGGTAAAGTTATAGTAGTAGAGGACGACGAGGAGGAAGGTGACGATGGCGATGAGGATGACGAAGACCAAGGCGTTTAAGAGAGCGCCTTCCAGCTTCTGTCCGGCAGAGTCAGAAGGGCTCTCGAGGTAGACGAGGTTGGCGGCGGTGCGGATGGAAGTAGAGGAAGAGGGAGAGGAGAAGGGATTGGAAGGAGAGAGAGAGTAGACGAGGAGGACCACCAGGAACATGCAGATTGAGACGGGGGACATGACACCGATGATCTCGACGCCGATTGATTCTAGGATGCTCGACTCCATCACGTTTGGTTGGGGATTTCGTCGACCGCTTGTGGGTGAGAGCTCCGCTACTGCAGGCGCAGAATTGAGCTGCTGGAGAACGAGACAGTCGTGTATAAATTATGTTAGGGCTTTACTTCATTTTTTGCGGTGCGTGCTCTGATTCCAACTTCATTTTTCTTTTTCTTTTATTTTTTGAGATTGCCTTCAAAGCGGATTTGGGCTATCGAGGGGATTTAAAACATTTTCCGGTAACAACAGGCCCGATTCTTTAACATTAGACTGAAATTATGTTTGGATGTTTAGTTAAATTGAATTGAGATCAGTTGAGTTATTTATAAATAGTAATAAGTTGAAATAGTAGAATGAATTTTTTGGAGCCCATCTAATATAAGTTTGGATGTTAAGATGTGTTGATGTCATATTTTGCGGCCTGGGCAACTCCACACCGTCAGTTTCGGTGAGGGAGAATATCAAGAGAGAATATCTTAAGGAGAATGATAATAAGAGTATATGTCAGTGTCAACCCCCTCACTGGTCGTGGGAGGAGGTTATTTATACCTGGCTGGCTGACCTTCATGGTAGTGGGCGTGTTGCTTCGTATGGGATCGGGTGTCCTTGCCGTTCACCTGACGGTCCACAGATCACTCAGGCTTGATGGGGACTGTTCTTGACACCAAGATTCATGTTGTGGGGTATCAAGCCCCGAGCCCCGAGCCCCGAGACGCATTAAATGTTGCGTGGCTTCCCTTCATGGCTTTCTTCGTCTCATTAATGCGTCATGGGCTCAGCCAGAAATCCCCACTTCTCTGACACGTTTGGGAGCTGAGGTTCAGGGTCTGGAGATGTCCCTATTTGTCAGCTAGTGGGGGATGTCAGATTGTCCCTCCTGTTACCCTTCTGTCAGTGTACCTTGCCTAATCATTCTTTCTCTTGGGCTTCCTAGGCTGGGTTGTATCCTTGGGCCCGAGCCTACCCTCCGAGCCCAGCCCAGGGGAATTATTGCCCTCACAGTATCCCACGAATTCCTAGCGCATGTGTGTAGTAGGAATTTTAAATGATCCATCCCGCCCTCAACATTAATGCGAGTAAATTCTTATGTCATGTCGTCTTCCTAGCTTCCCGACCGTTGGATGCCGAAGCGTATTCTTCTTTCCCGAGCATTTAATGCTTGTCACACTCCTAATCATTACTCCCATTTATTTATTACCTTGCATTGTTTGGGTTCCCCGAGGCTATCAGCCCACTTAATTAAATGCTCGAGGCTTTGAGGACATGTATTCACGTCATTATTGAACTGGTTGGTGTAGCTTCCTGGGGACGTTTTGGGATACTTGGAATGACCCCACGATGCCTCAGTTTCCATGCGTCCACTTAGCGGCTGGCCATCCTATCAGTCTGTTTGCTTTCCCAAGACTGTCACGTCTCTGTCTTCCGAGCCGTTGTCGCTTCACTGTTTGCCAAACACTAACCTTAGGTTGTCCTCCTATTTAAACCCTTTTTCCCCTCTTTATTCTTCCCCTTTTTGCGTCCATACTCCTAAAATTCTCTCACTCTTTCTTTTCCAAGCCTTCCTTGTGCTTCTGAGACCCTCTGTCCTTCCTCTTTCCTCCGCGAACCTTCTTATGGTTGCTTCTAGTGATCACGAAGGTCAACTCTTGTCTTTCATCAGGAGGAACTTGGAATCGTCCATTACTGGTGATGACCTATGAGCATGGCAGCGGTCTTACAATATCCCCCTGAAGGTGGTCATGGAAATTCCCAGTTGTCGTATTCCTGCCGTGGATGCGAATGGGATGGCCACACGTGTGGCTCTGTTACCGTTGATGTTTTCCAACGGGCTACGATTGCCATTCTATTGTCCGATCTAGGACATCCTCGATTATCTAAAGTTGGTTCCCATGCAACTCCACCCCAACACTTGGCGAATCATGGTGGCGAGTTGCATAGTCTTCTGCCAAGTGCTGGACAATAGCTCCGAGGACTATCCCGATCTGACTGCTTGGGAATTCTTGTCGATCTATCAGATCCTATGACTCGATAGAAGCTTCTATAGTTTCCAAGCTTGATCTAGCGAGAAGCGTTTTGTCACATTGGAGAAGCGCTTCTCCTCTATTAAGGAATGGCAAAGGTGTTTCTTTTTTGCTTCTGGTTCGAGATGGGAGTATCTTGAGGGTGAGGAAATTTATCATGAATTTCCTATTCGGGCCATTTAGGCCAATGTGCTGAAGAGCCAGTCCCTTTCGATCAAGTTGTCTGTAACACCCTGCTCATTCCTTCTGACGTAAGCAAGTTTTGAGGACGGAAATTATGTAACAGTCTGCTCCTTCTCTCTAGTGATTGTGAGCCTCGTTATGCATGTCAAACCTTGATGGTGTGTTTCTAAAGATATTATGTGACTTCTAAAGTACGCTAAGTGTTTTAAATTCACTGAAAATATTTATATGGGGTATTTTCAGTGTTATTGAACTAAGCTTGATTTTAAATAAGACAATTATAATATTTTTGAAGAGATCCAAAATTATTATAATTTTCAGAAATCATTTTAATATCATTTATTAAAATGATTTCAGTTATTTAAAATATTATGGGATTTGAGTTATGTTGAAAATTCTAATTAATTAAATGGTTTTATCCGTTTAAAGATATTAAATAAGACTTCATCATTTATTAATGATGAAGGAATATTATTTTATAAACTAAAGTTTAGTTTAAATGATATTCTACCTTAATTCCTCTCAATGCTCTTAATTAAGTTAATGTTTATGCATTTTCAAATTAATGTTTTAATCATCCACCATTAGATCGTTTGGAGGATCCCAAGATGAAGGGTCTGCATTAAATACTTAAGCCATTTCTCTTTCTCTCTCACTTTTCCCTTCCCTCTCTCTCTCCTCCCTCTCCCTTACGTCGCGCGCTGCAAGCCTCCTCCCTTTCACCCGATTCTTCCATAGACCAGCTCGGCGCTGCTGTGCGTTGCCCAGTCTCACCGCCACCACCGGCAGCTTCCCCTCACACCGGTGACCAAGCCAGCCACCACCGACCTTCCCCACTCACAGCTCTCCCTCTCTTTTCACGGTAAGCCAACTGAAATGGGTAAAACCCATTTCTCTCCCCATGCGCCGCCATACGCGGCCACCCACGGCCACAGAGCACCACCATGAGCTCTCCCTGACCTTTCCCTTCCTCCTCCCCTCAACCCAGTCGCCGTAGCTCCTCCCTAGGCCGTGCACGAAACCCATGGGTTTCTCCCCGTCCACCATCATACGTCGCCACCCACGACGTCCAACCTCGCCTCAAGCTTCCTCTGGCCACCATTGGCCTACCCCAACCATCCATAGTCCCGATCTACCCCTCACGCATGCCCCCCTCTCTCATGGACTCTCCCTCATGCACGGCTTAGAGCTACCGCCGTAGAGCCACCGTGGCGCCACCCCAACGCCACCATCACCTCACCGAGGTCTTTCCAAGCCCTCAGAGTCGGTTTAGAGGGAGTACACGTGGAGCGTACTCCATGAGGCGCAACAATACACCCTGTGGCGTGTCGCAAAGATAAGGATGATTATGTGGTTGATGGGTGTAAAGCATGGTGAGTGGTGTCGGGAACTATGGAACAGTGTCCCGAAGTAGCTGTGATGTGGCCTGTAGTCTGAGGTGACAAGTGTCACCCTGATTGACTTATGGCTGGGAGTATGTGTGAAGTGGCAGAACGAGTGTAAGAGTGGGCATCAGAAGCATGACTGGAGAATGTCACGAAATGACATGGTTACTGGCAGTTGTGCTTGTGATGGGTGAGGAGTTAGTATAGGAATGGCGTAGCAAGAACATGACGAGATGTCACAATGTGACAAGAGTACGTGAGGGACCGTACTCACAATGAGTTAGGTGTTGGCGTAGAAATGATGTAACGGGATGTCAGATGATGTGACACGGTCACGGTGTAGCTTGGGAGTAGTCTCGAGCTATATGACGTGACGTAAGACGTAGTTGTGAATGGAGTTTTATCGTGTTAAGTGTTGGGATGAACTGTCAAAAGGGACAGGTAGCATGAAGAGTCATGCTAGCCGAGTTAAGAGAAGGTTGGTATCAGAGTATGGCGCTTGTCCCTATGAGCATGTGATCAACGTGTTATATGTTGGTCTTAGGTGATGAAGGGTAAGGTACATGTGTAATCTGATGAGACACATGTGCCAGACAGATTCACCATATGTAATGAGTAATCTGTCCTATGCACAAGTACACGGTGCTTAAGCCTCAGAGTCGGCTTAGAGCCGTGTGGCGTAAATGGATGAAAATGAGGATTTAGTGTGAGCTCAGATGCATGAAGGTAGTGACGGGTGTATTGTCTAGGATTGAGATGCGTGACTCGGTCGGTCAGAATCATGCGTCGAAATGTGGTCAATAGGAAGAGTAAGATGAAGGTCCTAGTGTCTTAATCCTAAGGTGAATCATGGATTCATTTTAGTGGATGGGCACTTGAGATAAGACCTTGAATTTAGAAGAAGTAGTGACCGTAAGTTGACCCCGAATGTTTTAACATAGTAAAGGGCACGCAAGAGCACGTGATAGAAGGAGAGTGTTCCAATTGAAGTGTAGCTCTATTTCTAGTTTAAGTTGCTTATGTACTAGATAGAGAATGACATTAAGGTTATATATATGCTTGTAGGTTGTCATCTGACACGCACATAAATGGACTGCATAATATGAAAGTAGCATGGAGTCCAGGTAAGTATTACGTTCATACTCTTCTAGAGTTTTCTAAAATACAAGAAATGAAAATGAAATGCTTTTCCCTTACGATGCCTTACTAAACAACACGAAAGATGTTTTACGAAAACGTGCTATGTATAAGTGTTCAAAGGTATACGTATGTACGGCCCTCTTTAGCAGCCCCTTTTTATGCACCCAAAATTATTAATTGTATGCCTATGAATGGATGACTATACGTAATATCTATTGTATGTATTTTTCACGAAAAGAAATGTTGAGGCTTGTGCCTCGAGCTTTGACTGAAGCGAAGAAAGTGTTTTAAAAGGTCTCTATGAACTGATATTTTAAGGATGCCATGAACCGATGCTTTAAATGATGCCATGAAAGATGGTGTTTAAGCTCATGCTTTTAAATGAGGTTTTCCATGAACGAATTGTTAAATGAAAGATAGAGCTAAAATGAATTAAAAGAAAGGACTGAAAGGATTGAACTGAAAGAAATGACTGAATGTTTAATGTATGAAAATGCGTAACGGCCACATGAATGAATGAAAAGGGTACCGAATGAATGGGCAGATTGCAATGTCGGGTAAGTAGTATTGGTAGTGCACCCAGTGCTGCCCCCTGACTGAAAAGGTATTCCCAATCCGTGGCCACGGGCAGAGTCTAGGTCTAAAGGAAGACTGCTAACCCTAACACAAGGGGCGTAACAGTGTGTACCGGCCAATGAAAGTGATAAAAAAAGAATGTATGAATGCATGAATGCATCGCATTCTTTAAAAAATGAAGGCATTGACAGGAGACACGTTTCACGAAAAGAAATCCCATTTTTAAAGAAAAATCCCATCCAGTTATGTTTTCAAACGAACGCATGTATGCATATACGTATAGTATGTATGGAATGATGAATGCATGAATGAAAACCTATGTTATTATATTTTAACTGTATGAAGTAATGCTTACGAGTCATCAACTCATTTTAATTTCTATGTATGCCCCTCCCCCCACAGGAACTGAATGAGCAGTACACGTCAGGACGGACACGGCTCAAAGGGGAAAGCACGGAAGTCTAGGCATGAGAGTTTTAATTGTATGAGAGGCATTTTTATCTTAAGATTAATGTTTTCTGTTGTAAACCTCTTTTATTCTCAAATCACTTTTTATTTTATAACGTAGAGTCTTGCACTCTGGGTATGGAAGAATTTTTTTTTTTAAAATGAACGGTAATTTCCATCGTCCTTTCTAAAATCATTTTATAAAAAGTCTCACCACAAGGATGGGCGTTATACTGTCCGAGAGGGAGAATTATGGGTGGCTATTGTTCTGTCCTGGGTGGTCACCTACCCCAAGGTCTATGAGACGGATATGTTGATTGCTGACACGAACATTAGGCGTCATCTGCTCCTTCCTAATCGATACTTTGTGCTTGGTTGGGAATTTTTGGCGGTTCCCCCTCTTCTCCTACCAAGAAGCACATGGCTTCTCCTCTCCTGAGGGATGACCGGGGCAAGCAACATTGGGCTGAGGAAAGCGATGTTGTCGTCATTCCCAGGTCAGGGTCTCGGGGCCCCCATTCCCACCCCAGCCCTTCGCACCAGGTTCCATCGTCTTCTTCGCGTGGGGCCTCTGCAAGCTCATCATGACAGCCTCTACCTGGGTCTCTTTTCAACGAGTTCGGCGCTGCCTCCCGCCCAGCTCCTTCGAGCCCTCCTCACGGTGCTTCTCGCGGCCGTTCTTGCCCACTTCCATCAGGGCCTATACGCGGTACCTTTGGCAGTACCTCTCATCCAACTCCTGCAAAGTCCTCCTGATGAGTGTACAAAAGTGCACTCTAAATACCCTATTATTGGACTAAAATGCTAAAATATGAATAGAAATCATAGGAATTAATGTGTATTCTTGAATTGAGTTTCTATTTCCTTTGAGATACTCCTAAGCAGATTTTTATATTTAATTTCAGAGTCTCATCCAACTCCTGCGAAGTCCTCCCGACAAGGCCAACCCAGCTCCTCTCGATCTATCCTGACCCCTAGTACTACTAGAGCTTCCCCCTGCTACCTGTAGTCCTGCCGCCAGCAGCCACCTTTGGAGTAGGTGAGGGTGAGGCAGACAAATTGCTTTCTTCAACCCTACTCCCCGTAGGGCCAACCCATCAGTTGAGCCTCCGCTTTCCTACGAGGCTGCTCTCCCCGCAGAGGAGGCTATTGGCGTTATGCCCCCATGAGGGAGATAGCTATGTCTTCTGTTCATCACAAGGAGCCAAAGCTGGATCCCCCCCAAGTGCAAAGTGTTGCTGAAGACAGGGCTTCGGAACCTTCCCTGAGATCAATGTTGACTCCTGCTTCTCCTCCATCGGGGTCCCCCCAGGTTGATACGAGTGCTCCTCCTACACTGACGTCCCCCCAGGTTGATGCGAGTGCTCCTCCTATGCCGGCGTTCCCCCAGGTTGATGCGGGTGCTCCTCCCCCCGCCGGCGTCCCCCAAATTGATGTGGGTGCTCCTCCCCCAGCCAGCGTCCCCCCAGATTGATGTGGGTGCTCCTCCCCCGCCGGCATCCCCCCAGATTGATGTGGGTGCTCCTTTCCCACCAGCATCCCCCCAGATTGATGCGGGAGCTTCTGCAGCAGATGAGGCACCCATAGTGGTTGAGTTATCTTCTCCCTCGACTTCCACCATTAGCGAGGATGTCTCGTCGCCTGACGATGATATCCTGTTGCTGAGATGGAGACTTCCCCTTAGAGATCAACTTCCCCACTTGGAAACCCTTCTTCCTCTTGTGAAGCTCCAGACTTTGAGGGGTATGCCCTGGGTAGCAAGGCCCAACCGAGCTAGATCTTGGCTTCTCTCGAGTTCATCCACCAGGAGCTCTCCGTCCTCTTGTTGCCGCACTGCACTGGGCCTTCTTCTCATCCTACCGGCAAGATTGCCTAAGAGACTAGCCAGGGTTTTGAGAGGGCCCAGGCAGAAGCTCAGACCATGCTTTGCTTAGGTTCCAACCATTGCCTAGTTTCTTTTTTCTTTCCGTCATTTTCCTTTGATTTGTTTCATTCTAGGCTGCCGACCGGTTGGCGGAAATGATCGTTGGCGAATGGGAGGCCATCGAAGAGCAAAACCGGGCACTTCGAGCCCTGAATACTCTGGCTCACATAAAGGTTCGCAAGGCAAACAAGCGGGTGGATGAGCTGCACTTGGAGCGCAACGGCCTAGTCGAAGAGCTAGCAGAATTGGAGAAGCTTGTTCTACTCTTGTGCTCGGAAAACAATGAGCTTCGCAAAGAGAAGAAAGAGCTTAGGAAGGATAAGGACCAGGAGATCTTGCAGCTTAAGAGGGAGCTCAAACGCCTAGGAACATAGAAGCAATGGGCTGTAGTGGAGATTTTGTGGTTAGAGGAAGACTTCGGAGGTCCAGGAGGAAGGGTGCCTCGGTTGCCGTGCAACGCTCTCGGCTTCTCCTTTATTGCTTTTCGCTGTCGCGGTCCGCCCGCCGCTTAAGGATCGCCACGCTGCGACGCCAAAGCCAAATTAGCTCCCTCCTTAGAAGATGATCTGACTCAAGTGTTAGATGTTGTCTCTGCTTGAGACGTCACTATCTTGAGCCTGCAAGCTGCTAAGGTGGCTCTGGAGTCCTAAATTCGACACGCGCCAGCACTCCGAGACGAGGCCTGGGCCTATGGTTACAAGGAAGGCCTTGAGCGCTTCAGAGATTACCTGATAGAGAACCCTTCGGCCAATCTCAATACTCTCTAGCTTTCATCTCTTGCTCCCGATCTCCTAGCTTACCAGTTTGTCAAGACTCTAAGGAGAAAGCAGATGCCGCTAGCTTTCTGGGATGCTCCTCCTTCGCCATGATTTTGTTGACTTTATTTTGTTTTGTACCTTTCATGCTCGATCGAGCTTATTGATGTAATGGAACAACATATATATATATATATGAGCATTCCATGTTTTTGGGTGCGATCTCCATTCGTTTTTGTTACCTTCTTTCCTTATGCTTCGCGTTTGTTACTCTTTCGCTTATCTTTGCCAGCTCGGGGACTTTGTCCTTTTAACCAAGGGGCTGGGCTCATAGCATGAAGGTCGGCAAGTCAAGAAACTTGTGCCCCGACTGGCTGTTGTTTAGACAGAGCTCGGGGCTCTGACCCTTAGTCAATGCATCACAGCCATCCAAGGGACTGGGGTTATACCCCGCAAAGGTCAACAAGTCTACAGACTTGTTTCCGACTGGTTGTTGTTTGGGCAGAGCTCTAGGACTCTGGCCTTTTAGCTAATGCATCGTGGGCAGCCAAGGGCTAGGCTTGTAGCACGAAGGTCGGCAAGTCAAGGGACTCGTGTTCCTACAGGCTGCCGGAAGTGTAGTGCTCGACAGGTTCCGGCCCTTTGCCAAATCATCGTGGCTAGCCAAGGGACTGGGCTTGTAACTCGCGAAGGTCGGCAAGTCGAGAGACATGTGTTCCGACTGGCTGTTGTTCAGGTGCAGCTTAGGAACTCTAGCCTTTAGCCAATGCATCGTGGGCAGCCAAGGAGCTGAGCTTTCGGCACGAAGGTCGACAACTCAAGGGACTTGTGTTCGACTGGCTACTGTTTGGGCAAAGCCCGGGGGCTCTGTGATATGAACCCGCAGGAATAAAATCCATTGAACCCATAATCAAATTGAAAACTTCTCAAGAAAGTCAAAATCAAGTCAACAGATGGAAAATCTAGACCAAATGAGAACTCGTTTCAAGAACCTAGATTATATTAAAATCTAGACCCATTGAAGAACCCGTCTCAAGAACCCAGATTACAAGGAGGAACGCCACAAAGGTTGTGATTTACCTTTGATAAGTTCAAAAGTTCAATGAAGAACAAGAGGAGTAAAACTCAACTCAAAATGAATAAATTCATCAAATTTCATAAACATCTTAAAATGAGGCAACAAAGAGTATTTAAACCAAAACCTAATTAAAACCCTAGCCAAAATAAAGCCCCAACTTCCAAAAATACCCCTAAGTGAATAGTGTCACGGCTACAGTACGACGCTACAGTAACTCGGCTACAGTACTTTTGAAACCCTAGTTCGCTACAGTACTTCTTAAAACCTTAGTTCAACAAAATAATAAATTTTTCAACATGCCCTTAAATAGACCCCTCTTAAGTCCTTCTTATAATTAAACCCAATAATTCTAAACTAATAAGGTAAGTCATTTAAATGAATTAAACAAGTTGAAATCCTTCAAGAGCCCAAAGTCTTTAAGTCTTGTCATTGCCCTCTTCCATAGCTTATCAAATGAATAAAAACTGGATCTTCATCCTTCAAGCCCATCTTGAATGTTGGGCTCTTGCTAAACTCGTCCCAAGTGGATTACATCAATCATTGCATTGCCTCCTCGGTCTTCTTGGCCCATCTGAAAGTTGCAAATAATCTTTAAGACTAGGCTCATCTTGGTTCCCATCATTCCCCTTCTGCTCAAAAGGATTTTACCTCGAATCTCCACCTGGATCAAAGGGAAAATGCTTAGTAACATTGAAAATAGCAGAAACAGGATACTTACCTGGAAGATCCATTAGATATATGCATTTTCATTAATTTGTTCAAGAATTTGGAAAAGTCCATCCAAGCTACTCTGTTATCAACAGGTAAAGGTGTTAAATCTAAAGGAGTAAATAGATTAAGTCTATAAACAATTTCAAAAGGAGAAAATTGAGTAGTAGCATGAACACTCCAATTATATGTAAACTCAATGAATGGCAAACAATACTCTCACAAATGTTCATGAAACATATCTAAACCTTTTCTCTCACCAAAATTACCACTCCAATTATATGCAAACTCAATGAAATGCAAATGATACTCTCGCAAATGTTCATGCAACAAGTCATGTATGGCAAATGATACTCATACAAACGTTCATGAAACACACCTAAAGCTTTCCTTACACCAAAATGACCACTCCACTTATATGCAAACTCAATGAATGGCAAGCAATATTCTCATAAACGTTCATGCAACACGTTAATCAATGACAAATGATACTTCCACAAATGTTCATGCAACACTTCAATGAATGGCAAATGATACTCCCACAAACGTTCATGCAAAACATCAATGAATGACAAATGAAACTTCCATAAATGTTCATGCAACACTTCATTGAATGGCAAATGATATTCCCACAAACGTTCATGCAACACAACAATACTCTTCCTTACACCAAGGTTACCTAACAAACCACCATGTCTATCACACACAAGCAACTTACGCATAAAACTAGTAGGCATACAAAATCTATTATCTCTAAACAAGTACCAATCTAGTTTATAGAACTTACCAAACGATGATTTCTCACATGTTCCATACACACTAGCAAAGTCATCATCATTAGCATGCAATTTCTTATCATATTCAAGTCTCAACAATTTTACAACTAAAATGAAGACAAGAACATACCTTCTTGCCAAAGCATCAACCACAAAATTTTTCATATCTTGTGTGTATTTGAGTACATGAGGAAATGTATCAATACAGTCCTCCCACTTAGCATGCATTCTAGTCAGCAACTTACCTTGTCCCTTCATGTGTGTCAAGGACTCATGTTCTTGAAATAAATGTCGGTTAGGAATTGTCGCACCTGGCACAAAATCAATGTAGTGCTCTATCTCCCTAATAGGTGGCAATCCAATAAATATACCGTTAGGAAACACGACCTCATATCTCTGCAATAAAGAGACAACAATACTAGGCAAAGATATGTGAATTTTGTTAGTACTAAGACTCGCCTTAGAATAAAAAATCACTTTTTTCTTTGTTTTTCTTTCACATTCTTCACTCTCTCTTTTCTTTCCACTCACTTTTTCTGTTTCACTCTATTTTTTTCTATTATTCTCTTTTTCTTCATCTTTTTTTGTACTCTCGACCTCACAATTGTTTTCCAACCCATTCTCTCTTTTTCTTGAGGTCTCAATCTCACAGTCATTTTTTTCTCTCTCTCCTTCTCGGCCTCATTATTTCTTTTTTTCTCAATCTCACCTTCACTCTTACTTTTTAGCTCAATCTCACTTTCACTCTTGCTTTTTAGCTCAATCTCTTTTTCACTTTTTCATTTTTGATCACTCTCACTTTCACTCTTTCTTTTTCGATCAATCTCATTTTCACTTTTTCTTTTTTTATCACTCACTCTCACTTTTTCTTTTTTGATCACTTTTATTTTTACTCTTTCTTTTTTGAGAAACCTCACTTTTGAGTTTCAATTGGTCCCCATGGACCTGTGTTGGAGTTAAATGAGCAAGTTTGATTGTTTTTCTATCCTTTTCAAAACTGTACATGTTCCTTAACCCATCATGTATCACCTTCCTATTAAACTGCCATGGTTTTCCCGACAAAATATGACCAGCATGCATAGGCACTACATCACAAAGGATCATATCTTGGTATTTCCCAATTGAAAAATAAACTAGCACTTGCTTATTTACCCTAACCTCCCCACAATCACTCAACCACTGCAACATGTTTGGTCTAGGGTGTTTCAAGGTAGCTAAACTCAATTTCTCAACCAAAGTAGTGTTAGCCAAATTAATACAACTCCTTAAATCAATGATCATACCACATACCTTGTCGTTGATGTGGCATCTAGTATGAAAAATGTTCTCACTCTGCTGCTTTGTATCATCCATCTTAATTTGTGTATGGAGAGCATGCCTGGCAACAAGAGACTCACCATACTTTCATTCTTACATTTATGTTCAATACAAGGCTCACTCCTCCTCCTATCTCTCATGTCTTGTAGATTTCTAATTACCACTTCTTGATCATCCATCATATCCCTCGCTTCACCCAACACCAAGTTCAACCGCTCAAACTGTTGTTGCATGGATTGCAACACAAAAGATGAGTTATCTGCCATCCCCTTTGGTGAAGAGCCACTCCGGTGAGACATTATAAAGTGCTGTATAAAAGAATGTTAGTGGAAAACCTCACACACTCCCTTACGTGTTTACACTTGAATAATGGCACTTCACTCGTGTCTCACTCTTAATTGGTTTTTTCTCGATAATAGACTCACACTCTCTTGCCTTTTACTTCAATAGTTTTCCTGCTCAAGTTCTTTAAGAACTAGTTGAACTAAATCAAGACAATACAACCTTGTATTATCCAACCAGTAATATAGATCCAAGAAACAAGAAACAAGGAAAGAATAAAATGACACGAGACTCAAGAAATTTATATGAGGGAAAGAGTAATTATGAAACAAGATACCAACTACAAATATGTATTCAGCCCCTTTGATGATAAAACTTAATCAACAAATCTTTTTTCTTTCTCTTTGTTGTAACTATGTAGCAACCTTTGAATATGCTACATTTTCTCTTCTTCTTTTTTTTTTTGAATTTTTTTTCTTTTCCTTTCTTTTCTTTTTTTTTTTCTTTTCTTTTTTTTTTCTTTACTTTTCTTGAATTCAATCACAAACAACAATACTCAATTGTAAAAATGAAGCAATTGAATTCAATCACACAAGAATTGACAATGAAATACAAGAGAATCAATGGAACGACACTCGAAGCAGTGGACAACATTAGAGATGTAAGAACCCCAGAATTTTGATACCCTAAGAATTTCGGCACAACCTACTTTTTGTTTCTGCAATTTTTTGTTTTGGCAACCCTAGAACAATGTAACCCTAGATTAAATTTTAGGATGTAAGAAATTAAAAGATAGAATCAGACCTGATTGGAAACCTTACTCTAAATACCAGATGATATGAACCCGCGGGAATAGAATCCCTTGAACACACAATCAAATTGAAAACTTTCCAAGAAAGCCAAGATCAAGTCAACGGATGGAAAATCTAGACCAAATGAGAACTCGTTTCAAGAACCTAGATTATATTAAAATCTAGACCCATTAAAGAACCCGTCTCAAGAACCCAGATTACAAGGAGGAACGCCACAAAGTTGTGATTTACCTTTGATAAGTTCAAAAGTTCAATGAAGAACAAGAGGAGTAAAACTCAATTCAAAATGAATAAATTCATCAAATTTCATAAACATCTTAAAATGAGGCAACAAAGAGTATTTAAACCAAAACCTAATTAAAACCCTAGCCAAAACAAAGCCCCAACTTCCAAAAATACCCCTGAGTGAATAGTATTGCGGCTACAGTAACTCAGCTACAGTACTTTTGAAACCCTAGTTCGCTATAGTACTTCTTAAAACCTTAGTTCAACAAAATAATAAATTTTTCAACATGCCCTTAAATAGACCCCTCTTAAGTCCTTCTTATAATTAAACCCAATAATTCTAAACTAATAAGGTAAGTCATTTAAATGAATTAAATAAGTTGAAATCCTTCAAGAGCCCAAAGTCTTTAAGTCTTGTCATTGCCCTCTTCCATAGCTTATCAAATGAATAAAAACTAGATCTTCATCCTTCAAGCCCATCTTGAATGTTGGGCTCTTGCTAAACTCGTCCCAAGTGGATTACATCAATCATTGCATTGCCTCCTCGGTCTTCTTGGCCCATCTGGAAGTTGCAAATAATCTTTAAAACTAGGCCCATCTTGGTTCCCATCACTCTGGCCCTTAACCAATGCATCGTGGCCAACCAAGTGGCTGGGCTTGTTTGGTTGATGCGTTTAGACATAGAAGAATGGAAGTGAGCTCATATGCGCTTTTTATTGATAAGTTGTTAGCTACATCATCGGGTGGCAGCACGGCCTTTATACAAAATATTTTCTCAAGTGCTCGGAGTTCCATGGGTGGGGCAATTCCCAGCCTTCTTGATTTTTGAGTCGATAAGAGCCACGCCTTTCGCTCGCCGTCACCACGAATGGCCCTTCCCATTGGGGCCCATGCTTTCCTTCTTCCTAGATGGTGATGCCTATTTTCTTCAGGATCATGTCTCCTACCTTGAAGGCTCGAGGTCGAACTCGTCTATTGAAGTATTGTTCCACCTTTCACTTGTTGGTGGTTGTTCGGTTTGCCACTTCTTCCCGTCTTTCTTCTAGGAGGTCCAGGTTTTCTTTTAGCCCTTCGTTGTTGTGGTACGGGCTGAAGTGTTGTATCTGGTACATGGGCATTGCCACCTTTGTCGAGATTATGGCTTCGATCCCATAGATGAGGGCAAAGGGCGTTTCTCCCATGGGGATTTTGACTAACGTTTTGGTACACCCATAGTACGCTGGGATGTTCTTTGGCCCATTTTCCCTTTTGGTCTCCCAGCTTCTTCTTCAGAATGTTAAGTAGTATCTTGTTGGTGGCTTTTACTTGTCCGTTTGCTTGTGGGTGTCCCAAAGATGAATACTTGGTTTTGATCCTGAGTTCTGAACACCACTCTCGATAATGGGAGCAATCGAACTACCTCTTGTTATCTGATATGAAGCTTTGAGGGATCCCGAATCGGCAGACTATGAACTTCTAGAGGAATCTTGTTATGGCTCAGGTTGTGATCATTGTCAGGGCTTTTGCTTCCACCCATTTTGTGGAGTAATTAACTAGTACTACTATGAACTTCACTCCTCCTTTGCTCCCGGGAAACAGACCAATAAGGTCAAGTCCCCACTGTGCCAAGGGTTAGGGGGAGACAATGTAGGTTAGTTCTTTAGGTGCATAGTGGGGGATTGGCGCATGCTCTTGGCACTTAGAGTGTTTCTTTGTGAAGTCTTCCATGTCCCTGAGAGAGTTGGGCCAATAGTACCCTGCACGCGTGACCCGTTTTGCCAGAGTGGTTTCCGCAAACTCCCTTATGTATCTTGGCCATCACGTATTGGGCTTTGATGAGTGCACAAAAGTGTACTCTGAACATTGCTTTTACGAGTTTAATTGTTAGATTATATGTGTTATTTGGGCATTTTGATTATGTTTTTCCTATTTAAACTTTAATTCCATAATGCCCATGTTTTGATTCAGTGCCTAATGATTTTATTGCATGAATGAATCTAAAAATGATCAAGCTAAAGTTTGGCTAATAAGGAAGAAAATAATAATCAATGGAGAATTTCATAAGTCCAAAGTCAAAGAGATTCGCATCATAAACAAGGAAGGAAAGAGCAATTAATGAAAAATATTCGTAATCTGTAGCTTCTCTGAGTATCCATCAGTATTATAGTCATATCTTCCCCATCCGATTTTCGATTGAGGCGATTAAAGATGTGTTGGAAAGCCAACTCAATGGGTTACATTTGTTCTAGAAGTAGTAATTTTCTAATTCGGCCATTTACTAAGCAAAAAAGGGCCCGCAATCTGCACATGAAAATCTGGAGTATTACCTACCCTAGTTTGCACACGATTTTCTTTCCTTATTGGGATGAATCGTGAAAAAGTGAGAAAAATAGAGAGCCAAGGGGCAGAAAAGAAGAATCCCTTCTTGTTTTGGTAGAGAGTGTGCTAGGGTTTGGAGAAATTCATCTTCTAGAAAAAGAATCCTTATTTTGAATGGAGAGCTAATTCCTTGGGGAAGCTAGGTATGAACTTGCTTAAATGATGATGATTTTAATTCTATTGGATTCATGTATTAAAATTTCTTGCCGGTACAATTCTTTTTTATCATCTCTTATTAGTCTTTCTTGTATTTGGATAATTTTATAACCAATACTTTACATAGATTCAGTCATGTTTTCTCTATGGGATTGTTAAGGTGTTTATGTTCTAGGTTTGGTTGTCAATCTTATTGGTATGATTTTTTGTTGCAGTATTGCTATTGAGTACATTATTGTCTTCGAATTTAAGTCTAATAGGATAGCAATCCGTGCTTTCAAAAGAAGAGTGGTTTTCAAGAATTACATTTGAACAAATTGGTTATAAAGATATATTTTCTGATTAGAGAGTGGTGTTATGATCTCTAATTGAGTATCCAATGAATCTACTATGAATAGAATTTTCAAGTTCAAGTAAGGCATTCCCGATGCTTCGCTACTATTAATTTTGGTCAAACCTTTTCATTATTAGGTTTTGGCTCTTCAATTTATTTCTTTTCAGAAAGGATTCATCTTACATTGCTACTTTGATTTTTGTTCTCTTAAATTTTTAGTCTCTTTTAGTATTTCTACTATCTCCCTGTAGAATTGACACCTCAATCTATATTTTGATAGCCGCGTTATTCTTTGGGCGTAATCAAATTTTGACATCGTTGCTGGGAAAGCGGTTCAAGAAGCGCATTCAAAGAATAGGTTTGCTGAATTTGACACACCAAAGGCGGTAAACTTGTTCATTTCTTTTGCTTTCTTTTAATTTTAGATTTAGTTTTTTTTTCCCTTTCTCTTCCAGTGTTTGCATGAATAAGATTCTTAGATCAAAACCATTATCCTTTTCAATATTCGTAATCTCGTGGGATTGGATCCTTTCTACCTTCACGCCTCAATCCTCTCGGTCTACGTTTCCTTATTGTCATCCATTTAGTTTCCTAGTTGCATAGTTTCTCAATTGGAAACAAACTCCCAACTCCAAACTCTATCCAACCTCCTATGATCCACGATACCTCACTTCCCCCTGCCTATAAAACTACCCTGAGACCCTCCAGTAATAATCACAGCAATGAAGCCACGAACGAGTCCTCCATGTAAAACCCCCCACTACGTTGTTGCCGCTGCCACCTTCTTCAACCACCATCACTGAGACCCTCATTCAACAAGCCTCTTCACCTCCACCGCTATCACATGGAACAACAGCAAGTTGCAGCTTCCTCCTGTGCCAAAGCTCTTTCATTTACAAAACCACCAATCACTGCAAACCGCTGCCACCTTGGAGAGCCAACAACCACCTTCCAAACCTCCTTCCTTGGCTGTAGAAAACTACAACCAGTCCTACCGTTCCGTTTAGCACCACTGCTCGGCTGTACTCCTCTGCCTCTCACCACGGTTGCACTGCCTTAGTCAACCCACCTCACTCGTCTTGAGCCATTGACGAAACCAAGAACCAATTGTAAGCCATGGATGTCCAAGCTCTGATCTTCCCCTGTAAGTGATCTCTCTTTGCATGATAAAGGCAATACGTCCCCTCCCTTGTGTGATCAACGTTAATGTCTCATGCCTTTAAGTTATAGGTTGGAGTAATTACAAAAGGCGTAGTGTACTGTATAGGTAATATATACTTATTTAAGAGAGTTACGCACGAAAGGTTAGACTATTTTAGAAAAATTGACCAAACATCGGGAAATTTAAGTGGGGACATATAAACTCTAGATATACGGAATTGATTTCAATATTTTGGAGTCAATGCGATTTTAGAGTTATGAAGGACCAACGTTTATGGAAATATAGATTAAGTTAGAATTTCAAGTTTAATTAAGAGGTACGTGTTTAAGTAGAAATTGACGTAAGCTATGTGCCTATCTTATAGGAGATCAGTCACGCTTCGAAAATATTAGATTAGCGCTACGAGATAAGTAGTATGATCGTACCCTTACACGTATGTACGGTAAATGACATGTCTTTTATAAAAATATTATGCATGTATACCCTCCATTGGAAGTCCCTTTTTACGTACCCAAGACATGATAAAATTATGAAAATTCATGACTTTTTGCGAAAAATTATGCATTAAGTTATTTATGAAAATTCATGATTTTATGGAAGGAGTTATGCATCAAAAGATTTATGAAAAGTCACGATTTTATGTGAGAGTTATGCATTAAAATAATTTATGAAAAGTCATGTATGATTTTATGTGAAGATTTATGCATTAAAATATTTATGAAAAATCATGATTTTATGTGAGGAAACATGTATCATGAAAATTATGACAAAATGCGATTTCATTTGAAATTTATGATATGATATGACAAGTAAACATGCGATTTCTTTTGAAATCTATGATATGAAAAGTATGCAAGTATGATTATAATAAAGTATGAATGATAAGATATGTAATAGCTTATGTTATGATATAAAGACGGTATCTATGTTATGGGCATATTGTATTGCCAGGTCGTACATGCTGCTAGTGCACCAAGTATGTCTTCCTTATATATGGATTCCACTATCCGCGGCCACGAGCGGAATCACAATCCACTTAGATTCGCTAACCTTAACTCATGGGGTCAACAGTGAGTATCGGCTTATAATAAGTGAAAAGTTTATGTTTATGTTCATGTTCATGTTATTTACGTATGTATTTATGAGTATGCACGTTTGTAATTAAAACTTATGTTTATTATGTTTACTGTATAATGTATTGTTTATTGAGTATTCGACTCATTTTTGTATATTTTTATGTTTTTAAACCACCCCAGGTGATGAAATTTATGAGGATGAGACTACAGGACAGGACTTGACCCAGGGAGGCGAGGCAAAGGCCTAGATAGTTTATGTCATGTTCAGTTTATGATTTAAAGTTTAAATTAATTATTTTCATAAGCACATGAGACTTCAATCTTTTTTTAAAAATAAGTGCTTCCGCAGACTCTATTTTTGGATTTTAAGTATTTAAAAAAGTTTGTTTTCTTTGGAATCTTTCGCATCTAGCGCGTCATTAAAAGAAAAGTTTTTAGTCAAGTTTAGTAGCGCATTGGCTCCCCAAAAATTCTAAAAATGTCTTTATTGAGGAGCGGGGTGTTACAACCTGGCACTGTAGATGTTGTTCGACTTAAGTAGGGGTGCTACCCACCCCCTACTGGGCGAGGCCACCCCTTCGCCACACCCTACCCCCGGGATGCGGGGGTAGGATGCAGGGCGAATTTCCAATCCGCCCCGCCTCGGTCCACTTAAAAAAAACACTAAATTTTACTTGGTTTATAAATTATTTCTAAGTCTAAAAGTAACTAAAAATACATTTTCAGACCAAAATTATAAATTTAAATTTTGTAAATATGACTATAATTTAAAAACTATGTAATTTTTAAATTTGCTAGTGCATATTTTGTGTAAATTGTAGTGTATTAGTTTTTAAACTATATAAGTTTTAAATTTGTCAGTGCATATTTTGTGAATAAGTCTAACAAATTGTAATATATATTTATATATACACAACTTGTAAAATATAAATATATATTTATGTTTATATATATATAAATATATATTTATGTTTACATATAATAAATATATATATATATATGTAAGCAGGGGCGAAGCGGGGTAGGGTTGGGCCCTCCCCTCCACTCGCCCCCTTTAGGGGCCCTAGATGCGGAGCGAGGGGCCCCACCCCGGCATGGGCAGAGCGGGGTTGCCACCCAGCCATGCGGGGGCAGGGTGCGGGGCCCCGATGCCCACCCCTAGACTTAAGTTCTTTCCTTTTTCATAAAGGATAAGGCGAAGAGTTGGATGTATTCATTGAGACCACGGTCGATTGGATCAAGGGCTGAGATGACCCAAGTTTTTTTCAATAAATAATTTCCTCATCACAAGACTAATGGTTTGAAAAGGCAAATCTCAACTTTTACACAAAAGAATAGTGAGATTTTGTATCAAGCATGAGAACGTTTTAAAGAGTTACTTAGCTTGTGTCTCCATCATGGTTACGAAAGCTGGCGTCTAGTTAACTATTTTTATTAAGGTCTTACTCCTAGAGAGTGTCAATTTGTTGAAATGATGTGTAATGGTGAGTTTTTGCAGAATGATCCGAATGAGGCAATAGAGTATTTGAATAAACTTGCAGAAAAAACTCACACTTGGATAGGACCAAATGCTTTTGACAGTACCAATCAAGCACGCTCCAATCAAACTCACTATAGTGGAGGCATCTATCATCTCAAAGAAGAAGATAACTTGAAGTGAGTAGATCATCTTGCACAAGATGAGATGAGTGTATGAGGAACTTTGCAATTCTCTTGGCATCTATAAAAAAAGTCTTTTTCACTCTACTCAGATCCATAGAATCTTGGTTGGAGAAATCACCCAAACTTCATTTGGAAGTTTGACACTCACAACCTTGCACAATCACAGCTATCAAGGAATTATTCTACACCATACATGCATCTCCCTCTTCTAGGAACCCCTTAGAAGATACTTTGCATGCTTTTATTGAAGCACAAGGTAAAACTAATCCAAAGTTTGAATCTTTGATTACATAGGTTGTTGAGGAAAATAAGGAGATTAAGAGTCATGTATCCAAGTTGATGACTCAGTTGAGTGTGAATGAGCGTGGGAAGTTTCCTTCTCAAGCTCAACCCACGTCCTAAGGTCAACATATGACTCAAGAAAATTTGAAGGAGATCAATGCCATTGTGGCACGAAGTGGTAAGTTTTTACACATTCCAATAACTGATAAGCCAGAAGATGTTGAAGAGGAACAAAGTAATGATAGTGTCGAGTTGCTCAAGGAAGCTGAGGTAATTAAGATACCATTTTCTCAAACTTTAAAATCTGGTATGCGAACTTTAAATTCTAGCAATGAAATCTTGAAGAACCTCAGGCTGACCCCATTGAATACTTTCTTATTAACTCTGAGTTAGAACTATTAGCGATTCACCTGATGTTGTTGATGTTTGTGTCATTTTTCATGAAACTCAGGATCATGGCACACAGGCTTGGTAACCAAAAAATTGAGGAGTTACCCAAAAAAATGAAATATAGATTCTTTTAAGTTCGGAGGCACCAAAAGTCGAATTGAAACATTTGCCTAAAGGTTTAAAATACGCTTTCCTTAGTCCAAGTGATATTTTTTCCGTTATTATCTCATTTGAATTGTCTGACTCTCAAGGTGAGCAATTGCTTCGCACTTTAAATTAGCATAAGTCAGCTAAGGTTGGAGCATTGTTGATATCAAAAGTGTTAGCCCCTTAGTCTGTTCTCATAGAGACGCACAATGCAAACTTAATCCCACCATGAAAGAGGTGGTAAAGAATGAAGTGTTAAAATTGTTAGATGCATGGATTATATATCCTGTTGCTGACAGTAAATAGGTTAGGCCTACGCAGGTTGTCCCCAAGAAGTTAGGCGTTACTGTGACGAAGAATGAAATGGGAGAGCTAGTACCTACAAAGCTTGTGATTGGGTGGCGAATGTGTATTGATTATAGAAAATTGAATGCTACCACCTAAAAAGACCATTTTCCCCCTCCTTTTTATTGATTAAATCATTGAGCGAGTTGCTGGTCACCCTTTTTACTGTCTTTGGACTGTTACTCTGGTTACTATCAAATTGAAATTACATTAGAAAACCAGGATAAAACCACATTCACTTGCCCTTTTGGCACGTATGCTTTCCGTAGAATTCTATTTAGATTGTGTAACGCACATGCTACTTTTCAACGCTGCATGATGAGTATATTTAGTGACATGGTTGAAAATTGTATGAAAGTTTTTATGGATGATTTAACTATTTTTGGTGACTCCTTTAACACTTGTTTGATAAATCTAAAGAAAGTCCTTGTTAACTATGAAGAGAAACACCTTGTGCTCAATTGGGAAAAATGTCATTTTATGATATCCTCAGGTATTGTATTAGGTCATGTTGTTTCTTTTAAGGATATAAAGGTTAACCAATCCAAGATTGAGTTAATCTCAATGCTGCCAACTCCAGAAATTGTTAAAAAGGTAAGATCCTTCCTTGGTCATGCTGGTTTATAGAAGGTTTATACAAAAAAATTTTATGATCTCACGACCTTTGTGTAGCCTTCTTGTTAGGGATGCCCTATTTGAGTGGACAGATGCTTGTCAAGATGCCTTTAAAATGTTAATTGACAGATAAACATTCACACCTGTTGTGCAACCACCTGATTGGCATCTTCCTTTTGAAATCATGTGTGACACAAGTGACTATGCAGTGGGAGTGATACTTGGATAGCGGAAGTAGGGAAAACCTTATGTTATTTACTATGCTAGTAGAACTCTGAACATCGCTCAAATGAATTGCTCTACCACTGAGAAAGAGTTGCTAGTTGTAGTATTTGCATTAGATAAATTCCATGCTTATTTGATTGGATCACCTATCACTATATTTACAGATCATGCCGCTCTTAAGTACATTCTCTCCAGGAATTCAATCTCACAATTAAGGACAAGAAGGATGTCGAGAATGTGGTGGCTAACCACCTTTCTAGGTTGATGTTCGAAGATACCAGCACTACTCCACCTATTCAGGATGACTTTCCAGATGAACAGTTATTTGCTATCATTCACCTATCATGGTTTGCCCATATTGTGAACTATTTGGATGTAGGGGAGATTCCTTCTATTTGGAGTGCACAAGACAAACGTAAGTTTTTGGTTGAGGTACGTAATTTTTATTGTGATGATCCTTACTTATTTAAATATTGCCCCGACCAAATTATGAGACGTTGTATTCCTGACAATGAGATTGTAAGTGTTCTTAACTTCTGTCATTCACATGCATGTGGAGGCCACTTTTCTATCAAAAAGACTGCTGCAAAATTTTTGCAATGTAGATTTTATTGGCCTACCTTGTTTAGGGACACTAACAAGTTTTGTCGTTCATGTGAGAGATGCCAAAAGCTAGGTGCCTTGTCTCGTCGTAATATGATGTCTCTAAACCCAATTTTGACTATTGAAGTATTTGATTATTGGGTTATAGATTTTATGGGACCATTCCCTCCTTCTCTTGGCTACCTTTATATTCTTTTCGCTGTTGACTATGTGTCTAAGTGAGTTGAAGTTGTACCATGCAAGAGCAATGATCATGCTATTGTGGTGAAATTTTTGAAAGAAAATATTTTTTCTCGGTTTGGTACACCACGAGTGATCATTAGTGATCAAGGCACCCACTTTTGTAACAGTTCTTTTGAGGCTTTGATGCGTAGGTACGGTGTGGTACACAAGATTTCTACAGAATCCCATGCACAGACCAATGGACAAGCAAAGCTTGCAAATAGGGAAATCAAGCAGATTTTGGAGAAAACAGTTAACCCCGATCACAAGGATTGGTCCTGACGCCTATCCGACGCACTTTAGGCATACCATACAGCTTTTAAATCTCCCCTTGGAAAGTCTCCTTATCGACTTGTTTTTAGCAAACCTTTTCATTTACCTGCAGAACTAGAACATACGACTTACTGGGCTATCAAGGCCCTTAACTTTGATTTAAGTGCTGCAAGTAAGCAAAGAAAACTTCAATTGACAGAGTTGGAAGAGTTGAGGAACGATGCCTATGACAACTCTAGAATCTATAAGGAGAAGATGAAAGTTTTCCATGATAGATTGTATTGTGAGAAAACAGTTTGAGCCTCACTAGGGTCAACTTATATGATTCTAGGCTGCATCTCCATCCAGGTAAGCTACGGTCTAGATGGGCCGGTTTGTAACGCCCCGTTTCCGGAGGTCCGGAGAGTTAACTCTTATTCCGCAAGAATATCTCCAATAATCAGTAATAAATAAACAAAACCTCCACAAAATACTTAACTTATTTGTTTGATCCAAAAATATGTATCCTTCCACATAAATACTAAATAAAAACCTCAATATAACAAATAACATCTCCACAAATACCCAAATTAATCATAACTTGACGTACCAAAAATAACCGCTAGAGGTAACACTACTAAATATGATCCTCCAAAATACTTGTACCCTAAGCACTCATTCATCTATGATCATCAGACTGTTCCAATACTTCATATTCTTGTTCTCCAGCTTGACTATAAAAATATCTGAAAAATGTTATAGAGATAAGGGATGAGTTATCAACAACTCAGTAAGCAGAGAACATGTGCTAGTATGTACACATAAGCATTTTCACAGAGTTCAGAATGCAAAAACAAAACATTTCAGTTTTCAATATGCATATCTCAAAAATACATATTATCAGAAAATCAGAGCGATATTTCAAACATTTCATATTCACAAACCAACTTTTCATATTCAAAGACTCATTTGGCACAATATGACTGAACATTTTCATCTTATCATGCCATATCAGAACGTCATATCAGAATAGAGGGCCATGTTTAACCCCCGTGGTAGGGTTGTGCATTCTGCAGAAAGCCAAGCAGAACATAAATCACCATGAATATCAAAGCGATTGCACTCGGAACAGAAATCCACTATTATATCCCATGGTAGGGCCAGAGGTCACTATTATATCACGTGGTAGGGCCAAAGGTCACTGTTCTATCCCGTGACTGGGCCAGAGGTCACTATTGTATCCCATGACTGGGCCAGAGGTCACTATTGTATCTCATGACAGGGCCACATATTAGAGCAAAACAGAATCAGAATCACATATCAAAATCAGAGTCAGAGTTAGAACAGAATCGAGAAAGTCATGCCAAAGGTTTTTCATATGCCACATTATATCAAAACAGAGTATTGAAATTCAGATCATTCTCACATACTGAAAACAAAAGTCAGAGCATCTTTCCAAATCAATGCACAATTTTTCGTATCCTCAATAACGTTCTTTTTCAGATTTCAAAGACAGCGTAACAAAATTTAGCTCATGTCTACACAATGCATGTCAAAAAATATTTTTCTTTTTTCGTACAGATTTCATGAGTAATGCAAATAAACGGCCGAGGTTGGTTTTTCCCAAGTTCTCATTTCATCACAAAATATGCAAAGTTTTAAGAATGTCAACCTCAGTCTCAATAATTCGTATAAAGCCTAGCATAGGAACCCCGCTTACCTGGGCTTCTTAGCTTATTTAGAAATTCTCCACAACCGTACTGAACAATTGTCAATCATCACCTATAAAAATTCATGTAACTTAAATAAATCTCCAATGAACAGATAAATCTCATATTACACTTGAAGTACCTATTTTAATTCCTCAAAAACTTAAGATTTCTCTTAATTCTAAAATACTATCACTTCCTAAATTCTTCAATATCCACGTAACTATAAAACTCAAACTATTTCTAAAATTGCATAATAATAGTAGTAATAGATACAATTATCTCATAAAATACATATCTGGTTTAAAAGCTCATTAAAACAAAACTGATTAAAGTAAGAGGGTAAATATTTCATTTAATAAAAAATAGAATAATTAGTATTTCTTTAAAGAGTTCAAAAATAGAAATCCGGCACTACTATGTACTTCTAAAAATATTAATACTTATAATATCTTTCAAATATTTATTCAATTTGTATTTACAACAAAACTCATACAAAGTGAATTTAACATATAAAAACTACAACATGATCAACTTATAAATATTTTGTTTAAAGCACGAGTACATTGGCTTAGTTTATAAGCCCATACATCAGTGCCCAAAATAGACTATAACCCACGTAAAACAAAACTCAAGCTTGCAGATTCAATGAGCATAATATTAACTCATATGTTCCAAAGAAGGCAAATTGGTAAAACAACTAATATTATTTGAGTAACCGAGATTCACAAACATATGTATATTTCCTTCTTAAGAAACTACCACAAGATAAAAAATCAGGAGATGAGCAACAGCAAAGACTTACTCAAGGGAAACCGAGAGGCAACAAGCAGTAGCAGAACATGCACTCACGGCAAGCACCAAAATCACCAAGATACGAGTGAAGCTTACGGGTTTTATGGCAAAAACAGGGCACAGCAAAAATAAAACACACAAAAAGGTCCAGTCCGAAAATATAAGAGTCCAACAAAAGAAATAAAAAAAAAGGCACAATAAATAAAATAAATAAATAAATAAGACCCAAATAAAACACTGCAACTATAAATTAATAAAATAAGATAATTAAAGTCCAACAGTAAAATTATTCATTAAAACAAAGAGCAAATTTAAATGTAAACACTAATTAATATCAAGAAATCACATCAGAGTAAATTTCAAAACTTAAGAGTTATAAAATAAATCCAACAAAAATCCAATAAATTTAAAATAAGAGAACCAATATTTAAGTTAATAAAAAAAAATCTTTCACTAAAAATAAATACACTAAAATATGGGGTATCAGACAGTCCCTTTATCGTGAAACATTTTTTTGAGAATGGAGTTGTAGAGGTTGAAGAATCCAAAGGATGGGCGTGTATTTAAGGTCAATAGACAACGTTTGAAGCCACTTGTGGAGCGTTTGAATCCTGCAGAGGAGAACACTTTTTTTGCAGACCCTGTTTTTGAGACTTAGTACCATTGCATGCACCTTTGTAGTTAGTGAGCTTCTCTTTTTTTTTTCTTTTTTTTTTTTTTTTTTTTTTTTTTTTTTGCTGTAATAAGCTCCTTGAGTTATTTCAAAATTTTCCTTAACTTCCCAGGTGATACCTTTCTCACTTCATCTCTATGCCCTTGTGTTTCCTGTTTCTGTCATTGAGAACAATGTCAACTTTTGGTTGGGGGTGGAACATACCTAAGTGCATAATTTTCGCATGACAAAAGCTTTGACATCTAGACTAGATTTCTATGTATGTCTTTTGAGTCTATTCTTCTACCTTAGTTCTCTAGTGAGATACTCTCATAATTCTCTTTGAGCACAAACGAAGCCTTCGTGGTAAGATGGATGTTAAACACGTACAATTAGTAGACATCCTTGAACATTAGTTGCAACTTCCACATGAGTGACTATGAGAGCTATTCCTTGAGTGAAGTTCATTGACTTATAGCATGTTCTCCCTTTTGACTTGTTTACTTATTGAGAATGTCATTACATGGTTTGTGGCATGTTGGTTGATTATACGTAGGAGATGATGAAGGTCAATTTAAGATAAATGTTTGAGCCTTTTGAGCCCAAATAAAAACGAAAAACTAGCCTTTCTTTTATAACCTCATGTTTCTCTCACCCCCTATACATTGGAGTTGAGCTTAAATTATTATCTCTTTCATATCTTTTACCTTTAAAGTATGTGCCAGGGAAGTTAAATGTTGATTTGGAAAACAAAAGAAAGCCAAGGAAATGGATGTACTGTGGTGGTTTCTTATTGGTGCTGGTAGGTTCGTTAAAATGGATTCCATGATTCAAAAAAAAAAAAAAAAAGAAGAAGAAAAAACAAAAGAGAGAGTAAATAAAAAAAATTACAATAAGTTGAGGGAGTTGTGCTTAATGTTATCGTGTGAAGACCTCTGGCATATATTTATAAGCTCTTGTAAATTCTTTTATCTTCCCTTATTTTCTTTAACTTGACCTTAGCCTCATACAACCTTTGATTATTGACATTTTTTTTTTTATCCTAAGTGGAATTGTGGTAAGAGTTGTTGAGTTCTCAATAATTAACATTTCAATTGTGGAGATCTATGTCAGTTTGTCAATTTGTCATTTTGCCTATATACACTTATACCTTCTATACACTCGAGTGAGTAGCCTTATTCTGTTGTCCTTAACTTCCCAGGTGGAGTTAATGCTTTTGTTGGGGTGTGCTCAAAGTTATATGTGTTTGGGTTGTTGGTAAGATGGCTATGCCTTAGCACACACACGAATTTTAACAGTTGTTTCAATAGACAAGCTTTGGTAGCACTACAAATCTCTTATGAATATGTTGCTTGATATGTCTAAATATTATGACCTTTTTTTATGTGGAAGTTTTACATTTCAGGTTGGGGATATTTTTCTTTCTGCTGCCATGACGCTTGAATTACTAGAGACAAGCAATAAGCTGGTTGAGGGGTGTGATGAGTGCACAAAAGTATAATCTAAACATTGCTTTTACGAGTTTAATTGCTAATTATATGTGTTATTTGGGCATTTTGATTACGCTTTTCCAATTTAAACTTTAATTTCATAGTGCCCAAGTTTTGATTCAATGTCTAATGATTTTATTGCAGGAATGAATCTAAAAATGATCAAGCTGAAGTCTGGCCAATAAGGAAGAAAAGAATAATCAATGGAGAATTTCTTAAGTCCAAAGTCAAAGAGATTTGTGTCATAAATAAGGAAGGAAAGAGCAATTAATGAAAAATATTCGGAATCCACAACTTCTCTGAGTATCCATCAGTATTATGGTCATATCTTCCACATCCAATTTTCGATTGAGGCAATTGAAAATGCATTGGAAAGAGAATTCAATGGATTACATTTGTCCCAGAAATAACAATTTTCTAATTCAGCTGTTTACTAAGTGAAAAAGAGCCCGCAATCTGTACGTGGAAATCTAGAGTATTACCTACCCGAGTTTGCACCCGATATGCATCTTAGGAGGGGCTCAGTGAAGCCTCTCCTATATAGGACTCCTTCCACCAACGTGAAGCGTGCCACTTTATTTCTGATATTCCATGCCTCCTCTTGGTCATTCAAGACCAGGCTATCGTTAAGAAACTTTATGATGTCGATGGCCCACTCTAGGGACTGCAATGACTAGATTGTGGATCCTCCGATTCCGATAGCCGGCATGTCAATCGTTCAGACTATGGTATAGTTTGAAAGGCGGGTTTCTTCCCAGCCTGAGGCTGACTTTGCCAAATGGTCTGCCTTGTTGTTTCCTCCCCTTGAGATTTGCTGGATGTGGAAATATTTGAAGAGATCGCGTTCCTTTCCTACCTGCTGGAGATACTTCTTCAGTTTCTCTCCTTTGGTGGCGAATCGTCCCGTTACTTGACTGACCACCACCTGCGAGTCGGCCCTTTTCTCGACCTCGGTAGCACCCAAGGACCTGGCTACTGTCAATCCTTCCAGTAGCGCCTCATACTCAGCCTCGTTGTTGGTGTCCTTGAAGCTGAGTTTGATCTCATAGTTGAGTTCTTCTCCAGACTCAGTGACTATGTGCACCCCTACTCCCCCCAGCCCGACAGGATGAGCAGTCGACGTAAACCTGTCAGGGCTTGCCGTGGGGTGCAACAGTTATCTGTTCAGGAAATTCCAAGAACTCGACCACAAAGTCTGCCAGAACTTGCCCTTTAATCGCAGTGTGGGGGGAGGTACTCGATGTCGAACTCGATCGCCAAATTTGTCATCTGGCCAGTCATGTCGGGCTTCTGCAATATTTTATTTTTCTGAGTGGAACATCTGTGAGTACCTTCACGAGTGAGCTTGGAAATATGGCCTTAGTCGTCTGGCGGCGATGACCAATGTGAATGCTAACATCTCTGTTCAGGGATACTTAGCCTCGGCTCTTGAAAAGCTCGGCTCATGTAATGGATGCGTCGTTGGCTGCCCTACTCGCTCTGGATCAGGACAATGGACACGGCATTTGGGGTCACTACTAGGTATACAATCAAGTCTTCTCCCGGGCTAATCTTGCCGAGGAGTGGTGGGTGGGCCAAATACTCTTTCAATTCACCAAAGGCCCGACTGCACTCATTGTCCCACTCCCATAACTTTATGAGGACCTTGAAAAAAGGGAGGCAGCGATCGATCGACCTCGCAATGAAGCAGCTCAGGGCATCCACTCTCCCTGCCAACCTTTGGACCTCATTGATTGTCCGCGGCAGCGGCATATCCACGATTGCCTTGACCTTCTCAAGGCTGACCTCAATTCCACGCTCTAAGACCATGAAGCCCAAAAACTTCCTCGACTCAACGCTGAAGGCACACTTCAGTGGGTTGAGCTTCATCTTATACTTTATGAGCACTGTAAAGGCTTCCTTGAGGTCATCAAGGTGTTGTTTCAGCTTCTTGTTTTGACCAAGAGGTCATCCATGCAAACCTTTATATTTCGCCCGAACTATTCTTTGAACATTTGGTTGACCAGCCTCTGGTATGTTGCACCTACATTCTTGAGATTTAATGGCATGACTTTGTAGCAGTAGAGTCCCCAGTCATTGATGAAGGCCGTCTTCTCTTCATCGTCTGGCTTCATCCTGATCTAGTTATATCCAGAGTATGCCTCCATGAAGCTGACAGGGGATGTCCGACCATCAAATCTACTATCAGATCTATCCATGGCAGCGGGAAGCTGTCCTTTGGGCATGCCCTGTTTAGTTCAGTGAAGTCGACGCACATCCTCCACTTTCCACTTTCTTTCTTCACCAAGACTACATTGGAGAGCCACTCGAGATAGTGGACTTCTCTGATGAACCCACTCAGGATAGTCCACTTCTTCGACAATGACCGCATACTTCTCTGCACTGAAGTTACGACACTTTTGCTTGATTCTCTTTGCCTTGGGGTCCATGCTGAGACGATGCTCAATGAAAGACATGTCAATCCCGGGTATCTCTTCATGACTCCAAGCGAACATGTCTCGGTGCTCAGTAAGAAGCTTCTTCATGGATTGACTCAACTCGAGGGTCATCTCAGTTCCTACCCAGACAGTGAGTTTGAGTCTTCTTAGATCTACCGGCACTAGCTCCTTAGTTTTGTTGAGCTCTTCCTACCATAGGGCCTCCTTGTCCCTTACTTCCTTGTCCGGCTCTGTTAGGGAGGAAGCCAGGGCAAGCTTACTTCCTCCCGCACTCCTTCAAGAGTTCGGACTTCGATTGCCTCGGGCTTCATCTCCTGGGCATAGCACTCTCTTCTAACTTTTGCTCGCGACGCATTTCGCCCACCCCCATGGGAGTTAGGAGCTTTACCTTCAGATGATAGGTGGACGTCACCGCCCTTAGGTGGTTCAGGGTTGGACGTCTTAGAATCATGTTGTAGGAGGAGAGGCCTTTACTACAAGAAAGTCCACCATCGTAGCCGCGGTTCTAGAGTCCGTTTCGGTTAAGATAGATAAGGTGATCGCTCCAATTACCTAGATCATATCTCCGGTGAAGCCTTTGAGGGGTGTCAGGGCCGGGCGCAGTCGATCAGGCATGATCCCCATCTAAATGAATGCCTCCAGAACAGGATGTCAGCAAAGCTGCCGTTGTTGATCAATACTATCATTGTCAAGTAGTTAGCAATTTGCACAGTCACGACTAAGGCGTCATCATGGGGGTGCAGAACGCCTTCCTCATCCTTCTCGCTGAAGGTTATGAGATGCTCCCTCGAGTGGCTCCTGGCCCCTGGAGCTGCCTTATAAGTGATGAATACTTTCTCATACCTGGCCCTTCTAGTGTGGGCCCTCCTTACTGATGAGGTGGTTCCTCCTCCAACTATCGTGCGTATCTCACCTATTGGGCTTTATCCACTGAGTGGGCTTGTTCTGTGGTGCTCTCCGACCCTTCTCCTGGTGGGGCTTTTGCTTCTCCATGGCAGTGCACGGTCGTCGCGTCGTTGATCGCACCTCTCATCGCCCTGTTGATCTATTAGGGCTTCCATTTCCTCCATCTTCTACTTCCTAGTGAAGCAATCCTCCATTCGATGGCTGTTAGTTTTGTGATAGGTGCAGTACATGGGACGGGCCAAGTCCTGCCGTCATTCGCCCTATGGGCTTGGATCTTTTTCTGTCTCCATTACTAGGTTAGAATGGATGTGCGGTCCAGCCCTCCCACATGTGGGCTGCTCCTCCTTGCGTTTTGTTTCGTGTGCCTTCATCTTACTGCCTTCCTGGCTCACCCCGCTACTTTGGCCAGTCGCCTTATTTTCTGCCTTTTCCAACTTGGTTCGCGAGGGAGTTGTCAGTGCTCGAATCGTGTCTTCGAAATTTATAAAATTGTCTGCGCGATCCAGGAACTCCCTTAACAAAGTCAGGGTCTTCGCGCGATCTCCGTCATGAAGGGGTTGCGAGGCCAGATCCCCCTCAGCAGTGCTGCCAGGGTGATTTTCTCATCCTGGTCATCTGTCTTCATGCGCTCTCTGTTAAACCGAGAGAGGTATGACTTCAGGCTTTCATCGTCTTTTTGCTTCACGGTTAGGAGGTTGGCAGTAGGTCACCTCTTTTTCTTGCTCACCATGAATTGCATCAAGAAGAGACGGGCCAGCTCAGTGAAGCTGATGATGGTCCTGGGCAGTAAGGACCCAAGCCATGCTCTCGCCGCCCCCTTCAATGTGAGGGGGAATGCCCTACATGCGACCTCGCTCGGGAACCCATGCAGGGTCATATAGGCCTTGAAGGTTTCCAGATGTTCCAAGGGATCCTTCGACCCATCGTACACGTCTATATGTGGAATTTTGAATCTCGGAGGGAGAGGAACCGCCATAACTTCAGCACTATATGACAGCTTGATGCTAGTGAGCAACTAGTCTACTGTGGATGGTGGGCCTATGCGTTTGACCACCTCATCATACTTGTTCTCAAGTTTTCAGAACTCGAGATCCACTCTGCGTCATTCTTCTTCAGCCGTTGCTACCTCGGGGGGACGATGGGTCTCAGAGTTATGGCTCTGCTGGTCTCCCTCCAGTTCTCTGTAGGCCCTTCGCAAGGCGATATTTTCCTAGCAAAGTGCCACCATTTCTTCCATGAGTTTCTATATTGTTGCAGCTTGCTCGTTGATTCTTCTTCATGTTGCGAGGTTTGAGAGCACGTTGTTTCCGACATACGAAAGACATACTACTATAGGAAATAAGATCCCATAGACGGCACTACTATTGATGTCATATTTCGCAGCCTAGGCAACTCCACACCGCTAGGGCTTGGGGCTGGTTTCTACTGCTCGTTTGTTTTCAGAGATGAAATGAGATGAGATAAGATGAGTTTAGATTAAAGTTAAAAATTTGAATAAAATATTGTTAGAATATATTTTTTAATATTATTTTTGTTTTGGGATTTGAAAAAATTGAATTGTTTATTTTATTTTGTATGAGGTTTTTTGAAAATTGTAATGATAAGGTGAGATGAGATGAGATGAAATAAGATGTTTTTTGAAAACGAACAAGGCCTAAGATGAAGAATGGTGAGCTTGGGGTCCGTTGTACCTCCGATGCTCAAGTCAGTTTCTATGAGGGAGAATATTAAGAGAGAATATCTTAAGGAGAATGATAATAAGAGTGTATATCAGTGTTAACCCCTCATTGGTTGTGGGAGGAGGTTATTTATACCGCAGATCACTCAGGCCTGATGGCGATTGTTCCTGACACCAAGATTCATGTTGTGGTGTACCGAGCCCCGAGACGCATTAAATGCAGCGTGGCTTCTTGGAACAACCCGATCCTATATTATTAGGGATAAATTATGGATAATTTTATTAGGCTCAATAAATGAGTTAAAGCCCATAAGAGAGTTATCAGATAAGTTATATTTATTTTAACCTAGAGTTAAGCCTACATTATTTTTCTTCTTTAAAAAACTTCAAGCTCGTGAGTTAGAGTCCAAACATTATTATCATTCTTCTTTCCTTTTCATAATAAAACTCCTAACTACCGGATTTCCTTCTATGAATTACAACCACGCACGAAATGTAGTTCCACTCCCATGCACGTACGTCTTTTTTTTCCTTCATCACTAGGGTTTTTCATTGGTCTATATATAGAGGCTCAGTACGTCCAACCCACTGCCCCTCTTCTCTCCCTCTATTGTGAACCACCATAGAAACCAGATCCACGCACCCAGCCACTGCACACCACCCTCACCGAGAGTTCCTCCACATTGAGACCTCGCAGAAACGGCCATGCATCATGTTGCCATGCACATGCCCCTCCAGCACGAAGCCTTTCCCTTCACTACAACACCTCAGCATGTGGGCGACCCTAAGTCCAAATCGTACCCCATGTGCAACCTTCCACCACCCATGACCTCCTCTGTGATGACCACTGAAAGCCACAACCAACCCCGATTCATGCCAACCCCGTATGTTCAAGCCATCCAAACAACCAAAGACTGCACCTTTCAGCCATCTCCAGTGTTGTCCCTACACCACCACCGTAATAGCCCACTGCTCAGCCATCGCAGCCAACTCTTAAGAGAGCCGCTAGATCATCCTTAAGCAAACGGAAAACCAGAAACAGCCAACAGCCATCGTACCTCTGTTTCTATCCACCCAAAACATAGCATTTTACTCAACTAACCCACCGCCCGTTAGCCACTGCCCCACATGTTGCCGCAGCCACAAACAACACTACTGAAAGCAGACGACGCCGGAGGACAAGCCTCCACCACTTGCCGCTGCCCAACCACCTGCCGCTGCCCAACCACCTTATTGCCTCCGCGTTGCTGCCCTCTCAATGAGTATCCCATGCGGTCTCTCTCACTCTCACGGCTTACTCTCTTTCTCTCTCACTCTTTCTCTTTCTTGTGCCACACCACTGCCCATAGAAGCCCAACAGGATGCCAACCACTCCTAGCCACCGTGAAACTTGGCTAGCCACCACAACCCTTTGTCGCACTCAGCCTCTCTCTCAGTGAGCATCGCACAAGCTAGTCCTATCCCATAAGTTGCTTTTCTCCTTCTTCTTTTTTTTTTTTTTTGTGTTTTATATTAGACTTTCCCAAAAGGCCCTTTAAATAACTTTGTAATTACATGTATGCCCTTTTGACCCTTGTTGCGTAACCCCTAAATCTCTAATTCCTTGCCCCATTTTTTTAAACTATAATGGGCCCTTGGGCCTTAAGCCCACGCGAGAGATTCCCAAATACATGAAATGCGAATTTTAGGTGGGTTTGTTAAATTACAAAAATGCTCCTGTTTTTTAAGAGATTAATAGTTGAGAATAATTTAGTGTTTGGAAGATTTTAGGTTTAGAAAATATTGGATATTTTAGTAGTTTAGATTTTAAGTAAAATCACATGTCTAATTAGAAATTTATGCAAATTACGTATTTATTTTTAGAGGCGACTGATTATGCGCCAAAAATAGTGGATTAGCACTGCAAGGTAAGTAGCATGATCATACACTTACACGTATGTACGGTAAACTTCTTGTCTTTTACAAAAATATTATGCATATACGCCCTCCATTGGAAGCCCCTTTTTACGTACCCAAGACATGATAAAATTATGAAAATCCATGATTTTATGTGAAAAATTATGCATTAAGTTATTTATGAAAATTCATGATTTTATGAAATGAGTTATGCATCAAAAGATATATGAAAAGTTATGATTTTATATGAGAGTTATGCATTAAAATATTTTATGAAAAACCATGCAAGATTTTATGTGAAGATTTATACAATAAAATATTCATGAAAAATCATGATTTTATGGAAGGAAATATGTATCACAGAAATTATGAAGGAATGTGATTTCATTTAACATCTATGATATGATATGATAAGATATGACAAGTATGCATGCGATTTCTTTTGAAATCTATGATATGACAAGTAGGCAAGTATGATTATGATCAGATATGTAATGACCTATGTTTTGCTATGAATACGGTACCTATGTTATGAGCATATTGCATTGTCAGGTCGTACATGCTTGTAGTGCATCTATTATGTCTTCCTTATGTATGGATTCCACAATCCGCGGCCACGGACTGAATCAGAATCTACTTAGATTCACTAACCCTAACTCACGGGGGTTAACAATGGGTATCGGCCTATGATAAGTGAAATATAAGTTCATGTTCATGTTATTTACGTATGTATTTATGAGTATGCACATTTTTTTAGAAACCTTATGTTTACTGTATGATGTGTTGTTTATTTAGTATTCGACTCATTTTTGTATATTTTTATGTTTTTAAACCACCCCAGGTGATGATATTTATGAGGATGAGACTGTAGGACAAGACTTGACCCCGGGAGGCGAGGCAGAGGCCTAGATAGATTATGTTATGATTAGTTTTATGGTTTAAGGTTTAAATAAATTATTCTGATAAACACATGAGACTTTCTTATTTTTTTAAAAAAGTGATTCCACAGACTCTATTTGGGATTTTAAATATTTATTAAATTTCGTTTTATTTATAGAATCTTTTGTATCTCACTCGTTGTTAAAAAGAAAGTTTTTAAGTTCAAGTTTAGTAGCAAATTGGCTCCCTAAAAATTCTAAAATGTCTTTATTGGGAAGCAGGGTGTTATACTTCTCTTCAAGGTTTTCTCTGTCTCATTAATACAGCGTGGCCTCAACCAAACATCCCCACTTCTCTGACATGTCTGGGCACCGAGGTTCAAAGTCAGGGGATGTCCGTGCTTGTCGGCCAATGAGGGTGTCAGACTATCCCTCCTGTTACCCTTTTCTGAGTGTACCCTGCCTAATCATTCCTTTTCTTGGGCTTCCTAGGCTGGGCTATATCCATGGTCTTGGACCCAGAGCCGGGCCTAGGCCTACCCTCCGAGCTCGACCCTGGGGAATTATTCAGTCACAATATGAGTTTAAATGTATTTATGGGAAGTTGAAAAATGATGTGGGTCCCACATGTAAAAATGTATTGAGTTGAAAAATATTATGGGCCTCACGTGTAAAAAAATCTTGAGTTGAGTGATGCTTAATGATTTGGGAGTCGTGTGTTTGGATATTGGGCTAGGCTTAAATTTGAACTCAACTCAGATGAGCTCAGTTGTTTCCATGTTCCAAACGTAGCTTCAAGATTGTAGTAATGGGTCATAAAGAGTTTTGCTACTGATCATCCTCACACACCACACATCACACTTATTTTTATTTTTATTTCGTTTTATTCTTCTTAGACAAAGGCTACGTTTGGATGTTAAGCTGAGCTGAGCTGAACTCAGTTCTTTATAAATAATAGTGAGTTGAGATAGTAGAGTGAGTTATGTGGGACTCATCTAAGATGAGTTTAGATGTGTTTGGATGTTAAGATGAGTTTAGTATTAGTTATGATAAATTGAAAAAGGTATGGGACCCACCAATGATTGTAAAGTTGTTGTAATGATTGAATAATTAATTTGTTAAATCCTTTATTCATAAATAACATAAATCAAACATAAATTTCCTCAATGCAAGTAAAAAAAAAATTACAAAAAAAGAAAAACAAAATATTCCCAACTCTATAAACACAAAATTTTCATATTCTAAATTTATAAAAATAAAATAAAATAATTATTAATAAAATTACAATAGTATCATGCCCACATTTTATTCTATTATTTATTTATATATGATTTAATTAGCAGGAAAAAATACATGTAATGCAGAAGAATTTTTTTTTTTTTTTGAGTCGCTAGCAAATAGACTCACTCGATTCAACACTAGAGACATTTGTCTCCCGCTTAAGCGAGCTCTCCGTCGCTCGAGAATCGAGCTAGATAAATTTTTCTCCCTCTTGAACGGGCGCTCAGTTGCTCGAGAATCGAGCTGAAATGCCTTTTTGGTCTGCTAATTGGGGAAAGAGAAATAGAGAGAGGAATTGAGAGAGTGAAAGTTAGTGGGTCCCACAAATTACTTTTTGAAGAGAAATCGAGAGAGAAATAGAGAGAGAAAGTCAGTGAGTCCTATTACTTTTTGAGGGGAAAGAGAAATAAGCAGAGAAAGTCAGAATTTTTTTGGTTCTTTTGTCAGTGGGTCCCACAAATTCTCAAATTGAAATGGTCTAACTGAAGACTCAAAGTATGTTTGGATGTCAGACGAAGTCTAAAATTGAGCTGAGTTGAGCTGCTTTTGACATCCAAATGAGCCCTAATTGATTTCTTCTACTTTTTATCCATACACCACATATTTGGTAAGATAGAAAAAAAAATTATATTAGGTGTATAATATGAGGATGATGAGTATAATTTTTTATAAATTATTCGAAGGCCTAATTGCCGGTGATAATACAAGTTCGGCTTCGTTTGATTTTATTTCGGCTCAAGCATTTATTTAGAGGATATTGATGTTTAGTTTATAATTTGGGGTTCTAAGAATTTATAAGGCCCGAGCCTAGTCTCCTAAGGTCGGATGAGAGAATTGAATTCCATACAAAGCCCACTAGATAATGGTATTGGATAAGTGGATCCGAATTTTTTAAGGATTTGAGGAAGGGTTTTAATTGAGGATTGTATTAATGGGCCATAGATTATTCAAAGGCCCCATTGATGGTGATGGGCTTCGTTTGATATCATTTAGGCTCAAGAATTTTTTTTTTTTTAGAGTATGTTGATGTTTAGTTTCTAGTTTTATCTTATAAAAAAAATTTATAATTTGGGGTTCTAGGGATTTATATGGCCCGGGCCCAATCTCCTAAGGTCAGATGAGAGAATTGAATTCCATACAAACCCACTAGACAATCAGTGCCGCACAGCAAAGCCAAGTTGTTTAAAAAAAATAAAAAGGACGGTATCCCAATTTTATTGATAGACTTCACTTGTGGCGGAGGAAAACTGTGAGTACAACCGGACACCAAGGTGATACAATTAAAAAAAAAAAAAAAAAGAAACAAACAAACCCAGGCATCAAAAAAACCATAGCAACTCCAACCAAAATACAATATTTCCATCAAGTTCAGAACACAAAAACTAAAACAAGAAATAACACATGAACATGAACCGCAAGAAAACGAGAAACAAAAAACCCAATGCAAGTAAAAATATCAATACCAGAAAAAGCCAAAAACGTACCTGGGACAACTTTAGAGATGAGCAGATAAAGAAGACCAATTCTATTCATTCTAAGAAGACCAAGTAACCGACGAGGCAAATCACAGTCCTCAGACCAATCCATATTTAAACCCTCAGCACCCCTCTTGGAAAGAAAATCAACCACAACATTTCCTTCACAATAAAAATGGCTAACTCGGTACTCCATACAAGCAAAATAACAAAATAAATCGTCCCAATAATCCTCCAGGTACCAAATATTACAATCACCTTTAATAATCTAGTTAACAAGAATCTGAGAATCCGTCTCAATCTCAACCCTAGAAAAACCCATCTGATAGCACCTTCGAACCCCCCACCAATAGACTTCTCATTTCAGCAAAATTGTTAGAGCCTTGAGCTAAATGAACAGAAAAAGCTAGCCGAAGCCTACCACAGTTATCACGAATAACGCCCCTCGCACCAGCCTGCCTAGGATTACCCAAATTACTACTATCCGTATTGAATTTCACCCAATCTTGACCAAGTTTCAGCACAAAGCCAAGTTGTTGTTTCCAATCATCTGCAATCGAGAACAACAACATGAATTAAGCAAGCAAGACCAAACTAAAGCCAGACATCAGCCTTTGTGTTTCTTGGAATTCATGCCATCACCCTTTGTTTCTCTTTCCACTTTGCGTCTCATCGTCACTGATCTCTACCCTTCCTCTAGCTGCCAATGAGATCAAAGCCAGCTCAAACTCATGTGACCCTTTATCCATCTCTACACCAATGCTCAAAGCTACATCATCATGAACAAGCCTAAGTCCACCTATAGGTTGCATCTTGAAGTCAAGCTACCAGTTGTCATGAAAGAAAGCCTTAAGTTGCACAAAACACGTCACATGTGGTACAACCCAGTTCTTCCTCATGACAGTCAATTCTTTCTCCCTCACAATTTTTATGACAAATTTCCTATCATTACAGATCGACCAAAAGGTCGTTAAAATCCTTAAGGCTAGCTAACCCATTCTACCCTGTTGATGCGGGAAAAAATTACACAACAGGCTAGAAAGAGAGAAAGAGTAATTCCTGATCCACTGAACGACTTGGGCCTTGATCGGTGTTGTTTGGAGCCTCTGACAGTGTTTCGATGCGGTTGCACGGTATCAATGCGTACGTCCATGACGGTGAATGAAAAAAAAATGCAGAGATAATAAGAAAAAGGGACACATAAATTTACATGGTTCGGCATGTTGCCTACGTCCAAGAGCGTTTGGAGAGGGGGAATCTACTATAATATACTTGTTTACATTCTCTCATGGTCTCTCATTTATCACTGTACAAAAAAAGCTGGAGATCTTCTTGCTGAAAAAGATGTCTCCCTCGAGAGGTTAAAGAAGAAGAGAGTCACGTTGGTCATTTGGTCCCTAGCTTGCTTTTATCTTAACTCCATTATGCATGTCAGCCTGCCATGATGTGACTGGTCCCTTTGCGTATCTATCAACAGAGGTGAGGTCTAACCCTTGGCATGTGTCAGCATCCCTTCCTTTTCTCCCTCTCTTCTGACCCCTCCTCTTATACCTCCTGCACTTATGGTCACTTCTTGTCTCACACTCCCTTCATCTCTATTTTGTCCTCTAGTATGACTTGGTGGATTGGGTCTAGTGTTCAACAGGTCGGATATTTTATCCTCCACATACCCAGCTTTCCTTTTCTTGTTGGAAGTTTGGTCTCACTCTCAATATTTTTGTCCTATATATATTCTACTTGAAAAAATTTACTCGGATCCTAGCCCTCGGCTCTGATCATGAGGTTTAGGTTGGATATATAAACTATGGCTGGTAAACGTACAAAATATATAGCATGCAAGGGACACCGAAGATTCTATTCTACTTTACCATTATTAATGTCTCACTTAGTTACACAGATGAGATAAAATAAGATGAAAAATTTATAAATAATAGTGAGATAATTTATTAATAGTAATGAAATAGTTTAAATTAAGATTTTTATGGAGTTTTAAGAAATGAGAGAGAAAATATTGAATAAAAAAATTATAAAATTAAAAATTGTAGTGTATGGAGATTATGTGAATAGTAAGGGGTTGTGTAGATTTTTTTTTAAAGTAAAAGTATGTAAAAACGAGAAAAGGAAATTGGTTTGAAAGAAAAAGAAAGAACTGAAATAAAGAAGTTATGGTTTATCAAATGAATGTTTATTGATAAAGTTTATGAAATGAATGTGATTATAAATAAAGAATATGATAAAGTTTAGAGTTGATTTATTGATCAATACTTATCATGACCATGCATGCTTTTTACGATCAATTTTGAAGTACTCTATTTACTTCTTAACATAAATGCATATTTTATTTATTTTTATATGTTTAAACTCAAAAGTGTAAAAATCCATGACAATCACACGTCTAATTTATAAAATTTGAATATTGAGATGTAAATCTCACCATAATGGTCTACTTGTAGTTTTAGTATTTATCGGTAGGAAAATACTAATCTTTCCGTTGGGATTTTTTTATTATTATTTTTACTTCGTAATTAAGGAAGTATTTTTTAATGATGTTGTGAATTTTTTTATTTATTTTTAAAAATATTTAAAAGTGTTAAAAAAAATATGTAAAAAAAGCAAAAAATAATAATAAAAAAATACACTAACCGGAGCTCCCAGCAGCAATGGTAGAGCCACCCTTATCGGTAATGCATCTGCAGATTTTATAGAGGAATAGTGAATCTCACACTAAAGGAGGAGGCTGATAACAAGGATGACTAGGAAGTACAGAGTCACTTATGTAATTATGTAAAAAAATGTTGTATAATAATGTAACAATGTTAGTTGTACTCGTGTTAAAAACAATTGTGTATTTATATTGGAAATTATGGGAACTCCACAGTGACAAAGGTAGTTTTGTAGATTAATGGGGTGAAGGGTATGTTGCACATATTTGATGGTTTCTAGTATTTATCTTTGAGTACTGCTGTTTTAAGGCGACATTTATATCACATATTATTTATATGATATAATTTAATTTAAAAGTTAAATTTTAAAATTTAAATTTTACAAATCAAATCTTATCATTTAAGTGATCTGGATACACACTCTATGATAATAGAATAATAATTTTTTTATTGACACCATGTGTCTGAGAACATCTCAACTACTCTTGCACTGCACAAATTCATAAAAATTATTTGTACTCAAAGAGATTTGAACTTTAGACCTAAGATAAGCATACCCCCAAGTCGGGCCCGTTTGGATAACGAGATGAGATGAGTTGAAATAATTTATGAATAATAGTGAAATTATTAGTTAAAATTAGATGAGATTGTTTCATCTCACCTCTGTATCCAAATGAGGCCTTAAGATTTTTACCAATACTCTAGAGATTACTTACCTTACAAATATTAAATTTTGAGAGCAAAAGTCAGTAAAATACAAATAATTATCAATCAAATAGATCCATGTTGCTTCACAAGGTCATCCTTTTATATATTGTTTGTGATACAACAAACACTTCCTTTCCTCTAAAAATATTCATTTAATATTTTTATACGTAGCAGCGGCCACAAGCAATACTGACTCCCAAAGCAAACCATATAATGATTTCCACATTTATCTTTGACCCAAGCAGATCAAATTTGGCAGCCAAAGAAGATTTCTTGGGCATCATTATCCTAACAGTGCCTTTTTCATACTTAGTTTTGATTGCATTTGCCTGGTAAATGTTCGAGACTTTGACCTCTTTTCTAAATTTCTTCCATCTGGTACGGTATCCATCCAAAGGCCGTTCTCCAGTAATTGTTAAAATCCCGCCATTACTCTTGGGGCTGATCTTTACTTGTTCTTCTACAAAACCTGCATAGATTAAAGGAAATAATTACTAATCAAAAGAATAAGGACGCCCTAAATAAAGAGAAGTACTGATTTGACTTTCTAGTCCTAGTTTATTTTTACAGATGAGATGAGATGAATTGAATTGAGATAAAAATTGAAAGTTAAATAAAATATTGTTAAAATATATTTTTTTAATATTATTTTTGTTTTGAAATTTGAAAAAGTTAAATTATTTATTTTATTTTGTATGAAAATTTAAAAAATTCGTAATAATTAGATGAAATGAAATGAGTTAAGAAATTTCTTAAAAACAAACGAGATCTTAAAATTTTACTATTGATCTCTAGTGAGAAGAGTATTAGGTAGCCTCGAAGTATTAATGAAATTGTAGTTTCATTCTATCACAAAATACTATGACACTAAATTAAATTGTTTACCTAAATACTAATTTTTAACGATATGACGATATAACATCACGTGATAAGATGAGAGTATAGCGTATTCATATTTAGAATTTTCGAGCCATTATTATTTCATTTTAAACTATATATTAAAATAACAATGCATGTAAAATTCTCAAATGAAAATAAATGTGAAAAGATCTCTCACGCTCTCCAGTTAAGGGATACGAGAAAATACCGTGAAGATGGACCACAAGAATGTCACACTTTTCCCCATATTGCCACTTGCAATAGGGTTCGAGGTCTTCTTGATCAAAACACTTGGTTTCCATGGAAGATTCTTACCACTAATTAAGGTTCATTGAGCATGCATGTTTGTCTCTTATTTTATAGAGAGCTCTTTCGATTCCAATAAAATAATAATAATAATAATAAATAAATAAAGCCTTTGAGTTTACTTTAGGAAAAGAATTATTCATGTTTGATGTTTGTTTACGAAGGTTTTTACATTCTTCCTTTTTTGGGCAGTCATTCTTAACCTTTTCTTGAGAAACAGTACTTGCACTAGATTCAATGCTTTGTGACAAAATATTCATTTATACCTAGCTTTATAAAATATATTTACTTCGACTCAAATCCACCAAGCTTTTTATCAATAAGATATTATTAATTTTTTTTTCTTAAAAAAATAAAAGATATAGTTCTAATATTTAATATGATATCCGAGAGAAAACGAAAGTGTAATTGAGTAGAATGAATGAAAAGCATAGGAAAATCTGATAAGATAAATTTTTTAAGGAGTTTTAAATTCACTAATGTGTAAAATTAAACAATAATAATAATAATGAATAATGTAAATTAAAATACATAATCTTTTAGAAAAAAAATGAATGACATAGCACCACGATGACATAACTCTAGACGGCCACAAGCTGCTGCCATCTGGCAGCTAAAATGAAGCAAGGGAGCTTCACCTACCTACTTCTTCCTAATTTCACTTCATCTAGGTCTATAATCTCGAGAACAAAATTATAAATAGGTTGTGCAGTTATGATAAGGCCGTTAATAAAAAGATAATAATACTATTGGAGAGACAATAAAAACTATTCATATAAATACTGGAAGAATATGTAGGTGTATGAGAGGTATCAGCCTCTCTCGTTGCAACTATGAGTATTCCACAAAACTTGACGAGGAATCACCCTCTCGGTGAAAACACACACACATATATAACCATTGGCGATGAATCACCCTCTCAGGACGTAGCCCTTTCTTTATAAAAATTAGATGAAAACTCAATAGTACTATTATGACAATGGGTTACTCATCTTATATAATAGAAAGCTTGTAAAAACAAGTATTGAGTCAAGTATGATCCTTCGTTGCTCATAGGTGCACACATTTGCTCATAGGCACACACTTGCTCATAGGCACACACTGAAACTTATTGTCCCGAGGATGCTACTCTACTCGACTGAAACCAACTTGAAAACACCAGCACATGATATACTAGGGATTCTACATCCTGACTATCAAGTGAGATCAAATACGACATTTTTCCACCATACTCACCACGAGGCATTCTCCTTCTCGTGTGATGTACGTGGTAACACTTCGTGGGATGTTCCAGGGGTAGTCTTTGTCCCGTACTATGATTCTAAACTCTCGCTGACTCCACAGACACTTACATGCACACACTTACACACACTGGCATCTAGAGTTCTCATCCATAATATCGCATCAGAAGTAGAAAACAATTAAAACATTGAAAACATCGTAAGCATAAAAAATCATTGAGTAAATTTAGCTAAAAACATAGTGTTAGAAATATTTATTCATGCTTATAAAAAATGGAAGAAGATTACAAAACTAATGCAATGTCTCTCATACACAATATCCATCCCACATTACCAAATACTGTCTTAGAAGCCGACCTATCTTCCTATGTCGAAAGTCCTCTTGTTGCTTTCCTACTCCTTGATTTTTGCAATTGTCACATTCTTGAACTCTTCAGCTAATAAAATCTCAAAAGTGAGTTCTTGTGCTGCGTCTAGATCCTTTAAATAGAGTGAGAATGTCAAATGTCTTTTATGACGTATCACTAACTCCAAATATGCTTGGATATGAGTATTCATCCTTATCCTGTCATACTGCAGGATGACAGAGACAGGTAATCGAGGATCGAGGTATGGTCCGCACACCCTATGGTCTGTCAACTCCTCAGTTCTACTTTGAACGAGGATCCTCCACATGGCATATACTTCTGGGTCTTGGCAACACGACTTGTCCAGCCTTCACCTTTAATAGCAAAGCCACTTCATATGAGACCTCTCAAATGGAGTGTGGACTTCTGCACGTGTTACTGACACTTCTCCGAACTCTTCCATGTTATCCCAAAAAGCTGCCATGAATAATTGTGTTAGTTGTTGTTCGTAATTCCTCTTTAGCAAGTGATCATTTCTCACCTTGGATGGGTAGCTTGTAACTTGCCTGAGCTCATCAGTCCCTTCAGCTTCTCGTTCTCATCCCCACAGGAGACGACTTTTCTAGCTTGTTTTCCATGTTCAAGTTCCTCATCTCTAGCTCACTCTGGGACATGTCAGCCAGATTCTTATGTGGTGCCTACTCGCCTAGATGTTAGACTAGCTGCACCCGATGTGTCCTACTGCTGGTTCATAAGACCATAGGAATACTCTTCGTCTTTGCATTTCCTTCAACTCCACGAATTGTCTATCTCCTTTCGCGTTCGGTAGAACCCTCACATCCCTTGTACACAAACACATTATTTAAATTTTAGAATACAAATACCTAAAACTCGTTGCAAGAGAAGGTAGAAGGTATTGGGAGCCCTTAATTTAGCAAATTTAAGTAACTTTTTTTTCTAAACTCTTGATTAATATAAAAAGAGTAATGCTAGCTAAATATAGTCATAAGTTGTGCAAAGTGTTGCACACTCCTTTTGAAAAAGAATGTATTTCACTATTAAAAAATTAGTTTTTTCATGTGCGTCCCATGTTTACTCATTTTTTTTCAAAATGAGTGTGTGACGCTTGCACACTTTATAATTGCAAATATCAATTCTCATATAAAAATTGACATTTAAATTGCTTAATATTTGAGTTAATTAAGGTTATAAGTTGAGTTGATGATAAAATCTAGAGGCGTTACCATACCAGATCCCTAGAATCAAGCCCTTAGAGGCAAGATCCCTATAATCAAGCCTTCAAGGCGTCACCATATCAAAACCCTGGAATCCAACTCTCAGAGGGGAAATTCCATATTGAAAATACATCGAAAGATACGCTTTGAAAACTCTTTGAGAACTGAATCATCCATAACAATATTATCTTTTCTAACTTAATCATCGGAGGTTTCCCTTTCAGGTCCCCGAGTCTTTGTTCGTGGAGGAATATGCAAAAATTTCACGACAAAAGTCACTTGTATGACTAATTAAGTCCATGAGTTTGTTGACACTAATTTTTAACTAGAGAAAATAATGATGAAATGGTATATTTTATATATGTTATGATGAATTAGGGTCTATGTAGTGAAGGGTGAAATGGGATTTAAAATGAATTATAAGATGGGTAACTTTCTGTCATGGTTGGGTAATTGTAACCCGTCATGTGTTTTTAGGTGAAAATGAGAGTGAAATGGAAAAAAAATGATAACAATAAGTGTGCTGGGTTATGTTGAGGTGATCTCAACTGATTAGTAATCTGAGTTGAGCTAGAAATAGTAGTATTTTGTGAGTCTTATTGAGATATGTTTGAATGTAAATATGTTGATATATGTATTTGAATGTATGAAGTAGATTGAGATGGGTTTAACTTTTTATGTGAAGTCGAAAAATTAGTAGGTCCCATCAATAATTGGTTTGAGATGGCTGAAGATGATCTTGACATCTAAACATAGTCTAAATAGATGAGTTTCGTGCATTATAGGATTTAAAGGGTTAAAATGCTTTTAAATAAAAATAGACATAAAATGGGTAAGAAACGGATAAAAAAAAATAAAGAATAAAAAAGAAGTATAAAATGTTTTTAAATAAAAATGGTTGAAAACAAGGTCAAAACATAACCTTATAAAGTATTAGGACTAAAAATGTAGATAACAAAAACTGAAGGGAAATATTATAAACAATCATAAGTTAAAGGGCATAATCAAAGATGAGTTGAAATGGGTTGAGATGGTTTGTGAATAGTAGAATAAAAGTTGAATTATTTATTATATTTTGTGTGAGGATTTGAGAATGTTGTTTTGGGATTTAAAAAAGTTGAATTGTTCATTATATTTTGTATGAGAATTTGAAAAAGTTGTAATGATGAGTTGAGATGAATTGAAGTGGGTTTTAAATGCAAACAAGGCCTAAACAAATGAAATTGAATCTAAGCAAAAAGCGAGGAACATGCATTCCTGTAAATGAAGATAATTGGTAAGTGTCTCTTGTGACTTGAATGAGCTTTTATGATAAACATTATTCATTTGTTTTTAGAGGGACGTTACTCATCATCTAACACCACACATTTTATTTATTTTAAAATTATTATTTTATTTTATTTTATTCTTATTAAATTAATTGAGTTGTTCTACTTATCATCCGTACATCACATACTTATTATAAGAAAGATGAAAAAAAATTAAAATAGATGTGATGTGTAGTGTATAAAGATAATAAGTAGAATTATTCTTATTTTTATAGTCAATTGCAGATGGTATATTTTCACGCAATAATGCCTTTATCAAAGAAATATGTTTTAATATTGTCATGAACAAGTGTAAAATAATTGGACGTGGTAAATCTACAAGAAAGTCAAGAATCACAACGTAAAGTTAAAAGATGGGAAATGGAATAAGAATGAATGGTGATATGATTGTCGATGATTGATTCTTTTATAACTATTATATAATGCTCAGAAATGCTACGTACAGTCTCTATTTGGAGATTGTTCATGTAAGCTTAGTTAATTTTATCTTTAAAATTTTTTAAAATTACAATAATGTCATTCTCAAAATGATATTTTTTTCTATTTAATGAAGAGTTTGCATGTGCAATCCTGAGTAGAGACTACAAATAGAATTTTTCTATAATGATTAACTATGAATGTATATTTTATGTGATGCCCTCAATTTTCGATTGTGGTTGGGTGGTAGCCACGACATTAGAACGTGCACCACACGGGTCACATCCCTCATTGTGTAGTGGTTTGTATGCTCAATATATGAGGGCATAAAAAGTTTTCACAACAGAAAGAGAAGGATATGGAACAAAATTATAAATGTGAGTGCCAAAAAATTTAAGAACATCAAACTTAAATAAATATCCATTAAAATCCATCATAAATCTCCAAGTTATCTAAACTATTTCATGCCAGAAATTGTTCATCAAATCTTTAGAACTTAAACAAATATATATCTAAAGAGTCTGACTAAAATGGGAACAAGCCCTCGCCTCATTCCTCGGGTAGGCCTAGGTCTTCATGCTCATACTCGTCCTGATCGCCTACATCTATACCAAAGTCTACTATTCCCAGGGATAGAGTCGTAGTGGTCCACCATGGTGAGATTTCAAAAAATCTCAATAAGTAAGGGTCATACTAATAGTTATAAAATAAGAGAGATGACTAAAATATGCTAGATAAATAACACTCGAGAGACCACCGGGTAATGGGCTCTACTTATCGAGGAAAAGGGTTGAGCAACCAAAACTAGCGTCGGGGAATGCAACACCCTAAGCAGCAAAAGGAAATCTCATATGTGCACTTTTAAAATTTGAACAAGGAAAGGAAACCGAAAAATGATATTCATAACTCATAATTAAGAATTTGAAAATCAAGCATCAAAGTTAATACCATCTTGAAAATCCTAAGCAAATATTAGTAATACTATTTTAATGCAATAAAGCCATCCAAGCATCCCGAATTCAATGATAAATCTAAAGTTTCATAAAATTTGAGAAACTTTAGTTCTCCATTTAACCATAATTCACTCTGAGGACCGTAGATCCGTCAACTCATCCATCTTTAAAACACTCATTTTTAACATATGCGCCACACTCTTCCTTATACTATTGTGCACACATCCTGGTTCTTTTCGTCACACCACGGGTAACAATAAGTGAGGGACCTTTTCACAAGCAACGCCTGGCTTCACGTCCAATTCCTTGATCACAACATTCTCTAGCCTCTACTAGCAAAGAGGCAATGACTACGGTATGAGAGCTTTACCTTCCCATCCGAGCCCATCGTCGACCCAAGAGATGTCACTCCATCATTACATGTTCCTAAGTGACCAGGAGAGTTTCACCGAGATAATGGTCAATCTTGACTTGGGATCGTGAGACACACACGCACACACACCCAGTAAAACAATCTACATCATTCTTGTAAAAATTTAATAGAAATCTCAGATATAATATTTTTAGGAAATCTAAGTAAAAATCTCTTTCATAGGAAAAGTTATGAAAAACGCTTAAACAAATCTTTGTATGAATGACACATGAGTAAGATTGCATTCTAATCAAAGATATGGTATGAGGAATTGCTAGGTAATGAAGACTATCCTTAACAGACACGTTGGGCTCATATGCGACATCATCATTGTGGCACCCCGTCCCTCGGTAAAAGACATAGTGATGAAGATCCGTGGTGCCAAGGGTGTTAGCTAATCAGTAACACCCAAGGCTCAATCGGGTTATGCATGCAATATTCACTAGGAAATGTACATATAAGGAAGTAGATATCTGATTTGCAGTAGAATAGTAAACCATTTAGTCTAAAGGCTAAACGTTATAGTACCAAAAGTCTAAAACCATAAGTACATTCTCATAATATTTACAAGTCACTTCATTCCTTAAATAATTATACACATGTCTAGCGAATTGGTTCGAATCCCCAAAATGAGGCTGGCTGAACACATATGGTCACCTCCCTAGTAATTATAAGTACAACCCTTAAAATGGACAAGCTCTATATCAGGAAGGAAGTCTACTCACCTATTGCTCGGGTTAGGTTGCCTTTTCCTCCTTGGTTATCACTCACAGGTCTATTTTTGCATCAAAATCTATGGTTCTGATACAAAAATCATAGAAAGATTAGATAGATATGACAAGACCGCTAATGAGAAACAATACTCGTGAATATGCAATGAACAGTTTCATGTGTAATAATGAGAGAATGCATGTATTAGTGCGTGGCGAGGAATCAACCTCTCAAGCAAAAACATATGTATTATAAACATGGTGAGGAATCACCCTCTCAGTAAAACATTTCTAGATAAGTATGGCGAGATATCACCCTCTGGGAACTACCCTCTACACAAAACTCAATATATATAAATATATATATATATATATATATATATATATATGTGATTGTACATGTTGTCAAGGCGAGGAATCACCCCATTCTCCAACACATAAAACTCGTAATACCAATCACGTAGCAGTTTACAATTATCTCCTTTGAAGTCATTTGCTTTTTTGAAGAATCTAAAACCAATGGCTCTCATATGTTTTACATTCTCAAAAGTTACATTTTGGATTTTATCGTAAGTCTTTTATAGCACGAGTTCATAAGGTGTCCTTCTAACGTCCTTTTGACTCTAGGCATGCTCTAATAGGTGTCCTTTAGTCTCGATCGTCCCATTGTAGGATGATAGAGATAGACTGGCAGGGCATAGTTCGCATGTCCTTGTGGCTTGCCTTAAGTATGATTCTCTAACTCTTTTCGAGTGAGAATCTCCCATGTGACATTGGACATACCTCTGACTTCAAAAGATATGTTATGCCAAGTTGTAATCCTTTTTGCATACCCATTCCGAATGTGACTCTTCAAATGGAGTGTGGGCTTTTACGTATGACACTTCTACCTTAGGAGTGTTTTTGTGTAATCCTAGAAAGCTCATACTTCCGTTGGATTAGCTGCACTTTATAGACCACTGCTACCTCGTTCTCCACCATGTCAAGGGAAGATCATCTTTGCCTTCCACTTGACAAGAAAATGCTCTCTTATTCGCTTTCTTTTTTGCTCCTGTATGGCGGTCTGCCCTCTTTCATTGTTGCTGTCCTCACATCCTCCCCTCCTTAGAAGGAATTTTGGTAAGGATTCTCCCTTAACCTCACCATCATGGACTAGCATTTTTGCTATTAGAGTTCTTGCCCTTCGAGAACTCTCTTCGTCTTGGCAGCGCTCCTCCTCTGCTCGTCAGTGTTCGGCCTCCAATCTTGCTACTACACATCGTTCTTCCAAGAACTGTCACATTATTTTGGGTAGTACAGCTACCTTTCATGCTGTTATTTTCTCTTGCACCATGGTTAATGGTTTGAAGGCTTTAAGTGTTATGGTCCAAATGGGTAAACTACAGGTTTAGTTCTAGTTATTCAGACCCTTGATTTGACTAATTTACCCTAGTCTCGAGCGTACAATGCACTCATTATGGCTCAAATAAATATGAGAATTATCCTTGCATGACCCGTTACTTTTCCAAGGTTTCCATCATCTCCCCATTACACTTTCACCAAAGGTACAACTTTAGATTGCAATACCTACTCCTTCCAGTTTATGACTCCTATTGGTCTTTCCAAATAAGTGAGATTCGGTTGTAGTGGAAGTAGATCCGAACTAATTACTTGGGTTGCTGATACATGAAACTTTTTCTTAACTAGAAAATGTGGAATTCGTCGTGAATCCCTTCGTGTTTCGTTGGTAGCACGACTCAATACTCTACTGGGCCTAATTTTTCCATCACTTGGTACGGTCCAACATACCATGGGTTTAATTTCCCCTTTAGCCCAAATCTTTTAACTCCCTTCATAGGTGATACCTTGAGGTACACCCAGTTACCTTCCTCAAAGGTGAACTCCCTCCTCCTCACATCAGCATAGTTTTTCTGCTTACTCTAAGCTTTAACCATCATTGTTCATATGAGTTTGACCCATTCTATCATCTCCTAGACAATCTCTGGTCCAATAACTCTAGCTTCTCCTACTTCATCCCAACATATACACGACCTACATTTTCTCCCGTACAGTGCCTCCTAAGTGGTCATTTGGATGGTTGCCTGGTAACTATTATTATATGCAAACTCGATGAATAAGATGTGGCTTTTCCAAGGTCCCATAAAACCCAATACACATGCCCTTAGCATGTTCTTCAACATTTGAATGACCCTTTTCGATTACCTGTCGGTTTGGGGATGACAAAAACTACTGGATTTTAGCTTAGTGCCTATCACTGCTAGTACATTCTTTAGAAAATGAGATGTAAATCGTGGGTCTCAATCTGATACTATAATCACAGGCACTTCGTGTAACCTGACTCTATCTCTTACATGCAACCGAGTGATTTGCTCAGAGTGTCCGTAGTATTGATCGGTAAAAGTGGGTACTCTTAGACAATCGATCTATAACTACCCATATGGTATCCTTACCACTGGGGGTTCGAGGTAACCCAACCACAAAACCCTTGGCGATGTCTTCTTATTTCCATTCTAGAATAGACAGGGATTGTATATTCCTAGCCGGTCTTTGATGCTCAGCCTTCACTATATGACATGTAGTGCATATTTCAATGAAGTGGGTGATGTCCCGAGAATCCTCTCTTAAGATCTCGGTGCATCTTTGTACCTCTAAGGTGTATTGAGTATGGCGAGGAATGCGTTTTTGCTAGTATTCATTCTAACGTTTCTAAATTAGTCGAAACTACTTTCCATCATCCATACAATAAGGTTACATCCTTGCCTAAATTGAAATGCGCAAGTCCCCTACCTCTACGAACTCTTCGATGAATCTCAAGCAATTTTGGGTCATTCCTCTGATGTTGCTACAACTCATTAAATTTGTTTCTTCTCAACTGCTGCATGGCGGTGAGAATCTCCTCCTATGGTAAATCCTTTAGTAATAGGTGTCTCATTCCCTCCAAACGTGACTCTACCATCGTGGAATCTTTCACTCTTTGAGTTTGACTTGCAACTTAGTATATCGAAGACTAGATCAATAGTCACTGATGGTTGCCAACCATCTCCATTCCCTCATTTGAGATTCCTTTGGGTGAAGAGGTGTTTCAAACTATTATAGTCTGTGTACACCTCGTACTCTTCACTATATAGGTAGTATCACCAAATCTTCAGAGCAAACACTACAACTACTAGTTCCAAATCGTGGGTAGGATAATTCTTCTTGTGGTCCTTCAATTGCCTAAATTAAGAAGCCACTAATATTGCTTCTTGCATTAGGACAACCTAATCCTTACTTTGATGTGTCGCTAAACCCCACAAATGGTTTCTGACGTTCGGGCAAAGCAAAATAGGGATTGTGGTTATGCTCCTCTTTAGTTCTTCAAACCTCCACTAACACTTGTCTGTCTAGGCGAATTTAACATTCTTCCTAGTTAACTCAATGAGAGGATTTGACAATCTAAAAAATCCTTCCATGAACCTCCAATTGTAACCAGCTAAACAAGAAACTCCTTATCTCATGTACCGAGGTGGGTCATTCCCATCCCACTACCACCTCAATCTTATTTGGGTCAACCGTGACTCCTTCCTTTGGCTATCACATGACCAAAGAATCTCAATTCCTCTATCCAAAACTCACACTTGTTGAGTTTGGCGAAAAATTGATGGTCCTTTAGTTGTCCACTACTAATCTCCAATGGTCATCATGTCCTCTACATTCTTGAATACATTAGTATATCATCTATGAATACTATCACAAACAAGTCTAGGAATGGTCAGAATACCCTATTTATAATATCCATAAAAGTTGTTGGCGGTATTAGCTAACCCGAAAGGCGTCATCGTAAACTCAAAATGGCCATACCTTGTTTGAAAAGCTGTATTTGGTACTTGTCTTCCTTAATCCTCAATTGGTAAAATCCTTACCTAAGATCAATCTTAGAGAATACCTCTACTCCTTGTAGTTGATCATACAAATTGTCTATCCTCAATAACGGATACCTATTCATTATGGTTACCTTATTCAATTCTCTATAATTGATACACATCATAAGGGTTTCTCCTTCTTCTTAACGAATAACACTGGTACTCCTCAAGGTGAGATACTAGGTCTATTAAACCCCTTCGCCAACTACTACTGTAATTGGCTCTTCAATTCTCTCAACTCAGTTGGAGTCATTTTATAGTGTGCCTTATGCACTAGAACTGTCCTTGGTTCCAACTCAATTGAGAACTTGACTTTTCTAGGAGGGAGTAGTCCTGGTAATTCTCCAAACACCTTCGAGAATTCTCTTATTACGGGTATACTCTCTATCTCCATAGGTTCCTTCTCTTTAAGTACAAAAATGCACTAAGTAGGTTTCAACCCCGCCAACCAACTCTTTCTTGGCTTGCAACGAGGTAATCATTCCCGACATTGACTTCAACTTACTTCCTCGAAAATCCTATCCTCCATTCCAGGCACACAGAATGTTACCATCTTCTACATACAATCTATACTCACAAAGTACCTAAACAATCAGTTCATGCCTAAAATGACATCAAATCCCAACAAATCAAATACCATTAGATCCACTTCCATATAATTCCATCTATTTCTAAAGGGCATTATATAATGATCTTCGTGCCATTTCTTCATCAGGTAACGTTATCGAGACTCCTTATCGCATCAACCTCATTCACAGAATAACCATCCTAGCGAATGTAGCGAACACAAATGACTGGGACACATCCGATTCAAATAGTGCACTCACGTAAAAGTGCAATAATCTAACTCACCCTAAAATGAACAACTAACTTACCACTTAATCTACGCTCTTACGAATGCAACTTAATCAATTGCAGGTTGAAGTCACATACATGTGATGATGCCTGCTTCCTTAGTCTCTAGAGCGTCTTCATCAACTTCTACAAGAGTGAGGGTCTGTTTGTGATTTTCACGTCCTCCATCATGACCTGCTCGCTACATTGGTATTGCCTAGGGGGCAATCCTTGGCATAGAAACCAGCCCGCTTACGACGATAACACAAGGTTGGGGTCTGATGGCATTCTCCCTCATAAGCCTTATGACAACTACCGCATACTGGTGTTCTCTCCCTCATATGTGCTTCGCGGGTATTTGGTGGTCGTCCTCCTATTCTAAGTATAAACTTCTAAGGGGCACCCGAATTGCTTCCCTCGCCAATAATCGTTCTCCTTTTAAGACTCGCGAGGACTACCAATGAAATGCATTGTTCTCGCTCAACTATGGAGGCCACGTGCACCAGTTCTTGAAAATCCTTAATCTTTAGGCACTCTACTTGAGCCCCAATTCACTTTTGAAGCCCATCCTAAAATCTTTCTGCTCTCATGCTCTCAGGAAACAAGGTGTGGGGCAAACCTCCTTAATTCCATAAATTTAGTAAAATACTACTCCACGAGCATGCTCCCCTGAACCAAGTTAGCAAAGTCCTTCAACTTCTATTGTCTCACAATAGGGAAAAGTAACACTATCAAATTCCTTTTTAAATCTTTTCCATTCCATGGCTCCTAGTTCCATGGTAAGGAGTTGACTTGGCACCTCACCATAGTGCGGCTTCACCTTGGAGCAAATAGCTCGCATACAAAACCTTCTAACTTTTAGTGTATGAACTCATCTCGAAAGTCATTTTAATATCAGTGATCCAACTTTTGCCCTCATCGGACCCTCATTACCACAAAATCTCAGCTAACGGTAAGCCAAAAATTGCGTGTATCAACAGCCCCTATCCTCTTCCTTAGGATAATTAACTTGCTAAATTTCCATATGTCGGGCATAGAGTTCGTGTTGTTACTGCAGTAGGTCCGAAATATGATTGAGCACTCTTGCTAATTTGCTTTCTCTTCCTTCCCCTGATGACTCTCCCTCGCGACTACCTATCGGCAGCTTGCCACACAGAACTCTCGATCGGACCATGCTCGAACCCTAAAACAAAACCCAAACCTATCACATTCTGACTTAACTACTACTCGTTAAACAGTTTAAACCTATCATGCTCTAAGACTCAAGCCAATGATGCTAACAATCAATTCCTATATTTCTAGTACCCTTCCAATGTGACAATGTAAGTTTACCCAGAGTTGAAGGCCCATATAAACATGCTCTATCCAACCGACTTAACATCCTATAAATATCTCTCATTCTCCTTCACAATCCACTTTCCAAGTTTTCAGTCATTTTACATCATTCTACTTCTTTTTCCCACTCATCATTATGTTGACAAAATTTGTGGATCTCGGCTCAACCTTGTAAGAATGAACAACATTACAAGGCTATGAAAGTTGTGAGAAGTCACCTTGCTCAAACGTTTCTAAGACCTCATTCGTATGCCGTTCACGGATCTCTAGTAAAGTCCATTTAGTCATGGTAGTGCACATTCTTCCGCGTTTAACACGCCTACGAATCACATTTTTTCACACTTTCTTTTGTCAACCAAAAATAGAGGAAGACAAAGGCTGTTGTGACATACATTTCCTATATTAAATTGCTACAATCGTGCAGTTAAAGGCCACTGACCACTACTCGACCCTCCAAACAAGGAAAAGTAGGAACAAAGGCCTTTGTATCTTAACCCCGTAATCATATGCGTTATTGTTAGTAAGTTTCCTTGCATTCTTTCTAAAATCATGTATTCTCTCATTTTGCATAAAAACATGTAGACTGACTTTTGGACCTAGGGTTAGAGGTTGGAAGAGTAGTGAAATAAAGAAAAGATGATGTAATGGATATGCATAAAGGCAGTGTTGTAAGAATAGGGGACCTAAGTTTATGTGTGTTTTGGAGTAATGTAAGTTTTGGATGTTAATTGAGGAAAAACAATAAAGAGTTAGGTGAAAAAAGGCACAAAAAGAACTAGGCAAGGAAAGATTTGGGTATAAAGTAAAGGCAAAAGAATTAGTTGAGCAATGTAAACTAGGTGAGGAAAAGAGAAAAAACCATCTTGAGACTTCATAAATGTTATGTGTAACGTATGATGATTGAGAATACTTACGACACTGTTTAAGTTATTACAGGTACAGTTTAAAGCTTGGAGGTATGCACTGTTAACATAACTCAAGGACTAAGATAAGTAACTGTGATCATGTTCTTCTACACATAACTTTATGTAAACTATAAGGTCTCTTTGCAACTTACTTATGTAGTAAATATTTATGAGAGTATCTATACATATGAGTCTTGTTGGCAGCCCATTTTTATGAACCTTAATTATGATGAAGGTAATTGAAAATAATTCTAAAGTCTGCATGAATGATGATGTGACTGAATCTTATATAGTATGAATATATATTTTAAAGAATGAAATGCGAGGTTGGTATGGTTAAAGAAAAAAAATGGTATGACTATATGTATTTGATGAGGTAAATAAATGGACCATATGAGGATGATACCATGAGGTTAGGGCAGGTTGCAACGCCGAATGCATCACTAGCAGTGTACAATTAATGACCCATTCCTAAGGTTCAATTCTTATCCATTGGCTACAAGAAGAACCATTGATCGCAAGGGTCACTAACCCTAATACACAGGTGTTAACAATGTGTAATGGCCATAAAGAATGTGATTAAAATAAATGGATGATTAATGCTTAAGCATGAGGAAAGAAAGTTTTCTGAAATTCATTGTGGTAAAAGTATTTTTTTTTTAATGCTCCAAGGTAAATGTCTTATGCTCTAAGGTAATATTTCTCAATAATGTTAATGTTAACTAAACCCTATAATTTTTATATTTACTGCATTGTGTGATTCTTACCGAGTATTTAGCTCATTTTAATTTGTTTTTATGTTTTCTCCACCCCACCTGAGGGAGATTACGAGGGATGCTATGGGTGGAGATGCTATTTTGAGGAATGACAATGACGTTGAGGCTTAAGTAACCAAGCAATGAACTTTATGTCATTATTGATTTTAAGTGAAATCATAGTACTAAACATTTTATTGTTTATTACGTCTTTTCGAACAAAGTCACTGTTTAAGGGTGGGGGCTAGAGTGCTAAACTCGAGGACTACCCTATTCCACACCTTGGTAGTCACAATGTGGCAACCCATGTGCTAGTCTCAAGGGTTACCTCGTCGCAAACTTTAATTTTTGCAAAGAGCGAGGGCCTGAGTGTTATACCTTAGGGTTGCTCCGCCACGCATCTTTTCTTTTGTAAGGTGTTGAAGCTTGAGTGTTAGACTTGAGGGTTACCCCACTACATGCTTCATATTCTATAAGAGAGTGAGTCCAAGAGTTAGGCTCGATGGCCATCCTACCACATGCTTAGGTAGAAGTCGTGCGAGGATTGACGTGTTGGTCTTGAATGCCTTATGCTTCATCTTCTTGTTGAAGTACTCCACAGTATCGCCTTGATACATCACAAAAATCACCTTGGCCTTTTTCATTTTTCTCTTAAAAAGTCATAGCTTCCTTCCAAGCCCTAGTCATTTGTCTCTTGGCTAAAATACTTCACATGATAGCTAGGGATGTTAATCTCAACGGAAATGACCACCTTGGTGCAGAAAGCCAAGGTGAAAGGTGTCTCGCCTGTTGGGGTTTGACTGGTTGTCTTGTATGCCCACAGTACTTACTCTAAGAGCTCATCTTTCAAGGATCCCTTGTGATTTTCCATCTTCATAATAATGCAGAATATGGTCTTGGTGGCCACCTCTACTTGCCCATTTGCTTGTGAGTGAAAGGGAATGAATAACGAACCCTAATTCCCAACTTTGAGCAACAATCCATGTATGTGTGTCACAATCAAATTGCCAGCCATTGTTTGTGACAAGGGAATGGGTTATCTCGAATCAACACACAATGAATTTTCCAGAAGAATTTGACAATGTGGTTCATGGTAATCGTTTCCAATGCCTCTTCCTTTGCCCACTTTGTGAAGTTATATATGGCTAAGACAATGAATTCACTCCTCCTTTCTCGAGCGGCATGAATCCAATAATATCCACTCCTAATCTTGCAAAGGACCAAGGTGCGGACATAGTTATCAGCTCTTCTACTAGGCTTCAGGGTAAATTAACACGTGCTTGACACTTCTTGGGTAAATTAACATGTGCTTGACACTTCTTAAACTTCCTCACGAACTCTTTCATATCCCTCTACGCATTAGGCCAGTAATACCCTGCTCATAATGGTTTTAGCTCTATGGCTCTGCCCCTATAGTGGTTATTGTAAATTCCCTCATGGATCTCCACCATCACGTACTGCACTTCCTCCTTTGACACACATCTTAGGAGTGGTAGTGCGAACCCCCTCCTATATATTAGGCTATCTACTATCGTGAACACGGTTGCCTTGAACTTTACTTTTCTTGCTCTTTTTGCTCCTCTAGCAAGTCCCTTGTGGTTAGGTACCTCAAAATTGACTGTGCCAACTCCAAGGTAGCTATCCTCACTTCCAAGGCTTCAATCTTAATTAACTGAGTTTAAGACATGCATTATGATGTTCTATGGGGGAGGGCATTCTTCCACCCCCACCAATATGTGCTAGTTTTTCCACCCACCAATTCTCCTCTCGATGTATTTGCTTAATGCTAAAATATCTCACCACTCCCATGCTCGCTATAGGTACTACTTTAGCTTGTCGCCTTTTGCCATTTACCTTCCTGCCACTTGAGTTTCCACTAGTTGTGAGTCTGCATGTAGTTGAACTTCACTCGCCCACTCTTTGCCATAACGAGTCTTTCTAGTAGTGCCTCATATCCTACCTCATTGTTGGTTACTTTGAATGCCAATATGATGTAGCTAACTTCTTCCCCCTTTGCTGTCATGAGCTGTCAACGTATACCCATCATGGGTTCCTTCTTGGCACTTTGGGGAGCTACTCTGGGAAGTTGTTGAGTTCGAGGATGAAGTTTGCAAAACTTATCCATTCACTGCATTCCTCAGTTGGTAGTCTAAGTTGAACTTGTTAAGCTCAATTAACCAGTTGACGAGCTGGTCTGAGGTGTCGTGTTGGCACAGGGCTTTATGCAATGGTGCCTTAGTCAATACCTTTACAATGTGTGACTGAAAATATAGCCTCAGTTTGCAGGCAGCCACCACCAACACAAAGTGAATAATTTGATTCATTGATATCAAGTCTCTACTCCTTTCAACACTTTGCTCGCATAGTACATAGGCTTTTGACTCTTGTCTTCTTCCCTCACAAATGTGGTATTGATTGCCTCCGATGTGACTGATAGGTAGAAAGGTAGAGTGTTTCGCTAGGTTTAGTTTGGCTAAGGAGGGGTGGGCTTGACAAGTAAGTTTTCAACTGTTCGAATGACTACTTATGCTCTGTCCCATTTTTGGGTCTTTCAAAGTATGCGAAACAAAGGAAGGCATTTATCGATCGACTTTGATACGAATATATTTAGCATCATTATCTTACCTGTAAGCTTTTGCACCTCATGCAAGCTCTTCAATTACTTCATTTCCATTATCACTCTAGTTTTCTCCGGGTTGGTCTCTATCCCTCTTTTGGAAATCATAAAGCCCAAAAACATTCATAATTCAACACCAAAAGCGCATTTTACCAAGCTGAGCTTCATGTTATACTTTCTTAACACGGTAAAGGCCTCCCTTGGATCCTAAAGGTGTTGATTACTTTAACTTATCTTGATTAGCAAGTCATCGACATACACCTTTATCTTATTCCCAATTTGCTTTTTGAACATGAGATTGACCAGTTGTTGATACGTCACCCACACGTTCTTTAGACCAACGGTAGGACTCAATAATAATAGAGTCCTTTGTCTGTGATAAATGATGTATTTTCTTGGTCACTCTTACAGAGCTTGATCTGGTTATATTCCGAGTAAGCATTCATAAAAGTGAGCATCTGATGTCTTGCAATCGAGCCCAATATCAAAATTATATGTGGTAATGGGAAACTATCTTTACATCAGCCTTTATTTAAGGTTGTGAAGTCTACGCACATGTGTCACTTCCTTCTACACCAACACAATGTTTGACAAACATTCAAGGTAATGCCATTCCCCTATAAACCCATCTTCGAGCAGGCAATCAACCTCTATCTCCATGGCTATATATTTCTCAAGGTTGAAACTTCTTTGCTTCTGCCAAACCTTATTCGTCACGGGGTCAACATAGAGACAATGCTCAATTATAGTCGGGTCTATCCCAGGCATGTCTTCATGGCTCCATGCGAAGATTTTCATATATTCGATTAGGAGCTGCATCAATCGCTCCCTGAGTTCCAGGGGCTTATAGGTTCCTATCCTTGCTATCACCTTTGGTTATACGGGATATAGGGTGACTAGCTCCAAATGTTCTATGGCCTTGCCTTGCTTAAATTTCTTCTTGTCCCGGGCTCAATCGATCTATCCGCTCTTCTCCCTAACATTTCCTCGACAATACATGTTCGCTCACACCTCTTATAAATCTACTTCAGTTGGAAATTTCATTTTCAAATGGTAGGTTGACGTGACTGCCCTTATCTTGTTCAGCGCAAGGCGCCCAATAATGGCATTGTACGATAAGGTGTCACATACCACAAGAAAGTTTGTTACTACGGTAGTGGTGAAAGGTCTAGCCCCGTGGTGACCAATGAAGTTATTACACCTAAGGGTTTTACCATCTCTTCTGTAAAGCTCTTCATAGGGTAGGAGCTAGCCACAATTGTTCTTCTTTGACTCTCATTCTTTTGAAGACGTCTAATATAAGACCTTTGTCGAACTCTCGTTGTCAATGAAGATTCTGTGAAGGTTGTAGTTTTCCACAAGCAGCATGATTACTAGAGCGTCATCCCAAAGGATATAGGTGTCTCCTCAACCTTTGCCAACTGCAACTTTCATCCCACTGTGTACACCTTTTTATACCTCGCCCATCGGGCATGCGCCTTCCTTATAGTTGATATGGTGCCTCCACCAACAAGACCCCCCGTTATGGTGCGAATCCCTCATTAGGGCTCTTGCTATCTGGTCAGGCTACGCTAGGGTGGGGAGCCTTCTCCCCTTGTTTCCTTATCTCTCCTCAAGTTTCCACCCCATCTCACATGTGCTCCTTGTGATCTCTCCCTTTGCTTGTAGTCCTTCATTTTGGCAGCATTTGGTGTTTGGCGACAAACATTATAGTTCCTTACTTTTCCGCATCTCTTTAATTATGTTCTTGAGGGTACAATAGTCCTTTGTGTTTTGGATCTGTGTTTTGTGGTAGACGCAGCAATTTCTTGATCTTTGTGCATGTGTTTCTTTCCTCACCTACCCTCTTCTGGGGCTTTTCCTCGGTTTGTACATTGTACATTCATACTTGTGTGTATGGTTCTCACATTTCGAGTGAAAGTCTGTGAAGTATTCTCTCACCCCCAATCACCTCGCACATCACTTCTCCTCCTATCCTCCTTCGGCCACCAATCGTTTTCTCACATTGATGCCTGCTTTCCTTTCTTCTCAACCTTTCGGACCTCCTCCCTCTGCCTTCGGTTTATCTTGGCATTGATAAAGTCATTGGCCCGCCCCATGAATTTCGCAAGGTCATCGGTGTTTCGCAGGTTAGCTCTGACATGAAAGAACTCCTGGACCATACCCTCCCTCGTCGAGTACATTGACCAATATGATTTTTTCGTCCTAAGTATTGGTTGTCAGACACTCTTTGTTAAATCAAGTCATGTACTCATCAAGGTCTCATACTCTTGTTGCTTCATGATAATAAGGTAGGTAGCTGGCCTCCTCCTTCTGCTGGTCATGAACTACATGAATAATTGTGAGCTTATTTTGTTAAAACTCATGATCGACCCTATTTCTCAGGCTTTCGAACCACCTTTTGGTAGTTCCCTTAGTGGTTAAGGGAAATGCTCGGCATGCTATCTCTCCTGAGAACCCATGTAACATCATGTGAGCCTTGAAAGTTTCTAGATGTTCAATTGGAATTTGGATTGATTATAGAGGTCCATTTGAGGTACCTTGAATTTTTTAGTGGGAGGGAGACCATCATTATCTCTCTACTATACGACATATCTGTGTTATTGAGCATGATGTTTACCGACAATGGCGTCCTTACCCATTTTACCATCTTTTCATATTTCTCCATTACATCTTTGATGCTATTTTGTATCTTCTTCTCCTCGCACTCGTTTTGGTCTAGTCTCCATTCACTTTGGGATTCTTTGTCATTCTGCTGGTCATGTTTGTGTTCTTTGCTTCCCTTTTACTCCAGTGTTTTTATTTTCCAAATCTTGCTTAAACTCCTTGTTCTCCCTCTTGAGCGCTTCCATGGCTAGGGTCATTTGACGTAGTTTTTCCTCTATTTTTGAGAACCTATGTTTTGCTCTGTTGGCCATTTGTGCTTCTACTGCAACTGTGTCCGGATCGCAGTAGGTATGGGAAACGAGTTGTTCCTATAGACAACGCCAATTGTTGAGGCGATTTCCAGTTGGTTTGGCAATGTAAAAAACTTCAGCAGTGTCCACCTGCAATAATGGAGAAAAAACACCATGTGACCCTAGTGGAAAAACTTCTAATGCCTAAGTTATATAGTAGGAAGATAGAATCCTTAAGGAAAATATCTCAAAGTTAGGTAGCATTTACTTGGGGAATATTTATAGGATACAAACGATGTCACATGGAGTTATCCCATTGGTATGCACTTCTATGTGAATTGTCCATGATGACTTACATAATTTAGTATATTTTATCATTCTTAATTTTTAAACTTTAGTCTAATTTTATTTATTTTTATTGATTTTAGGCTTCATTGTTGTCATTTAAATTTATTTCAGATTTGAAGAAAAAAGGAGATCGTTTCCTTGTTATTTATGGAGCTGGACTCTTGAACGCGGGGGCCTCTTTCAGTTTTACTTGGCTTTATACGTTAGAATGAAATACGGGCCAGTTCATGTAGAAGGTGCGCGAAACAGAAAGGGAGCAATTGGCTAGCCTTGGGCTCTTGGCGTCTGCACGCACGAATGAAAAAAAGAAAAAAAAAATTGAATTCTGGTTTCCAAGAAAGAGAGAACGATGTAACAGAGGGAATAAAAAAAAAAAAAAAGAATGAGTCGGGGACGCAACGGAAGAAATTGGAGTCTTTTGGTTTGACTTGGTCCTTGGGAAGATTTGCTTTATCTTGTACAAGCTGGAACAGATTGGAAGGAATTCAAAATTTAATTTACTTTTTGCACGTTTGGACGAAAAGGCACGCACGGACGGAGAGGATTTTTTTTCTTTTTTCATGGGAAGACGTTGCGACCTCTCTTTTCTTCTTGGATGCTGCGACTGAGAGGTGGACTGATAGGAGTATTTTTTTTCAGTGTTCATTTTCTTTCATGCTTCTCAGAAAAATTATGGTGAATCCGTTTATGTTAAATTTAATTTTTAGCATGAATTAAATTTTCTTTATTCTAGAAAAACGATGTAATCTAGTTCTGAATTATGCTTGCTTTTGTATGCTAATTTGAAGTAATTCTCTTTCATGTTTGTCTGATTTATTTTGAACTTATCGTTTCTAATTAACTGGTCATTAATTAGATGATTTTGATCTTGTGATTTGCTGCCGAAAGAGGGAATTATATGATAGATCTTGGATATTTCGGCATAGGTAAATATAGATATTGAAAGACTTATATGAATCTATGTAGTATTAAAATCATTGGTCTTAATACTTTCTTGTGTTATTAATTTGCATACTCTTGTGTAAAATGATGAACAAGAATAATTTCTAATTGACTATCGAAAGAGACTTTTGGATGTTTGTGGAGATTTGCTAACAAACAGAGAGAATTAAATTCAATTAGTTAGATGAGTAAAATATAGTGAGAGATTAGGTGAAATCGATTTCCTATAAGTCTTCTTTCCCATTGATTTGATCTTTGAACAACATCTTTCTTTTCCTTTGAGTATTTTCTTTTCTTTGATTTTATTTTAAATTACAATTACAAAAATTTTAGTGACTTTTCTAAATAAAGTCAAGATTAGTATAATTTCGGTATTTATAAAAAATAAGTTACCAATCCCTAAGGATGATACTCTTCTCATCAATTTACTATAAAACTACAATACTATACACTTGCAGTTTTGCACCGATCAAGTTTTTGGCGCCGTTGCCGGGAATTGATTTCTTTTTAGTTTTGCCAATATCGATACAAAGTAATCTTGGTTTTAATTTAGAATTTTATTTTATTTTATTTTCTCTCAAGATGTGTTTTTGATGTTGGATGCGCCGTGCTAGAACTCGTGACATTACTCCATTTGATCCGGAAATTGAAAGAAGTCTTAGATCACAAAGAAAAAAGAAAATACTAGCCATAGCTGACAGACAATATGATGCATATCCACGCACCTTGAAGGATTATATACGGCCAGTGGTGAATGACAACCACTCGAGTATAAGATATCAGACCATTAATGCCAACAATTTTGAGCTCAAACTAGCCTCGATCAGCATGGTGCAACAAGCCTAATTTAGCAGATCGCTACTTGATGATCCCAATATTCATTTGGTGATGTTCTTGGAGATTTGTGATACTGTAAAGATCAATGGTGTTACTGAAGACACCATTAGACTGAGATTATTTTCTTTTTTTTTAAGGGACAAAACAAGAGGTTGGCTACAATCTCTACAATCGGGAAGTATCACTAGTTGGCAAGATATGGCTGAAAAGTTTCTTACTAAATTCTTTCCACCTGTAAAAACAGCCCAACTCAAGAGTGAGATTGGTCAATTCAAGCAAAATGATTTCGAGTCATGCTATGAAGCATGTGAAGGATATAAAGATTTGATTTGACGCTGTCCTTAACATGAATTGTCGGACTGGTTGCAAGTTTAGATATTCTATAATGGGTTAAATGTGCAAACTCGAACTATAGTTTATGCTGCTTTTGGTGGAACTTTGATGTCAAAAACAGCTGAATGTGCTACCTGTCTTTTGGAAGAAATGGTCTCAAACAACTATCAATGACCAACTGAAAGAACTATGGCTAAAAAAGTTGCTGGGATTCATGAATTGGAGCCATTAGCAGCCCTTTCAGCTCAATTTGTTTCTCTATTATCATATTTCAACTTTAACAACTCAAAGGATACCACAAAGTGCAAAATATGTTGCAGTTACAAGTATGACAGTTTCGAGTAATGAAGCGAGTCAAGAACAAGTTCAATACATCAACAATCGGAACTACAACTATCATGGTAATCCTATGTCAAATTACTACCATCCAGGATTTCAAAATCATGAGAATTTATCTTATGGAAATACAAAGAATGTGTTGCAACCTCCTCCAGAATTTGATAGTCAACCAAGCGAGAAGAAGATGTCACTTGAGAATGCCATGATTTCCTTTCTTGAGGAGACAAATGTAAGGTTTAAAAATACTGATTCACGGTTAGACAACATTGAGACTCATTGTAGCAACATGGGAGTTGCTATAAAGAATATTGAAGTGCAAATTGGGCAACTAGCCACAACCATCAATGCCCAGCAAAGAGGAATTTTTCCTAGCAACAAGAAGTGAATCCAAAAGAACAATGCAAGGTTATCACACTTAGGAGTGGAAGAGAAATTGAGAGGTCACATCAAATGAAACCAAGTCCACCCTTACAACTGAAAACAATGGCCAAAGCAAGAATAAAGTTAAAGAAGAAGAGATTGTTGATGATACATTAAAAGAGATTGACATGCCTCTAGCAATTTCATTTCTAGACAATCCTCTTATTCTCCCTACTCCACTTCCTTATCCTCAATGTTTTAAAAAACAAAAATTAGATAAGCAATTTTCTAAATTTTTGGATATTTTTAAGAAAATTTACATAAATATTCTTTTTACAGATGCCTTGGAACAAATACCAAATTATATCAAATTCCTGAAGGATATCATTTCCAAGAAGAGAAGGTTGGAGGAGTTCGAAACAGTGAAACTTTCAAAAGAAATTGCCTCAAAAATTAAAAGATTCAGAGAGTTTCACTTTGCCTTACACTATTGGAAATTCATTTTTTGATAAAGTTTTATGTGCTCTTGGTGCTAGCATTAATCTTATGCCACTTTCTGTTTGTAGGAAATTAGGACTTGAAGAGATGAAACAAATAATCATTTCTTTGTAACTAGCAGACCGATCTATCAAGTATCCACGTGGAATCATAGAAGATGTATTGGTAAAGGTGGAAAATTTTATTTTTCTTGCTGATTTTGTGATGTTAGATATGGAGGAAGATGAAGAAGTCCCACTAATTCTTGGCCGACCATTCTTGGCTACGGGAAGAGTTATAATTGATGTTTAAAAGAGTGAGTTAACATTGAGACTAAACAAGAAAGATGTTATGTTCAACATCTACCAAGCCATGAGAATTCTAGAAAAGGCAAGTACTTGTTTTAGGGTAGATGTCATTAAGCAATATGTAGAAGAAGCCTTTCAAGAAAATGCACCAGCCAATTACCCAGAACGAGCCTTGCAGCAGTATACATCACTTAGCAATGAAGTGGACAGGAACTGTATACTTATTCCTCTTGGAGATCCTGATTGATGAAGATTGAAAAGTCTGGCTGTAGACTTTAAAACAAGTGCTTATGGGAGGCAGCCCATAGAATTTTTTTCATTTATTTATATTTATTTATTTGAATAATTTAGATTTTGATGCAGGTTTATTTAGCATGAATAAAGAGCTGAAAATTATAAACTATGACTGATTCATCATGAAATCAGGGAAGTTCCTTTCATTTCTTTAGTCTTTCTCACTTTTGAATTATAATGACATTGTTTAGTTTAAGTTTGAAGGTGTAAACTCTTATAGTCATTTGGTCTCCTTGATTGCTATTTATTTTATTTTACTTGTGATTCTAGATGTCTTGAATTGTTAGATTCTAGATGTCTTGAGTTGTTGGATTTTTTCATCATAAAATGATGAGAAAATTAATGATAAATAGATTTTTTTCTTAAAAATAAAGTATACTCAATTGAGTTGTGCATCCAAACGAGACCTAAACAATTTTATTTAGAAAAATGATATTATGCTCCACGATTTTGTACTCTTATTTTGGCCGTTGATATATATTTATTTGTTTTTAAATTTATTTTGCTTGATACGGCGGCAACCCCCCCCCCCCCCCCCCCCCCCCCCCCCCCCCCCCCCCCCCCCCCCCCCCCAAAAAAATGGCTCTCTCTATCCTCTCTCTGTCTCGCGCCTAAACCCTAGCGCCGGTCTCCCTCTGCGATCTCGAGTCTACGCCGCCGTTCCCCGACGCCTGTGCTGCCGAGAAGCCTGGCCTGTCTCTCCCTCTCCGAAGGACCGAAACCCTAGCCTCTCTGAAATCTCGAGCCTCCGCCACCGTTTCTCTCTCACCGGACGTTTCGGTAACTTTCTCTCTCCAGTTTATCTCTCGTCGGCACAGAATATTTGAATAGGGATCTTCCTTTACTATTTTGGTTGAATGAAATGAGACTAACTTTAGAGTCGGACCTACTTGAATGAAACCACGTAGATGCGTGCATCGATAAATATTTTGTTCTTGTTTCTCCTTTTTTGGTCTGTTATGCGTATTTCCTGAATGAAATCATGTAACTTTTTGTCTGAAGGAACTCGGATAGTCTAACTTTGAACATACCGAATACTCATTGAGCACTTCTTTTAAGTTTTAAGAGACACCAGTAGGCTTAAATATGCGGGTGTTCAGTCATTTTCATGAAAATATGCTTTCAATTTTCATTTGAGTTACCTATTTACTTAAAAAAAAAAAATTGAATTACCTATTCAAATGGAACCCACTCTCTGTTAGATGTTGAAAATAATTCACAAATCAGTAGATAAATATGCGGGTTTTCAGTGATTTTCATTAACCCCTTCCCCACTTCAGTTTTCCTTTTTGATGAGTGAATTCGGGCGATAAATATGCTACAGCAGTTATTGAGATTGATCAAAATGCTATATATATGTGTCCTGCTCAAACATTCAAATGAGATTTGTTTGAGATTTCAGAATTTCATAGAACTTAGTTTGAAATTTGTTTGTTACCCTCTATGTTTTTTGCCTTCTCTCCTACCAAGAAGTTTTATCAGATTAACATTAACACTTTGAAAGGCCTTTCCCATAGTCGTGGATGATGAGTGTCTGACTTGCTATTTTTGTGGATGCATCTGGGTGTTATTCTTTTTATAAATCTCAGAGCTGTTCATGTGAAAATAGAGTAATAGTCTCATCCTCATTAAGACTTGGGGCCTATGAGAAGGGAACTATGATCAGAAACCTAGAAGAAGCAGAACGTGTTAGTTCATGTGTTATGATATTCCATACATGAACGACGCAAGACTCGGAGGGTAACTTCATTGTGGTTGGGGGATGCATTCTTGGATTCACTGCAAAAGGAAGAGATCTTGAAGAGGCACGGGATCAAGCTTACCAGGCTATTGATGAAATTAACTGGTCAGGAGGATTTTGCAGGCAGGATATTGGTTGGAGAGTTCTTCCCCATAAACAATTTGCTACAAAAGGGTGAATCAAATGCTTTGTGAATATTTTAATTGCTCATTATATGAATTAATATCATCTTTAAAAGAGAGGAGAGAAACGGTGAGTTCTCTTGTGGGCCTTGACCGTATTAGCTACTTACTGATCTTCCATGTCATGAGACCTCCATCTGCTTTGTATCCATGGATTGAATGACATTTTAGTTCAGGATTTCTCTTGTCCAAAATGAAAGAGACGTGTAAGCCAAAAACAAGGGAAAAAAAAAGGATGCAGCATGTTTGATTGTTTGTTGTGATTTTAGTCTTTTTAATTGTTTGACGTGGTTGGTAGTATAGGCGTGATGGTCTGAATGGTGATTGTTATTTTTGAAAGAAAAGAAAGTCATGAGAAGAGGAACGATGATATAATGAAGTTTAACGTACGTATGTTTCCCTTGCACAATGATTAGAGGAAAATATATATGAGAAGAATAGAGAAGTGAATCCTATAAAAAAAAGCTTTTACAAAATTCAGGTACAACCTGGGTACCCAGATTTCGGGTTTCAAAAACACGGATTATTCCGAGTACTGGCCCGAGTCATAACCTGGGTTAACTGGGGCTGGTAATTGGATTCAGGTCCGGGTATACCCGAGTTCCTGGACTTGGATCCGGATGAACAATCCTAGTCTTTTTTTTTTTTTCATGTTTTTAATTAATCTACGTGGTTAGGTGTGTTAAAATTGAAGGCTGTGTGGATGAACTGATAAACAAATAGGAGAGAGATGTACAAGTCAAGGCTGCAAGAGCTCTGCCACAAACGATCATGGAGTGTACCGGTTTACACAACCATAAAGGATGGCCCCGACCACAACCCTCGCTTCACAGCCACTGTGACTGTCAATGATGGATTTTTTCACACGCAGAACCCTTGTAGAACATCTAAAGAGGCTCAAAACGATGCTGCTTCCGTTGCCTTCCACCACCTTACTAACCCTAATCCTCCCCCGGCTCAGGCTTCCATTGTCTCATCTTTCGGTCATTTCCCACAGCCTTCACTTCCCTCTGCACCAGGTAAAAGTCTTTATAAAAATTGCTATTTTTTTGTTTCTATAGGTTCCATAAAATTTGTAATTTGTCTATTTGGATGCTGAGTAAATGAGGAAATTGATTATATGATTTGATTTTCAATTTTGTTTTTGTTTTACTTTTTTTCAATGGTACTTAAGCTTGATTTGGCTCAGGTTTTTTACTTCATGATGTTCATGGTGTCATATTCATACGCGGTGTTGTTTTAACGTACATAAATATGGTTATCATGATATGGCATCCATTTATGAAAATTAATAATCATAACATATGTGAGTGATTTTCATGACATGGCATCCATTCCATAGAATAGGTAAACAACACTTTTTTTTTATGCAAAATAAACTAATTACAGCACACATAGGCTATAATAATGTCTCTTACGTTATCTCCTCAGCCTTGAGAATCAACTAAGCACGTCAATCAAGCACCTATTAAGTTATATACATATCCACGTCAATCTCTACTCAGAACTCATACATTTTGACTAAGATATGAACCTAAACTCCATAGTGTTGCTTGCTGTCTACCTAGTGACAGTGAGTTGAGTAAAAGCTAACTTTGGGTCACGTATTCACTATATGCTGTGTATGTATGTGTAGACATGCTATTTGGCCCACTTCAGCAAACACTTTTTGATGTATTATAAGAGATTCATGAACTTTTGGTAAAAACAGAGGCTAATATGCTCAAATTTGACTCCCTAGAGTCATTTGGGGTTGTTAACAGCAACCCTTTTTAAAACTTTAGAGATTTCAAAGAATTATTATGCATGTCACATGTCGAGCATCACATAGGGTTTCAAAACCTCTATTTTCTGGTCTCTTCTTGCTGTGTATATCATACAACAGCTGCTAAATCAAATATTAACATGTCAAATATGCAGGAAATTTTGGTTTGAGGAATTTTTGTTCAGTCTTATGCTCCGTATGCTAAATTTTTACCTTTCAGAAAATCTGTGTTTTTAGTTATGAATATACACTTAAAAACATGTACATGCTGAGTGTGGGTGATATACATGTGATTTAGGTGTGCCCCTTAGATCTAGACACGTCAAGCATGAGAAATCATGGTTTAACGGCATGCTGCTGTGATGCTCCTGACAGCATGTGTTTTGCATATGTCCTGCTTTTGGTGGTATAGTAGCATGTATAGTGATCTCCTGTGCATGCTTTTGACTAAGGCTATGTCTCATAGAAGCGAGTTTAGACTCCTTGGACTACATGGATTTGTAATTACACGACTCACTGCATATAGGAATTTAGTAGTATTATGACATGAACCATGCAAGAAAGTTCATGAGATTGAGAGCACACTCACCTAGGGCTTTCAGCCACACTTAGGGCAGCAATCAAGCACCCTAAATTTAGCCCCTTGATACTGTAAAACATAGAGAGCAGTATTCCTTAGGAGGCATAATCAAATAGCTCGTAATTCACCCAAGGAGTGCATAAGTTTCTGAGAATTACTTACTTTAGAGTTGCTGTAATATTGGGTGAATCACAGAAGATCGAACTCTTCTATTCTCAACCTGGACAGCTGAACTATGGGCAGATTTAGGGTGCGTTTGGTTACCAAACTCACCTCAGCTCATCTCAACTCATTATTACAACTTTTTCAAATCCCAATACAAAATATAATAAACAATTCAACTTTTTCAAATTTCAAAATAATAATAATATTAAAAAATAATATTCTAACAATATTTTATCATCACAACTCAACTCAACTCAACTCACTTCAACATCCACACACACCCTTAGTGCATTAATCTGACACATAACACAAAGAATAGGAAGGAAACGTTTATCTAGTTTATTCCTCACCTTGGTTGCAGTAGTGTTTTAGGAGAATCCTTCCAATCTCTTAGCAATTAAACTCAAGAGTTTGGCTTGAATGGGGCAGTACAGAGGAGGATTAGTGGCAGCAGGCTCCTATGCACTTAAACTAGAAAACTTGGGTGAATAGAGGGGAGTGGCTGCACTGATTTCTGGCTGCTCAATTCTTTTGGCTTCCCTTGGGAGTGTAGATGGGTTAAGAACAGAAGTAGGGATATCGAGGAATTTCTTGAAGGCTGGTGGCACAAGCAGGAACTAGTGTTTTATTGCTGAAGGTTTTATGCTTTGTGTGTTTCTCGTTTTTAGGAAATGGCAGCAGCTTTTATCTAAGGTTAAATCTAATTGGGAGGGGTGGCACATGTGCATGCGGCTGCTTTTGTTTTGCTGGCAGCCCCTTTTTGGTTTCTGAAAATCTGGTTAGGGTCTCATCCCATCAAAGCGGCGACGATGGTGCTGGATTTCCTGTCTTGACTTATTTCCTCTAGGCTTTCCGTGGGTGTTCTCTTCCTTGTACAATTAGGTTTCCCAAAATTCCAGAGAGTCGGCAGCCACTTATTCAGGGCTTTTCTTGGACTTGGAAGCCTGCGTCTTGGGGGGTTTCTTGCTTAAAATTAAAGGAAACTCTCTTAAATTAGTTCTATGGTGCAGCAAGGTCAAAATATGGGCAGATATCTCTTTTAGTATTCTTCCCGTTGGCATGAATGGCAATTAAGTCTGGGCACTAAGCTGGCACCAGAAGGGAACTTTTGGGACTGGCAGTAGGTCTCAGACGGGCGACATTAGGGGCTGACTGGCTTTTATTGCTGGCTGTACAGCTCTGCCTAGAAGATTTCTAGAGTCAAATCTCTTTCCTAATTAATCCAAATATCTTGGCAGCCTCTTAATGGGGAATTTCCTGGCTGTGCGAGCTTGCTGTCAAGTCAACTTCTGCTATAAAGAAAAAGAAACTTTCCTTATGTATTACTATGTGTTAATGAGTGAAAAACTTGCCTAATATGCTCAGAAATTTCAATGTTCTGCTGCCCAACAGATTGCAAAACTTCCCATCTGTCCCAAGTCCTATTCCCGGTAAGAGAAATTTTATTTGCAGTCCGGAGTGGGGGACTGCGTTAGCAGTCCCATTGATGAATGTGGGTAAAAGGGAAAAAAGTATCATTTTAAAAATGATATTATTGTAATTTAAAATTTTTTTTAAACATAATTACATTGGCTTGCATGAGCAATTCCCATTTGGGGACTGTATGTAGACTAACTCTCCTGGTAATCAAACCACCTAATACCTTCCTTATTTAATTAACAGAAGTCTTTGAAGCTTATGGCTGTCAGCAGCCCTATGAAATATTCGCAAAAACTTGGCTTTTGTGTGGGGAAAATATTCAATTTATATAAGTCAACGATTTTAAACTACTTGGGCGCCAAGCTGGCACCACAAGCTTTCCAGTTGACTGGACAGCAAGCCCACTATCATAAACCACTTACTACCATGTGAAATAAAAGCCCAAAACCCACTCCATCAAACAATAACAAAATATAAAAAGTACATATCAAAAAATTATATATATAAATTAAATCATAGAATTTTAATCCAATAAGACAAATCTGGCCCATGGGCCCTAGTTGAAGTTCGCCCAAACTCAGAATCCAATGCTTAGGGATGACATTTATGGTTCTTAAACGTCAATATAATTTTCAGCATGTCTGCCTTTACACACTCTAAGGTTGAGTTTGGTTAGCAAGCCTACCTTAATCCATCTCAAATCAATCATTGATGGGATCAACTACTTTTTCAACTTCCTATAGAAAAGCTAAACTTATCTCAACCTACTTCATATATTTAAACACAAAACTCAACATATTTACATTCAAGCACATCTCAATGGGACCCACAAAACACTACTATTTATAAATCAACTCAGATTGTTTGAGATCACCTCAACATCCAAACGCAGCCTAAATCTTCTCAATGTGAGTATCAAATTTATTTTTCAAGTTCTTTATATTATCACCAAGGATGAGTCGTTTTTGTTGTCTTCGAAGTCCTAGAGTTTTTTTAACAAATTGTGTATATCAATAATATTTGCTACTTTTCATATAGTTAATTTATGTCTAACTCTCAGTTGATTCATTCTTTTGGCTAACGTTTCATTCTTGCACTCTACTGCTATGTGATTTGCTAGTTTACTTGCCAATTATCTAGGATTTTTTTTTTCCTTCATAGGAATTAGTTTGTTATGATATATTTATCTCGAAGTTCCAAATTTTGCAATCTATATGCGTGAGCAATTTTCATACATTAATATTGGGTTCTCAAAAAAAAAAAAAAAAAATATTCCTGCAGGTTCTTTAAGTGAAAGTACTGATTTGGATGTTGTACTCACTACTGAGCACACATTGCAACCAAAGATAGAAGAAATATGCCAAACTCCTCAAGTCAATGGCACTGCCTTACATGTCAATGATGATAATAGATCTAGAGGTAAGAAAAATTTTAGTGGTTCAGAAATCTGAGCCTAAGTACCTTAGTTGCAGAAATAAAATTCGTTGTGTATCATACGCAAAGGTTATAAGGAGTCAGTAGATCTTCTATTGCATAATCTTGTTCCTTGTATACTCCTTGACGCTCATTTAGGCCCCATTTGGATACGGAAACACTCTCAACCTATCTCATCTCATCATTACAACTTTTCCAAATTCCCATGCAAAAAATAATAAACAATTCAACTTATAAGAAATTACTTGGCTGTTGCCTTCATTTGGAAAAATATTATTTTGGTTTTCTAATAAAAAAATCATCTACTACTGTATCTTGGGTTCTGGTTACTGATATTTCTTAAATTGGTTTGTCTCACTTAAGGACTGAACTTATATTTTAAACATACTATTCTTTGTTTCATGATGATTTATTGTATAAACTTACAGCTTTCAATTTCTTTCTTGGGTCATAGATATGCAACATTTGTACAAGAACCAGCTACAAACCTATGCTCAAAAAAGAAATCTAATTCTACCTGTCTACTCTTGTGAATGTGAGGGCCCTCCTCATGCTAGACGCTTCAAGTGTAATGTCACAATTGATGGACAGACCTATGAAAGTCCAGAGTTCTTTTCCAGTATTAAGGATGCTGAACATGCAGCTGCAAAATTTGCCTTAACATCTTTGTCGCCAGATGGAGTTAGAAAGGCTAGTCTTCTACATCATCTGCCCTTTTATATTACTTCTTTTTGTATTGTGTTTTTGTTAGGTCACTTCTTTTTGTATGTTTATTAAATCAGTATTGCACTGCATCTGCAATCTCTCTCTCGGGGGGTGGGGTTATATTCCTTTTTTCTTTTTTTGTTTTAAAATTTTCTGTCAATATTTCAGGATGATTCTGGACTCTACAAGAATCTTCTACAAGAGTTTGTTCAGAAAGAAGGGTTGGGTTTACCTGTTTATGATACAATCAAATCCGGTGAACCTCATGCACCAATTTTTGTTTCGACAGTGGAGATAGATGGAAAGGTTTTTAAAGGACAAGAAACAAGGAACAAAAAGCAGGCAGAGATGAGTGCGGCAAAGGTTGCTTTCACTACTATGAAAGAATGTAAGTGTATTTTTCTTCCAACGCTATTATCTACAAAGATTGATGTTAACATTTTTCCTTTTATTGCTTTTATATATATATATATATATATATATATATATAACATATATCATACCAGCCAAGCCTGGCAAGTGGTTTCCAGTTTTAGGAAGTATTAGATTGCATATAGATTTTTCAAGTAATATTCATAATGCTAAATTCCAATACCTAGTCTTATGAAATCGAGTGAGAATTATATTCTTATGGATGGTTTGAGAATTAGATTTTTGTGCTTTTTGCATGACCAAACGAACAAGCTAGATATAATTAATGCAGAAGCTGATAATTTGAGGTTTTATATGCTGAAGTTCAAAATAAAGCCTTTCCTTGAATAGGGGATCTTTTTTCTATTTATATATTTATTTTAATGATAAAATCAGAAATATGTTGCCCTGGTGTTGTCTGATGCACATAATAGACTAACACATGCACCGTTGTTCTTTTTACACAGAAATTCCAGTAACAGTTGTCTTCATCTTTTCCAAATATATACTGATCCCGTAATCTAAACTTCTCAGGATTTTGAAATATAGTGATGCCGGACAGAATTAGAATTATTTTGGCGGCTAGTTTTTTAATCAATAGGAACTGTAAGATTGAGGTTGAAAACAGACGTAGAAACAGATTGGAAACTCTGAAAGAGATTCAAAAATCAAGTTCTAAAGCCCATAAGCCTGGCTCAAATTGTTATAGAAACCCGAAATTTTGAGAATTTTTGCAGAAAAGGCAAAATTCTAATTATTGCTAAAAATTAAATGCATGACAAAATAAGAATTCTGAAACTGGAATCAAAATCACTTTTAAAAGCCAAAAAGAAATGTTTCCTTACAGAGCAGAAAGCAACGTAAATCGATGATTTGAAGGGGAAAACAAGTAATTTTGGGGTCGAAGCGTGGACCACCAGGCTTAGCACGGTGAACATGACGTGCACGCCGAAAAAAGATTACCAAGTTGGGGTTTTATGCACAAATTCTACATTGATAGCGCTCGACTACCTTATGTGGGCAGATCATCGCAAATATGGCAAGATATGGTGAAGATTCCTCATATTGGGGAATTATTGCACATGTATAAGTATTTTGGCCATAACTTTGTCTACAAGGACAAAAATCGCTCATAATACCCCAATTCGGAAGTTCTTTTCGAATTGGCCATAGGCTCTTTTCAAATGCATCTCCAGGCTGTATTTTGCCAAAAATTGGCTAAAATCAGTATCAAAATCACCTCTAAAAGTCAAATGAAATGTTTCTTTAAAAGGGAAAAAAACAACGTAAATTGATAATTTGAGGGGGAATTAGTTGATTTTGGGGTCAAGATGTGAAATACTAGGTGTAGTGTGGTAACCATGGCGTGCGTGTCGAAAAGAGTTTTCCGAAATTGGGTCTTATGCATGATTTTAATACTTGTCGCCAAAGTTATGGCTAAAATACTGACACGTGCAATAATACCCCAATTTGAGGAATCTTCACCCTTTTTTCCCATATTTGTGTTGATCTACCTTCTCAAGGTAGTCCAGCGCTATCAACGTATAATTAACAATTCTGCATCACCAGAGCCAAATCTCCCTGCATCACATAGTTTCTTTTCCACTCTTGAATTTTGAAACTATTGAGGTGGTCGGTTTATGTTGCACAATCTTAGAAAGTGTATAAAAAATCATGTCTTCAAAGAAAGTGTTAATTGTGCTACTACAATGTCCATGCTAAACTACAAAACTTCTTAACAGTTTAATTTAAGATTTACTTGCAATGTACAATTCATGGTCCAAATTGTGTTCAAGCTAACAAGTTTATGGGTTAGGATGGAGGGATTTTTCAAATTTGTTCCCACTAATATGTTCATTTTTTTTACAAGTAAGAAATTTATTGAAACCATGTAATTAGGCATAGCCCAAGTACACAGGAAGTATACAAGAGAAAAAACACCTAATTACATGCTATAGCTGAAAAGCAGCACAAATTTGAAAAAAAATGAATAGGGCTAATCCCATCCATTACAATAACCAAAGCCCAAAGCAACAAAGTATGAAAAAAGAAAGCTCTAATCCCATCCACCAAGCGTCCCCTATTATCGAAACAGCGACCATTTCTCTCATTCCAAATACACCACGTAAGATAAATTGGAACCATCTTCCAAACAAGCTGCTATTTGACAATTTCCTTGAATCCCTCTCCAACAGGCCAAAAGATTCACCACACTATTGGGCATCACCCAAGCAATGCCAAGCTTAGTAAAAACCTCATCCCACAAAGCGTTCGACACATCACAATGAAGAAGAAGGTGATCCGCTGATTCTCCACACTTTTTGCACATTAAGCACCAATCTATTGCAACAATACCACTCTTTCTCAGCTTATCAATAGTAAGGATTTTCCTGTGAGAAGCCAACCATCCAAAGAATGTCACCTTGAGAGGCACTTTGCATCTCCAAATATATTTCCAAGGGAAACAATCAGTTAAAGGATGTGACACCAAGACCTTGTACAAAGATCTAACCAAGAATTTCTTATTACCATGGTGATTCCAGATTAATCTATCCTCCCCTCCAGATTTTTTTTTTTTTTTTGATAAGTAATAAGTAAGTTTCATTGATATGAATGAAAATAGGCATAGCCCATGTACACAGAGTATACAGAAGAAAAAACCTAAATACATTCTAAAAGTGCTAAATTAAAGATAATAAATCATGCACTTTGTTTCTATTAAGGACAATGGCTGAAAACCACAGGAGTAAAGTGTGTAGGAAAAAATTTGGAAGCTCTGCCATTTGTTCTTACCCTATCTTTGAAGCACCGCGCATTGCTTTTCATACATGTACACCACATAATGCACAATGGGATCATCTTCCATGCTGCTGCCACCTGGGGACAGCCTTGGATACCCTTCCAGCAAGCAAGCGGGTCAGCCACCTTTGACGGCATAACCCAAGCGGCATCCACTCTACTAAATATCCCATTCCACAACTCTCTTGCCACCTCACAATGCAATAATAGATGGTCCACTGATTCTCCATGTTTTTTGCACAGATAACACCAATCCATCACAATGAGACCCCTCTTCCTTAAGTTGTCCGTGGTTAGAATACTCCCAAGAGCCGTAGTCCACACAAAGAAAGCCACTTTGGAAGGTACGCGAGACCTCCATATGCGTTTCCACGAGAAAGAAACATTACCTTGTGAAGCCAGTATTTTATAATATTCCACGAGAAAGAAACATTACCTTGTGAAGCCAGTATTTTATAATATGCCTTAATTGTGAACTTCTTGATGCCACTGGACCTCCACTGTATCCTATCACCCTGTGCCGTTCTACTTCCTGAGGAGTATATCAAGCTGAAAAATTCTGAAATGGTAGACAATTTCCTCCAGTCATGGTTTTCCTGAGTGAATAGGATATTCTACTGTTGAGAACCATGGGCAAACACAAGCAAATCCGCCACCGAAGCCTCCCTATTAGCTGCAATACCATAGGGAGCTGGGAAGACCCTCTCCAAAGAGCGCTCTCCACACCAAACATCCTGCCAAAACCTGATTCTAATGCCCTGCCCAACCACAAAACGGATATTATTTTCGAAACACTGCCAGCCCCCTAATATATCTCCACAAACCCACACCATACCCCCCCCCCCCCCCCTTTCACTACATTGGTACACCAACCACCCCAAGCACCTCCATGTCTAGAGTCAACAACTTCCTTCCACAATGACTCCCCCTCCAAGTGATACCTCCATAGCCATTTCCCCAATAACGTTTTATTGAAGGTCCCCTCCAGAATTAAATTTAAAGCATAGAGTAAGTTGTAAAAATCAGTGATGTACCCACCTCCCAATCGTGGGCATCTCTAATAAATCTTACCGACCACTAAATAAAATCAGCAGTGTTGTCCATGTAATCAGCCACGAAAGTGCCTTTATCCAAGGCAATTCTAAAGAGGGATGGAAATGCAATCTTCAAGGCCACGTCTCCACACCATAAATCATGCCAAAAACTGACTGGTTATCCCTACCCACTTCAAATCTGAAATTTCTGAGGAACTCCCCCCATCTATTATGAATGATTTTCCACACCCCCACTCCGTAAGCCCCTCTTAACTTCGTTTGAGCACCAACCATCCCGAATTCTCCCATATTTGGCATCAATAACAATCCTCCAAAGAGCATCCCCTTCTTCATGATACCACCACAACCATTTTCCTAAGAGTTCTCTGTTGAAAGTTCTCAACTTTCTAATCCCAAACCTCCCAAATATAAAGGAGAGCAAATCTTATCCCACTTAAGCAAGTGGAATTTCTACTCATCCTCCAATCCACCCCACAAGAAAGAGCGGAATATCCTTTCCATTCTATTAGCCACTATACAGGCAAAGAAATAGAGATAGAAAATAGGTTGGGATTTTAGATAAGGTGCTCTTGATTAAGGTGATTCTACTGCCTTTGGACAAATAGATCCTTTTCCAGCCTACCAATCTACATTCCATCTTCTCTAAAATCTCATCCCAAATTGCCTTCGATTTAAAAGGTGCTCCTAAGGGAAGGCCCAGATACTTAATAGGCAAAGTTGAAACCTTACAGCCCAATATATCAGCCAAATCCCCTAAATTATTGACAGAACTCATGGGAACCATTCCAGATTTAGACAAATTGACTTTTAAACCAGATACAGCTTCAAAACATAGCAAAAGTGCCCATAATGAGCGGATCTGATCAGAATTTGGCTCACAAAGGATCAAAGTGTCATCCGCAGAGTAAATGAGAAATATTAATGCTGCCATGTGAGGAACTGCCCACTGAGAAGCCCGAGACAAAACCCCTATCCACCACCACCTTCAGCATTCTACTTGGCACATCTATGACTAAAACAAAGAGAAAAGGGGACAAATGATCCCCTTGTCTCAGTCCCCGGGAGCTGTTAAAAAAAACAGCTGGAGTGCCATTAACCAAGACTGAAAATCTAGCTGAAGATATGCAATGCTTCATCCACTTACACCATTTCTCCCCAAAAGCATACCTACCAAGGATATATACCAAAAAATTCCAATTGACATGGTCAAAAGCCTTCTCCATATCCAATTTGCAAAGGATGCCTGGAACACCGCCTCTAATTCTACTCTCCAAGCATTCATTAGCAATGAGAATGCTGTCAAGTATTTGTCTTCCCTGACAAAGGCATTTGAGACTTTGTGATGATCTTCTCCATAACCACACTCAAACGGTTGGCAAGCACCTTCGAGATGATCTTGTACACACCACTAACAAGACTGATGGGTCGAAAATCCTTCACCTCCAAGGGCTAGATCATGCCCTCCTGTTCAACCAAGTGAAATCTCCCCCTGCCAATGGTAAATCAACCAAGCCCATATCAAAGATTAAATCAGAAAAAATAAACCATGGCCGGACTGATACGAGAATCCCTCGACATTTCACTCTGAAACCGAGTAATGTTAAAATCCCCACCAATACACCACGGGCCTCCCACCAACTGCACAAACCAGCAATCTCATCCCAAAGGAATCTTCTATCACTGTCAACATGGGGTCCAACTGGACTACCTTGATAAATTATAAGAATCTATATTTATCAGGAATGTTTAGACTTCCTCTTCCAAATTATTTTTAATACCTGTGTTCTGGTTTTGAATCTCTTTTAAAGCTGCTGGTTATAGTAATTTAGATCTTGAAGTAGTCACTGCTTACTGTTTTGTAATTATCATAAACAGACATCCTACGTGAAATTAATCAATCAATGATGATTTGATGTCAACTTAACCGCATCAGAGAAAAAGGAGAAGGAAAAACAATTTAAAATGGGGATTACGTACAATCATGCACCCCTGCCTTTCCTTTGAAATACAGTTCTTCATAATATTTTGTAAGATACTATGCCTTCCTCTTAGGTAAGTCAGGTCAGAGCCCTTTGAAATTTTCGCCTGCTCAGCAACAGTGGAAAACACTTGAGTTTTCATCTTCTAGCCTACAACCAAATTTTTGTTCGACCCAAAGCCCCTTGGAGTATCAATCTATGCACTATTAATGAGGGACAAGCCAAGGAACATAGAGGTAAATATAACCCCCTGAGATTATGAATCTTGCTTTTGTTTGGGGTATGCTCCCCCTAGGTCTTAGGTTCAAACCCTTGACTGCAAACAATATCTAGAGGCCACGTCCTAGCAGTGAAAAGCAGATTATTTACCTGGCTCATATGATGTGGGCGTATTACACAGATCTGGTATTGAACGTGCAAAAGACAAGGTGAGTTTGCACTTTTTTCAAAATTCCTTGTCAAAAAATCATTCTTTGTATCAGATTTGGTTTACATTTTAATAAATTTTCCTTTTATCCAGTTGATGGGCTCATGCTATTTTCAGGAATTGCATTTGAGATGAATGTAATTGCCTGCTGTGGCAAACCTCATGAGCAAAACTACCAGATCCAAATGAACATAAATTGGGGTCTTTAAATTAAAATTAATGTCTATAACCTAATTTATATAAAATAAATAAAAATTTACAAAAACTAAATAATTCTACCTCTTGAAATGCTGCCACTAATTAATGCTAGTATGGTTTTGTCAAGCACATGTTTGTTCACATGCGAGATTCATTAGATTTGCATGTCACTCATCTGTTGGTAAAATGGCATCCATATTGGTACTAACATCAATGGTGTTTGTTAATGGAATTTATGTCTCTAAAGCCTTCTCATCTGATTGATAACAGTTAGTGCTGAAGTCAACTGTTATCCGTCCATTGTATCTTCTGGACCCGATACCGTTACATCGAGTGACAGAGCTTCATTGTCATCTGACTCTTCACATGGCTGTGCACCGGAAACATCCTTTTCTGCCCCATTCATGCCTAAAACTGGCCTACCTTCACATTCTTCTTCATCTTCAAACTGCTCAACTGATTTTGATATGGAAAGTCTCGTGACGCCAGTGGGAATGAGGTCCTCATCCTGTAAAACGATATATGTTTTCCCACGGATGCCAAACATGACAACTCCTAAAGGCTGCACCGTGTTGCCCATGAGTGATGATAAATGGGTTGCTTTCTCCCCTGAGTAGCTAAGTTGGTTGGTTGACCATCCTTTATAGAAGTCTGTCACATAGATACTATTAATGAACTGTCGAATTGTGTATTGCACATATGTAAATATGTGAATGCTGGATCTATACAAGAAAGCTATATTTTCAATCACAGGATGGATTTGATGATAACCTGCTGTTCCGTATGAATCTTTCTTCTAGAGATTAAGCATGTTGGCAACTGGAATATTTACCTTCTAACTGCTACCCTGATTTGGTTATAGAAGGTCTCTTGTCGCTAGCTGGAATGAGTGCCCCATGCTGTAAAAGGGTATATGTTCTAGCTCGTGGTTTGTGTATCGGTTACATTCTTCTCTGCAAGTTAGCTTTCTAAATTTGTCCCATCTTTATGTTCTTCATCTTCTAATTATACACTGATTTGGTGGGAAATTATTATGCTGCTAGCTGGAATGAGTTCCTAACGTTGTAAAAAGAATTCTTCTCTGCCCTTTGCATGTGTGAAATTGTCCTATCTTCACTTTCTTCAACTGATACACATGAAAAGTCTTGTGCCGCTGACTGGAATGAGTACGTCATGTTGTAAATGAGGATCCCGTCATTCTCAGGATGTTATAGCATGTAGATTTAAGGTTTTTTTTTTTTATTTTCCCCCAAATATTTGGGATTTTGTCACTTCCGCATTGACCACCTTTAAAATGTGCTAAATATACATCACATTTCGATGAAATCTGTGGGGAAGATTAGCAATAGGCCCACTGAACTTGTACGAAGCCCAAGAAGACCATTTTGGAGACTTGCCATCAGGCCATAGGCCTTAGGCAAGAGAGAATATATGTTTACTCTTCTTAAATTGCAAGAACTTTGTCATCGGTACACATGATGTGGACTATATCTAAGCATATAATCCTCACATCTAAACTCAAGTTGAACGTAAATGGCAGAGCCTCGGCTAAGAATAACTCACCCTTCACACACAAATGGGCCAGGGTTTGGCAAGCTCGGTGACACAGAGAGAGAGGAGAGAGAAACAAGTGTGCAAAATAGTAGTGGCACCCCGGCTTCCAATTCCCTATCTAATTGGGTCGTTGAGACTTTGGATGCATAACATGTATTTATGGTCATTGTGTACTATTAAATCTTATGAAAGGTGTGAACTATTCTTTAATAAATATAAGTTGCAGAAGAAGCATTGAATTAACTAGAGAAAAGTAAACTAATAACCTTCAGATAGTACAACATTCATCCACAACTATTAAAATTTTAATAAAAAAATCTATGTCCAACTTGAGCCAGCCAACATAGGCTCCCTACTATCCAATACATATAATATATCCTACACTCCATTTGTAAAAGCCTAAAATGTACAGTGATAAAAATATTTACAATACAACATTGTTTAAACAGACAATTTACGTAACGGTATGAATTTTATAAGAAAAATTATTCTCATCAGTCACTATTTATTACTCCACACTCCACATCCTATGAAAAAAAAAGTTATAAGTGTGAAATGTGAAAGTGAATACTAGCCGATGCATAGAATTCTTCATTTTTTAAACACTTACATTTTTGCAACTACAAGGCTTTAGTCCTCATGGTCGGCCTTATTTTGGTTGGAAAATAATAAGGTTATTACCCTCCTATTATCCATTTATTACTCTTTTTGTATATGATTTTTTTTAATTTTTAATTTTACTTAATGGTTAAGAAAGTGACTATTAGTAAAATTATATATATTTTTTATTTTTTCTTAATGATTAAAAATATTAAAAAAATACTTAAAAGAAAATGATAAAAAAATAAATATACTGTAAGTAGTAAATAGGTAGTAAATGAGTAATATATCACTATCCATTTTCGTTACCCACTTCCACGGTTGGGTCAATCGTACCGGCATTAATATCTATGATTTCGTTTACTGGCACCACAGATTAACTTCTACAATGATATTTACATTTTACATTTGAATTGTGTTTTGTACTTGCCAAGATTTCAAACATAAACATTAAATTAAATAGATAAAAAGTTCACTGAGAAAAACGCAACCTTATCAAAATGAACATGAAGTAATCATTAACTCACATAACAGCATATTCTTTCATTTTGAAACCTCACTATTATAAATTTCATTTCTTTCTTCCCTTTCTTCCTCTTTTGTACTTTTGTATTAACCCACATTGCCATGACTCTCATACTATTTACATGTCTTGGTTCTGTCTATTAATCCTCACCGAAAATCATTTTACTTTGGTTCTCGGCCCCACAAGAACACCATGGCTACCACCAACAAGAGGGTAAGCCCGAGGCTCGTAAGCTACACCCAATGTCGTTGATTGTATGCCATCAACTCGAGATATACCACTTTATTTTTACTCACTCTAAAATAGTTAGGGGAGTTGCACTAAAATTTCCTCTTATCGGCACGCAGGGTTATGATAGAACTTCATTATTTCATTTTCGCAATTCGTCATACATTTATTTCAGGAAAATACTTTAAACACAAAAAAGTTAGACAAAAGTAAACCCACAAACTGATATTGTTTGATATGGTACGTCCAATTATAAAACTAATTTTATTGTAAAGTAAATCTAACGAATACCATGAAACTACATCAGCTTGTGAATTTATTTTTGTGTATGTAGTACTTGTAACACCCGGACCCAGTCAAGTCCGCTTTACAAAATTTTTGAGTTTATAGGTAAGAAAAGCCCACTTTGGATTAATGAGTATTTTTTTTATAAGGGCCTCGAGCCTGGATTTTTTTTGTGGGCTGAGAAAATTTATAAGAAAAGTTGTAGTGTTTTTTTTTTTTTTTTTTTTTTTTTTTTTGAGTTTGAGTCGAGGCCAATTCACGAGAGAAGCCCAAGCCCATGTTACCTTATTTTTCCACGTACTACCCGGTTTCATGTCTTTTTTTTTCCTCTTCATGCACGCATCTTTCTCTCATCTCTAGGATTTTATTTTTGGTCTTTCAACTACCTATATATTCACATCTTTCGTACATGATGAAAACCCAAAATAGTGTTGTTGTCTCCTTTCTCCCATCTCCCTCGTGCGCAACATAGCCACACACGGAGTCATTTTTGCTCCCCAGTTTTTCGTCCAACCCCCCCCCCCCCCACAGCGCATCCCTATACCACCACCGTGATAGCCACTGCTCAGCCATCGCAGTCGCCTTCCCAACGAACTTGGTCTGCACCTCCATAAGCCGCCTTGACCCATTCAGCCGTCAACCGCTGCACTTTGACGTACGAATCGAGAGGAAGCCACGTCTAGCGTGTGTACCGTAACACTCCCACTTAGCACTGCCCACGCCCCTTCCATAAACCGCAGCAACCCACTTACATGGCCTCACCACCACAAGCCGCCAGTCCCATCCGTTGATCCATATCCCTCAGCCGTTCAACACAGAAGCGCAGCCTCACCAACGCCGAAGGACCTCTATTTTTGCTTCCCGAAATAGAGCCACCCAGCCATCCCCAGCTCTTTCTCGCTGTCATCAACCACGATAAGTGTATACAGAAACTGTCGACGAAGACTTCCCGTCACCCCAGTCCGTTGCACATCGCCTCAGGCCCAGGTAAGCTCAAGCCGTTTCTTTTTATTTTTTTTATCTTTTCTCTCAGTTTCTCTCTATCCCTCCCTCACTTTCTCATCGTGTGCTTCTCTCGTTCATCTCTCTCTCCCTCTCTATCATTTTCAATTGCCCAGGCGCCACCCTCACCGCCGTTAACCTCAGCCAGTTCCCTACGCCATCACACGGTCCCTTCTCGGTGAGTATCTCGTACCCCTGCCTCACCGACTATTGTACCACGTAAACGCATGAAAACGTTTTCTTAAGAGGCTACGTAAATTTAGTTTTATATATTATTTGGATATGAAATTACAATATTGCCCTTATTATTGGATGGTTTCAATTTGGAATTATGTTTATATTAAATCTATTTTTATGTGGTCTTTGTGGGAAGTATAAGAAATCGTACATAAAATAAATAGGATTTTTAAATTGTACTATTGGTAGCAAATTATTTTTATAGTAAGTGTGTAATTTTATTTTGAACATTTTAAATATGATTAAACCTATTTTTTTTATTTAATGAAATTCTTACTAGTACTTATCTTAAATGTTAATTGATATCAAGGAAATTTAGAGAATGAAGATATTTTAAGGTTATGAGAATTTTTAGGTATTGAAGAATTAAAATAGATATAGTAGAAGCTTAGGCTTAAATGATGTAAATTTGTGATTGATTGGAAATATACAGAATTACGTGATTATTTTATATGTGACAATTTATGTTGACTCGACATTTTTTTGTAGGAAAATTCTGAAAAGTTAAGAAGTCTAAGTAAGCGGAGTTCCTATACTAGATTTTGCATAAAATAAAAATGAACTAAGATTGATTTACGAAAATGTGCATCATATGTTTTGAAAAGAAATGTGAAAATAACCTCAGTTATTTATTCTTTATTACTCATTGTACTCTGATGAAAGAGAGAGCATTTTTGTTATGATTGGTGTATATATGAGATTATTTTTGACATTCTATTTCTGACCTATGCAAAAAGAGCGAATATGAAAATTTATGCATAATTATGTAAATATGCTTTGGATCTGCTTTGATTACGAAGATGATATGATTTTATTTAGTACTCTGTTTGGATAAGATGTAATTTCTGAAAATCTTTGGCATGACTCTCTGATTCTGAATTTGATTCCGTTTCCGTTCTGTTCAGTTACGCCCCTACCACGGGTAATAATAGTGACATAAGGCCCAACCACGGGTTATAATAGTGGATACGGCCCAACCAAGAGTAATAATAATGAATACGGCCCAACCACGAGTTATAATACTGGATACAACCCAATCACAAGTAATGATAGTGGATACGGCCCAACCACGGGTTATAATAGTGGATATGGCCCTGCCACGGGTTATAGTAGTAGTCTCTGTTTTGAGTGCACACCTTGGTGACATAATGATTTATGTTCTGCTTGACTATCCCCAGATGCACAACCCTACCACGAGGGTTATACATGGCCTCTATTCTGATATGATGTTCTGATGATGATCATCATCATTTATGCTATGCCAAATGATATTTTTGAATGAATTTATTTCTGAATTTTCGCTCTGATATTTTGATAACATGTTCTGCTTTCGCACTTTGAAAATGGAAATATTTTGTTCTACATTCTAATTTCTGTAAATGCTCATGTTTACACACTAGTATATGTTCTCTGCTTACTGAGTTGTTGATAACTCACCCTTTATGTGAGATTCCTAATTTTCATGTATTTTTAATTCCTTATTACTTTATTTAATTGTGTTATTTTATTTATGTTATTTTAATTTTTATTAGTGTATTTTCGGATTGGGCCTTTGTTTTTGTAGTGTTCTTATTCTTGGTGGGCTCTGTGTGTGTTTTTAATTGTGTTGTGTGTGATGAGAGGCCCAACCCGTGTGATTTGAACCCAAACCAACCTCTGTATGTGTTGTGTTTGACCCAGCCCGAGTGTAGTAAGCCTAACCCTTGTGCAAACAAAGCCCGAAGCCCAGCCCGTAGCCCAACCCGTGCATTTTAACCCAACCCCTCCCACTATCTGAAACGGCGCCGGTTTGATGGAGTCTAGAGCTCCATCTCTTTTCTCCTTGCGCCACACTGCACTTCTTCTTCCTCCTCCTTATTTTCTTCTTCTTTCTTCTACATTCTTCTTCTTCTTCCTTCGAACTTCTTCCTCCACGTAGCTGTTGCCATCATCGGTTGGACCCTAGTCATGCCTTTCAGCCGCAAGCCGCAAGCCGCCACCTCCTTCTCCCACTTTCTTCTCGGTGTCGTGCGGCAAAGGGACTCTGAAATGCTTGTTGTCGAGCTGTCGCTCCTTGCGGCCACCTCCTTCCACCATGAGCAGCTTCGTGTCGACCGGTAGTGAGTTCCATGTTGCACTGTCAGCTGCCGCGCCATTCGTCCGCACGAAATCGCTTCTCTTCTCCACGGCTTTCACAGCCATTTTCTCTTCTTTTACCCGTGTGACACACAGGTACCTGCCACAGCCATTCTTGGTCTATTTATAGTCCACGGGTTCCTCAAATTAATTCTTCCCAGTCACTCATCTTCTCTCTAGCTTAAGCTTTTCACATCTCTTAGTGTTTTGAGATTTGTTCTGTATTTTTGTTGGTGAATCCGTGAGCTTGTGTTGTTCTGCCGAGCTCTATTTGTTCTAAAATTTGTATATTTCACTCGGTTTCTTGGTGAAATTACTGATTTGTAGTGAGTTGAGTTGATTTTCTATCCATTTGTAATTTTACCCAAATCCGTGAGTTGAAAGCCTTTTTGGCATTGCTCCGCCGTGAGCTCCGCCGTGTGCCGCCGCTGTGCCGTCACCTTTGGCAACATTTCATTTCGTTTGATCTTTCAGAAATACCCATTTTCGTGTGTATGTAATTTTTATTATGACTCGAGTGATTTAATTTGACATTGTGAACTGTTGTTTATTTGATCTATTGGTTTGATTGGAAATTGGGCCTTGGGCCGCTGAAGTATTGGGTTGTAATTGTTAATTGGAGTTGTTGGAATTGGGTCTTGGGCCGGATTGGAGGACGGGATTACGCGTGTAGTTGGTTGTAAACTGTATTTTTGTAATTATTGAGAAATTGTAATGAGTTATTTAAATGTATTCAAATAAACTGTTGTAATGCATATTTATCGTCTTTAATAAATTGTGTTATTGATGTCACGCTGTCTGTTTGTAAATGAGACTGAATATGTGGGTGCGTGTGTATCACGACCCCAAGCCGAGATGTGGGATTATCTCAATGGAGTTCCTCTGGTCACTCGGGAGAGTAACAGACTGACGTGACATCCCCTGAGTTGTCGCAGGGTGATGACAAGAACGGATGAGACGGTAACGCTCTCGTACCGATTCCGTGACCTTTTGGCTGGCGAGGTTAGAGGATGCTTGGCCATGTAAGCGCTGGGTGCGGAACTGGGCATTGCTCGTTACGAAGTCTCATGCACGGATGTTACCCTTGATGTGACGATGAGAGCCAGGGTGTGCGGATGGTCCATAGGGGAGACCGTGATGCATGCGTAATTTTGTAATAATTATGATCGGGGCCAAAAATGTGATTTTTGGTGAGTATTAAAAGTGTATTTTTGGAAAAAATGAATGTGGGTTATTATTCTGCATATTTGTCCATATGGGAACGCGTGAATTTATTAATATATTTTAAATCTCCTGAATGTTGTTTTGATTAATTACTTGCTGAGATGTCATAATCTCATTGTGGTGTTTTACCTTACGATTCCGTCTTATGGTGCCGTAGAGTCTAACGCAGAGCTCGAGTATGAACCCGAGGGATCAGCTCCGCCGGAGGTCTGAGTTGCTGAGCTATTGTTCAACGTTATGGGATTTGTTTCTCTTATGTTATTTCCTGTTTTTAATTTATCTGTCGGATGACTGTATAATCCTTGTAAAGTTATTTTACTATTTTTGAACAAATTCTGGTACTTAATAAAGAAAGAACTTTTCATTTCTCTGTTGCGAATATTATTTTGTACACTTATTGTATATTGTACACACTCTAAGCATTGGTCGTTGGGGTTCGTGATCCGTGTGGTCAACATCCCGGTGTCACAAACTCCACAAAAATAACACGTGAGGGTCGAGGGCGCCACACCTTATCTCCAAATATTTTTCAGATAATTTTGATGGTTCAGCTAAATGACAAAAGTATGAAGTTTTAGTAAGGTGATGATTATAATGGAATAAATGCCTAAAGGTACAAGTTTATTGGAGAGTCTTATTTGATAGGTTTATGATTTTATGTTAATTGATATTTGGAGTCCTAGATATTTCTATATATTTATGGAGTTTTTTTTTTTTAAATTATCTCATTGAGGTATTTTTTGGTGTCCTAGTAGAAAACATATAATTTGGTTTGAATAAATAGATTTGTACTTTTTGAAAATATTGGAGTATTTTAAATATGTTATGGAAGTTAGATTTAGGTTACAAGAACTAACTCTCCGGTCCTCCAAGAACGAGACGTTACAGTACTTCTCTTTATTCAAATATATCATAACATGCTTCAAATACATCATTTTATAACTCATTAGAAGATTAAATTTCAAAAGCAATCAACTACTTCGATCAAAAGCATGCGAGTTTAGTTTAGGGATTTTATTTAATGGTGTCTTTAGATTTCCATTAATCCTTCGGCCTCCTTGTTTTCTGTGTAGTCGATATAAAAACTATTAGTTTACAATTTAACTTTGCAAAACTTTTCTAAACTTTATAAGTTATGAAATTTCAAAATTTCCCTTTACTTTCTATCTATTTATGGTTTTGCCATTAATTTATAATTTGCATTTTGGCCACCAAAACTTTACTAAACTTGCATTTTAACCCCTATTTTCATCACTTTTCTTACTAACTCTCTTTATATTTCTTACCTATTCTTATACTTATTTTTATCACAAATTAATGCTAACACCTTAAAAACCAAAGGGGTCTATACTATATTTTTAAATTTTTGTTGCACTTTGAGTTTCCTAAATTTTATACTTTAATTTAAGTTGAGCCTCACTATGGGATTAAATTTAATTATCATTTCAATTTGCAAAACTTAAGCAAAACCCTAAATTCTCTAATCCCCAACTAAAAATCCTAATCTTTTGGTGTCTCCAATTTCATCCCAAATCATATTTTATGTTCAAAATTAATAAACCTCTAATCCTATAGTTTATTCACTTAATTGCATAGTTTATTAACTGAAAGTTACAAACACTCTACATCTTAGCCAAAAACCTAAGTATTTGATCCTTCTCAAAGTTTCAACCTCAAACCGTGATCAAATACCCAAATTTACACAACCGAAGCTCTACATCAAAATTTCTCCAAAATCTTCCTCGTCAATTTATCACATGATCTACTCAACTACAATCAAGTATTAGTACTATCAACTAAAAATTTGCAAAATCTTGAAAATGTAGAACACTTTTACTAAATGGTTTTTAATCTTCAAACTCATCAGCAAACCTACTGTGGAGTTAATTTTAGTATATGTTGGTTGCAAGCTCTAACTACATTAAAATAACTTGTAACGAGTTGGGATGAGGAGGCAATAGAGGGCTGGAAAGTGGAGAACAGAAGCCAAAAATCAAAACAAGGCTGGGCATCGGTATGGGTGGATAAGAAAGAAAAGAAGAATCTATGGGGTTGGTCCAAGTGGTAAAGGTCTTGATCTTGGATATTACTTCTTTCAAAATTTAAAGTTTAACTTCTCATAGGTGCAAATAATCATTTGAAACCACACTCCCTATTGAAAAGTTAACGATTTAATCAGTTTCGTGTAAAAAATTTTTAATAGTGTGGTTGACGAGATCAAAGTTTAATGTATAGAGGTAGGTCCGAAGAATCTGCCTTCTAGAGGTTCAACGACACAAAAAAAAAAAAAAAAAAATCAAATCAAGATCAAAGTCCTCTCACATTACACGCCAGACATCTAGTCATACTTTGCCCACTCACAATGATCTAAGGGTGTTAATTAATTTTTAAATCTGACGAAATTCAGACCATTACTTGGTCTATTCTGATTACAAGTGGATGCCACGTGGCATGCTATCATGTCACCCACTTTTTATAAATAAATTTTTAATATTTTAATTAAGAATAATTCAATTTTTAATATTTTAATTGGATCCATTTATTGAACCGGTTTTAAAGCACTCTCAATGATTTCTTCATCCTATTCTTTAAAATACATTATCAAAAATCATTTTTTTCTATTTTACAAACTAATTTTTACAATATACCATACATTAACTAATCTATTTTTTTTCTTGATATCATTTAAATATTGTATTTTTTAATCTTTTTTATTCATTTCAAATATTTTCTCTAACTATTAATAATATCCTCATATCTTTTGATATTTGCAATACTTCCCTATATACAATGTCATATAATTATACTATTTTAAATTAATCTAAATTTATAAGCTAAATTAAAATATAAATTGATTTAAAAATAAAAAAAAATTATATAATGAAAATATTCTTGTTTTATTTTGTTTTGTAGTCAAACCCAATTGAATAATTATAGTTAGGTACATCACAAATGAGAACCTTTGGATCTCTTTAAAACGTAAGGGTGGACATGAATATTTCCAACATGCTAATATACTTAGGAGGAGGAGTGAGAAATTAATTAAATATATTTACATTGATGAATAGAATCCTATACATCTAGCAATGTCCTGTAATAAAATGGCTTTAAAATAAAAATTCTAATAGAAAGTGTTTTGAGAGTATTTCTTTATATTTTAAAAAAAATATATATTATACAACATCCGTTGGAAGTGCTCTTACTTCCGTTTATGCTTTTCATTTTAGGTGTAAAAGCTACGTGGCTTTTAAATTTTTTTTTTTTTTTTTATTCTTTTCTTCTCACCGTGATCCCTCCCCTACCCTTTTTTATTTTTTCTCTTACCAGCCCCTCGACCCCTCCCCTCTTCTTTTCTTTCTTTTCTTTGTTAACTCCTTGCAGCACAATTGCTTCTTCTAGCTCTCCAAAATTGAAAGCAGATCTTTCTTGATTGCTAAACAAGAAAACAACTAAATGACCTCTGTCAGACATGATGAGCAGAGAAGCAAACAAAGCCAAATCAAGTTTTTGCTGAGAAAAGAAGTGATTTTGTTTAGCAAATAATTTAAGATTTTGCATTACTAAATAAGATTTTGATGGAAAACAATGAAGAAAATTGTTCTTATACATGAAACTTGAGGAAGGAGCATTAAATCCATGAAAAACTGCATAAGGGGGACATGGTGATTTGAAGGTCCTGAGTCCGATAACCCGGTCTCTCCAACTCTATGGCTCGCCATGCAAGACCACCTCAGACTATTTTAATTTGGAAGGAACTGAAAGGGAACATGTTTGCATAAACAAAAACTATAAGAAAAACAGAAAAACAGACTATTTTCATTTGAAAGTGTTTTTTTTTTTAGTGATGTTGTAATTTTTTTTTTGAAAAAAAAATTATTTAAGAATATAAAAAAAATGAATGAAAAAAATTCAAAAAAAAAAATTTCTTCTCAAAACCGGTCTTGTGCACTACTCTTAAATCATTTATATTTATCTAAATATTTTTTTTATTAAAGTATAGACCCAGGACCATATCTTCTATCAATAAGTGTGTTCAATATATAAAATATTTAATTAAATAAGATAGAACGTAAAGTCAAGATTCGAACTGAAGACCTTTATTATAATATCATATGAAATCATTAATTTTTTTAGATATTTAAATTAATAAAAAAAATAGTTTTAATTATTTATATGTATCTTAACATTTCATAAAAATTCTATTCACAATATTTAAAATTAAGCCGACTTGGCTAAAAAGATTTGAGTGATTGACATTTTTATATAATTTAAAAAGGGGTAAAGATCAATTTAGAAAACAGTGAGAATATCCTTCAATGTGAGGGCAAATTCCCAATCTATATATATATATAGATTCATTGACTTCTTACCTGATATTCAAACACAAAGCAACGACATTAGTCGATACCACTTGCCAGTCAAACTTCCACATTTGTACGACAACTTCATTTTAGGGTAAAAAACGACGGAATCATGATCAGCCAATTAATAATACGTGGCACTGCCGTTGGCTACGTGTCTTCTGCATGAACAGTCGTAAGAGAGACCTAACAATGAAGAGCCGTTGGACGTATTAACACGAGACCTTTCTGAGTCCCCCCATAAATGCCTTTTAATTCAGTACTAAATTAATATATAAAAAGAGAGAGAGAGAAAGAAATTAAGCAGTGAATGGGGTCCATTATTAATTCTAAAAGCAAAGAAAGTCCATTGTCATAATTAAAAGCTTTTCCAGCTTACAAACATACATTACATACAAGGAACGATCTCAAATTCTGACCACTTTAATTATAATAATAATACAATTTATTATTCGTTGACGGATTCTGGCCGGTTCTCCCATTTTCTGTTGACCATCTAGTTTTTGTGCCATATAACTACTATTTTAGGTAAGTATTTTATTCCGAATGAATAATGATAGGCGTGTTACTTTTTATTATTTATTTATTATTTTATAATATATTTAAAAATTTTATTTTTTTAAGTCTTTTTTTAATATTCTTAATTATTAAAAAAAATTTAAAAAATATATAAATATATTAATAATCACTTTTTTAATTATTAAATAAAAATAATAATAAGTAATACTAAGATAAAAAACCTATCATTATCTTTTAAAATAAATCACAGGCACAATTTTCTAAACATCTTTGCTCGCCAGCAAATTAAAAATTCAGGTAGCAATTGGAAAATGGCTTCAGTGAGCTGAGCCGATCGCATATATACTAGTACACATGTACCATGGGGATTCTGCTGTCTTGTGAAGAAGTTATTGGAGGTCTTAAATTGGGAGTTTTGAGAAGTGTGAGAGGTCTAGGGTTAGGTGCGCTCTGTGGAACACTGGAATATAGCAGAATTGTTTGTTAGAATTCAAGACTGTGACATGCAGCTACTTGTCTTGAAGTAATTATTATTTATATTTTATTTAGAAATACTATCTCCTTTTTCGTAAAATAATTTATTAAATAAAAAAGGGAAATAATGGATGTTTCTCTTTGTTGTCGATTATCACAAATTCACAATTACCACCATATCACAATTATGATCACCATTTGTCAATACCACTTTTTTTTTCTTTTCTCTAAACAAGCATATTATATAATATTTAACATTTATAAGATACAAGAGTTTAAAAGGTGGGAGGCTCTAATATTCATGTAATTCTTTTTAAAATATATGATATGTACTTCTTTCATTTTAAATGAATTAATTAATCAAACAATTCATGTAACGAGTGCTCAATTCATTCATAAAATTATAGGTATAATCAGTCTGGTTCGGTCTAATTTTAGATATATTTTAGAACCGAATTAATATACACTGATCTTGAGATTTAAAAAATCAATTATGCGTTAGTTACACCCCTAAACCAGTACTTTCGATTTTTCCGATATATTATATATATAGTATATAATAATATAGTTATATATATTATAGTATATTATAGTATATTATAATATATAATGATATTGTATTAGTATAACTACTAAGAGTTCCTCTTTGGACCGGTGACACCGATAAGCAGCTATTATCGGAGACGAATAGGGAACTGCCACATAAGGGTTCCTCAGGAAAACATGAAACATGCAAAGCAGGGGATCACTTTCTCTCACCCCTTCCCGCTCGAACTCCATACGTCTCCTTCTCCTTCTTGAGTCTCTCTCTCTCTCTCCTTCCCTCTCCCTAACCTGATCTTCATAATCTCTCAAAACAAATATTGAGATTTTATCAAAATGACAGACTTCTTGTGCGCTATTAATACCTGTTCTTTCACTTATATTATATTTTCACTTTTTTTGTTCGTTTATTGTATTAAATGCTAATCTATATGATGAAAACTGCCAATGAGGTTGAAGGCAAAATTGTCATCGACTCTGGAGAAGATGTTTAGCTACTTTACCATTGGTACTCTCTAAAAGTCGTTCTTTCTTTTTAAAAAGTTAATAAATGCATTTTCATTTCTCCTCCAACATGGCCTACAACCCCTTTCTTTCAATGATGTGGGACCTCAGCAGGACCTTTTAGACCCACTTCTAGAGAGAAAAATCCCAGATACACGATTCCATCGGCATGAACTGTATATAAAGTCATCCTGGGAAACTCAGGATTTCTAATAACTCCATTTTGTCATACTAAGGACTGTAGCAAATGAACTATTGGTAATGATCTATAATAAAATTGAAGACAAAACCCATGAAAGCTCTGCATTTTTTATTGCTTATATGTGATTTCCATTTTTTTAGGTGTGATTTTTCTGTTTGCTTGAGAGAGAGAGAGAGAGAGAGAGAGAGAGAAGACAGGTATTTGTATGTTATATTAGAAGAGTGTTTGTTCAAGATTGCATGATGACATATTTTATGCAGAAGGGTATTTATTCATATCCTGAATGACCGTGATCCAGAGCAGTGCAGTTCTCGTGGACTTTGAGGGTGGGATGGCCTAAACGAGAGTTGTTTCTTACAGGTTTCATGGCACTTGCAGGTCTCGGAGGTCACTCCCAAGTCACGAGAAGGAAGGAATCAGAGATGGAGTGAATGATCTCGACAGGCAGCGTGAGGGAGGGTGTTCGCCCTTCGGTTCAAGAGAGAGAGAGAGAGTGAGAGAGCAGAGAGGAAAGAAAGAGTGAGAGAGCAGAGAGTAAAAATCAAAATCAGAGAGTGAGAGATCAGCTTTCTTTTCGCCTTTCGAGATCGAGAGAGAGAGAGAGGGAGAATTTTCGCCAGAGGGAGGAAGGGTTTTCATTTAAGGTCTGATTCCCTGTTTGTGCACCTCTATTATTCCTTCATGTACTGCACACGTGGCCAGTTGCCATTGGTCTCTGATATATGAGGGTTGTAGGAGACACTTGCAAGAAGTTTTATAATATATAGTATTTATATAGGATTTTCAAATTTAATGTTATCTTAATTAGTAATTTAGCATATAATACAAGATTATTTTATGTATAATTTATATATTAAATATAAAAATTATATATAATATAAAAAATCATATAAAAATATTTTATATAATATAAAAAATTAAAAAAATATATATTTATATGAACCAGTCTGGGTCCAATGTTAAAAAGAGGAAAATCATAATCGAATCTATTTCGACCACTTTTAAAAAATTGAAACCAGTATAAGATACAATCGAGATTTAGAATCAGATTCAACTCATCGGTTCGATCCGGTTTGCTCCGGTTTTTTTTTTTTTTAACCCCTACATAAAATTAATAAACCAATTGAAAATAGAAATTGTAGACGAATCCATAACCCCTTTTGTGTTGGAATGAAATATAAAGAGAGTTTAAACATTTATAATATAATATTCGATTTGACTTGACTCTGATTATCTCAGACAGATTAGGGGAGAATGGAAATCGATAAGGAGAAATGTAAAAGTAAACTAAATAATAAAAAATATAAAAAATAGTATTCGGCCAAAAGCGTGCCCTACTCCTGGCCACTATTTGTTCGACTAGTCAAACACGCACGCAAACGCACTGTGCGTCAGCCACTCCCTCGCGACGCATGATATCTATCTTTTAATTAGCCTCTCGGCATTGCTAGCATATATACCGAAAGGTTTTCCTCCAGCGACCAGTTTATAAATATAACCAAGTATTACTGTCATTCCTCATTCCTCTCTCTCTCTCTCTCTCTCTCTGCGTCCGTCTCCAAGGAGCGTTTACAGGACGGGCTCCTGATACGAAAGTCGGTTCATTCAGAGAAGCATATACAAGGGCTAATCAAGGTAAGTATATATATATATATATATATATATATTGATTTCCTTTTCATGTAAAACAATAGCTGTTGCTATCTATCTTTAGTTCAGTTCAGATTAATGTTGCAGTACTTGTTTGTGTTTCTGGAGTTTTAAGTGCATATACGAACACTCATGAGTAAGCCAGGGAACCCTGTTCTCATAACCAGTTATATATATATAGAGAGAGAGCCAATGCTACGAAAGTAACTCTAAAAATTATATCGATCAACGTGCCTCGTCTCAAAAACTTGAAAAAAAAAAAAAAGACGAGTTCTTGGGTTTAAGAGGAACTCTCTTGGTTTTATTCCACATGATCTTGATAACCGGCCTGTTTAAACCTCCGATCATAATACGGGTCTGCACAGTATGAATCAACAAAGAAGTAGACCAAGACGATGTTCATGTTTTTTGTCTGCATCATGTTGATCACTTCGCAACTACAAGTTTGTTTGTCTGCACTCGCTCAACGAATGGTAGCTGCAATTATTTCTTGTGTTGTTTCTTTGTTTTCTTTGTTTTCCCCCGCTTTTTTATTTTATTTTAATTATTTGTTATTTGGTCATGATCACTTTTTTGGGTAGGTAGGCCGTAGGTACCCAAAAAAAATGGAATAAGCAAGATTGCCACGTTTCTAGCATAAAAAATTAATTAAGACATGGAAAGAAATATGAAACGAACCAGGATGGCAGGCCGGGGAAAAAAGTAAAAGAAATTAAATATAAAATTCTTCTACACTATCTCATACTTTTTACATTTTATAAAAAATATCCTTATATTTTATAAAAAATATTTTCATATATTATAAAAAAATTATAGATGTAAAATGTGATAGTTAATAATGACTAATAGATAATAAATCACAAAATAAAAATAAGAAAGGAAAAGGATATTTAAGGAAGAGAAAAAAATGTGCATTAAATTGACTATTTTCTAGACTGTAAAGCGCGCGCCTTGTGGTCTCTTCTCATTAATTTTCCAATTCCGGCCAATAAAAATGTCGGTAGTTCACCTTTTTTTATTACTTAACGATTGCACTAATTAAGGGCACCCACCCATTAACAAACCCCATAAAGACATTAATTTTGCCAAAAAAGAAACCATTATTTAAAGAACTAATGATTATATTTATGAAATAATACTTTTAAGAAAAATGCTTATTATATGTTACAAAAACGACTATTTCTTACGAAAATGAATTTATTCTCATCTACGAATAATTGATTACAAATATTTATTTATTCATCATAAATATTCGTTTTTAATGCTTGAAATCTTCATGCTATTTTTGTTTTTGTTTTGTTATCTCCACTTTTCGAATCTTTTATTGCACTCCATTAATTCGTTGTCTCTTAGTTCAATGAGTACGTACGTACCTAACTTTGAATTAATTAACTGATAAAAATTTTCAAAATTATTTTTAAATTATTTATAATTTTTAAATCTATTTAGTTTTTCGATTTAGAAATTTCATTATCAGGGGAATTTATGTAATTAAATTTCTCGACTGAAAGGTTTTAGTGTAAGAGTGGGTTCCGCTAGGCGTACCGTCTAGTAATTTTTTTTTTATTTTTTTAATACATTTAAATATTTTTAAAAAATAAAAAAAATACATTATCAATACACTTAAAATCACTTTCTTAATTATTAAGTAAAAAAAAATTTGACCAACAGTAAGTGTGGGGCAGCAAACTAATTTTTCCCTTCAGTGTAATCTCATGGTATTCTACTATTTTTGGAGTAATTGCCATATTTTATATATAGCTAGATTATTAATTGAGTAATAATTCTAAGGGGATTTATTTTTTCGTGCTCGTTTCCTTGTATTATTGAGAGAGTATGTTGTGAAATACATTAGAAAGGAAAGAAAAAGGGTGACCATTCTAGGACAATTCCAAGGAGAGCACCATATTTTGGATTTTCTTTTTTTTCTTGGGGGGGGGGGGGGGGGGGGGGGGGGGGGGGGGGAACGGGGTGGGTCGGAGATATAAAGGGGTTTTGTCACGAGGAATGATTCTTTACAAAATGAGATTGTTAAAATAAATTTATAAATTGATATATCACATTAAACAACGCAAATGAGTTTACATTATCGAATAGACAAATAATATTTGTAATGGTGAAGTACGCAAGCGTCCCGTAATTCTTTAAAAAAAAAAGTAAGTAAATACAGGATTTATATGAAAAGAAAAAAATTAATTTTTTAATAGTATATTTCATTCTTTTTTAAAAGGATTGCGTGGTGCTTACACACTCTACGACTGTATCTAGTATTGCTCAAACTTTAGATATGGTGTGTACTAATAAAGAATTTATAATAAAAAAGAAATTAGCTAAAACTAATATTTATTATATTGGTGACGTGTCAACCATTTACACCAAGTTTGTTTTATTTTTATCTTACAATTCTTCTTAATGTGTTAGAAGTTCACTAATAGTATTATGGCAAATAGTACTTGGATTGTATTTTATTATTAAAGAAATAAAATTCATGATTCTCCAAATTCATTATATTCAATTTAGATTAAAAACAAAAACCGAATTGTTCTTTATATATAGATTGAGCATTGTAAACATATATCGTTCCATGGAATCATTGAACAGGGGCGAGGCCACGGGATCAGAGGCCTTGGCCCCGAAGGCTGCGGGAAGCCTTTGTTCATGACTCAGTATTTGTGCTTTTGTTCATGACTCAGTCGGGACGAGCAAGCATTTTTTTGCTACAAGTTTTATGAGATAATGTCATTCCCTTGAGACCTTTAAAACCCAAGTCTATAAATGTAAGACTTGATTTCCATGGTCTTTTGCAGAAGAATGGTTAATACAGGGGAGGAGAGGCTTCTTGGGTTAGAAGCACAAGAGCAAGTTGGTCTGAAAACCAGGATTTGGGTGGAATCAAAGCTTATATGGAGGATAGCATTTCCTGCCATGTTGGCTAGAGTAACTTCTTTTGGAATGTATGTGGTGACACAGCTTTTTGTTGGCCATGTTAATGAACTGGATCTGGCTGCATACGCAATTGTACAAAGTATTCTTGCACGTTTCGTGAATGGGATACTGGTAAGCTGTTTCTTATCTATTTCATTCTGTCAACCTTTTCAGTGTCAAGAAATATCAATAGCTCTTCAAATGAAAATTTCTTATTTTCTGTCAACCTTATCTGTTTCTTGAATAATAATTTCCATGCAAAAATATATTTTCATTACCACTTGTTGGATGTACACTAAGAGCTGGATTCACATTTCTCTTATTTAGGATCTACCATTGTGTTAATTAATAGAGAAAAAATATTTGTAACCGTAAATTGTGTAACGGCCGTGTAATCTCTTTGAAAAAAGTGAATAAAACATGGGATCCATAAGAAAAAAATTAATTTTTTAATAGTGGACCCACTCTTTTTCAAAACGATTAGGCGGCATTTATGCACTTCACGGTTGTATGTAGAATTACTCTAATTAATATTACCAATGTTAAATGAATTCACACATTTTATCTAACTTTTCTTTTTTATTTATTATTTATCATTTGAAGTTGGGCATGTCAAGTGCAACAGAGACATTATGTGGTCAAGCATTTGGAGCGGGACAGTACAACATGATGGGCATTTACTTGCAACGATCATGGATCGTTGATGCAGTTACAGCAACAATACTGCTCCCGCTATTCATCTTTGCCGCTCCCATCTTTAAACTACTACAAGAGGAAGACGCGATAGCAGATGCATCAGAAGCCATCTCTTTATGGTTCATTCCTATATTATACTCGTTTGTTTTTGGCTTAACCATCCAAATGTTCCTTCAAGCACAACTCAAAAACATGGTTATTGGATGGCTCTCTGCGGGGTCGTTTGTAATCCATGTACTTTTGTCTTGGATCTTCGTGAACATACTCAACTGGGGGGTTTCTGGTGCCATGGGTGCCTTCAACATCTCTAGTTGGTTAGTTGTCATTGGAGAGTTCATCTACGTCTTTGGAGGTTGGTGCCCAAATTCATGGAAAGGATTCTCCACAGCTGCCTTCAAAGATATCTGGCCTGTTGTTAAGCTGTCTGTTTCCTCTGGTGTGATGCTTTGGTAATTCCAGCTTCTTTTCTTTTATTTTTTTCTGAGCCTTTTTTCATATTTTCTTTCACTATACTATATGATTTGTCTTGGTTACTAGAAAGAGATTCTCTTAGGCACAGAAGTCTCACGTACTATATGGTTTGTCTTAGCTACTGATATTAAAAAAACATAAGCTTTTTTTGTTTCTAGAGCTACCATGAAACATACCAATTAGAAGAAGTTTGACTCAATATGTGATACCCTAATTTCAAGTATCTCCAGATTTTGATGATGTGCCAAATAGAGTGGATGACTGTGAAGACATTTTATCCTTTAGATTAAAAAATTGGATGCGGTTAACGCTTTCCCGGATTGTGACTATATTAGGATGTGTTTGTAGCATTACTCTTTCTTACACTTCACATCAACTATAACATGGCCATCACATGATATCATACAGAAACAACATTTTACTAAACTCTGTTATAATCTACTCTGCTTCTCCATTCTTTAAGATAATCTACAAAGCATGCCTTTGAAATATAAGTACAGTAGCTAAATATTGCTCCTAGTGATCAACTCTCCAAGAATTACATGTCTTCTTGAATCTTCCCCCAAATTTGAATTTGACCAACTCTTGTTACCCTAAAACATAAGAGTACAGACTACAAGGAGCTTCTACTGGCATGGAACATGCCGACAGATCATAACAAAACAATTCATTTTTATACAAATCAACAATAAGAAAGCACAGAGCAATAAAAGTAAAAGAAAAATATTATGCATATAGACACACAGGTCTTGAGTCACACAAAATTGCCCACTTTACTCAATGACTTTTCCTTCATCCCATTTGCATCCTTGTGAGAGAATTGAACTCGCTACACAACTCGATTGGTAGTAGGAAATGACTCTTTATAATATATGTTCAAATCCATCTGATGCTGCTCAATTTTGGTCAAAACCTCCTAATTACTTTTCTTTGTTAGTAAGTTATGTTGGGACTATAAAGAGAGTTGATTTTTGGTTTTCTACTTGACAGTTTAGAGCTGTGGTACAATGCTATCCTAGTTTTGTTAGCTGGATATATGAAAAATGCAACGGTTTCCATCTCTGCCTTCTCCATCTGGTATGAGTTTTACCTATTTTCCATATTGATTTCTTCTTTTTACCATTTCAATTTACTTGAGGAATACTCCAACTTTTAACTTCTTTTTGCAGCCTCAATATCTGTGCATGGGAATTTATGATATGCCTTGGATTCCTAACTGCTGCATGGTAAGGCTTTCGTCAATAAGGACTTCTCTCCTTTACACACACAAAATTGTGAAATCTCCACTTGTCTTTGTCGAAACTCATTCCCCTTGTAATGTAATTTGTACAGTGTGCGTGTAGCCAATGAGATCGGGAAAGGAAATTCTAAAGCTGCAATATTTTCCATTAAAGTTATCCTCAGTACTTCGGTTGGTCTTGGTGTGATTTTCTCCATCTTGTGTTTTGCTTTTGGGAATAAAATTTCCTACTTGTTTACAAGTGATGAAGAGGTGGCGGAAGCTGTTTCAAGTATCTCTGCTCTTCTCTCTCTCTCAATCTTGCTAAATAGTGTTCAACCAGTTCTTACTGGTGAGTTTTAGGGACAACAGTATCATCTTCTGTTATATATTTACATAGCTGAATTGCTTATCAATATGTAGCTAATCTTTAGTTTTCTTTTAATTTAGGTGTGGCCATAGGTTCTGGTTTACAAGGCATTGTGGCAATTATTAACATTGGCTGCTATTATGTGATTGGCATCCCCATAGGACTTGTGCTTTGTTATGTGGTCGATCTTGAAGTGAAGGTAAGAGCTCACATTAACATATTACATTCACACTAACATTAGTTGACATCATAAACATCCGCGGTCTGAATTAACTATAAATTTTATTATATTTTGAATTCAAACCCATCAAAATCCAAACAAAATTCAAGTAAATTAGAAAAATAATAATATTTTAGGGTTTGTTTTCATATATGCATGCTCAAGTTCTTTTAATTTACTTCATTTAACATGTATGTATAGGGTTTGTGGATCGGAATGTTAATTGGAGTGTTGATGCAAACATTAGTGCTTTCCTTCCTGATATGGAGACTGAATTGGAAGGACCAAGTAAGTACAGCTGGAAATAGCTAAATGATACCTTCAGTTACCATTTTTGTACACATTTTCACCATCATCAGCATTTGCATTATTCCTTTTTATTGCAGGTTGAAAAGGCATCTGAGCGTCTCCACCGATGGCTTCTAGATCCCTCACAAGAGTCTAAATAGATCGAGCTCCTACTACATTCTCCATATAAATTAGGTGTATCAACCAACAACTTCTAATCCATTTTTTTTTGGCACATTGGTGCCTCTTTTGGGTCAACACCACTCAGCCTAATTCAAGACTTTGCTGTGTTTTGAAAACTATGTCCTTCATCTTCAATGAATCGATTCAAGAGACAAATGACGGCCTATGATATTGGTTATTTTAGCTTTAATATAAGAGCTTCACTACTCATCATCCCCACACACCACACACCAAACTTTCTTTTATTTATTTTTATTTTTTAAAAATTTATATTTATATTTTATTTTATTCTTCTTAAACTTATTGAATTATTTTACTCAACATTCATATACCACACATTTTGTAAGAGAAGAAAATGAAAAAAAAAAAAAAGTGTAGTGTGTGGTGTGTGGGGATAATGAATAGAAGCATGTTGTGAACATGAATAAATTGCAAGACATGATAGAGATATTAAAAATATTTCAAATTAATGGACTTATATAGATAATAATAAATTATTCATAATTTTTTGCATAATTGTAGGTTTGGATAATGTTCGTAAAACCCAATAAGTGTGATCAATAAAATGACATAACTCGATTATTGACACATGTCTAGATGTTCATGATTTTGGTCAAATAATGAGTATTAAAGTGGTCCGAGCCTAATTATTATGTAGAGACCAATTAAAGACTCATATGCTTCCATTATTTTATAATGGACAAAATTAGAATTCGGATATTATATATAGGTTATGGTCATCACTTTAAATTCGTTTTTAACGCTACGCATCCCATTGCTGTAAGTTTTTTTAGAGATCTTGGACATGGAAGACCGAATTGCCGCGCTTTTCTCTCTAATGGCTACATGTACACTCTCTTTAATAAATTTTTACAATAGTTTAATAATAAATTTTGGCATTTTCAGATTTTCCAAATATAACAAGTGGTATAGAGACTCCTTGTTAGATTGTTGTAGAAATACAGTTTCGTATTTGTAAACTAACGCTTCTATTATTTGTAACTATTTCGTATTTGTCCAAAACTGCCACTTATGGTGGGCAAAATTATTTTTTCGATTTTATATTCTTTTTAAAAAAAAAAAAAAAAAAAAAAGCAGCCAGAGGCACGGGAGGACGCCGAAAAATGTCCTCATCGATTTCCACCTGTCGATTTCCACCTAAAAAGTGGCGGCAACTGATTTATGCTATCAATAATTCTATTTATTATCTCTATACACCACACACTAACTTATTTTAATTTTATTTTTTATTTTTTTAAAAAAAATATGTGGTGTATAGGTGATAAGTAAAACAACTCAATTAGTTTAATGAAAAAAGATATTTACAATTGTAAATTATACAACTACTGCGTAATCACTTTGAAATAAATAAATAAAACATGAGACCCACATAAAAAAATTAATTTTTTAATAATAAACTCTATTCTTTTTTAAAATATATGTGCCGTTTACATATTTTATAATTATATGTAAAATTACTTCAGATGATGAATAACATCCCTATAGTAAACTGGGTTGCACTTTATATTTTTCGGGTTGTGTCATTTAATTCGGGTAGGATTTCCTTTTATTTGAATTGGTCTTGTAAGGCCTGGACTTGTTGCATTAGTGGGCCCAATTCTGGGTTAAGCATTAATAAGGATTTAAGGTGAATTGGGATTATATAAGAACTGGGCTTGAAGTAATGGTATGACCCCATATATTGGGTCCAATCTTTGAAACCTTTGGATTTAAGTTCATTAGGCTGAATCATATAACAAGACCCATATCCATGGGTTGACCCGGTACGGTTTGACCATTTACCTTGACTTGCTTGACCAGTTGACCCGACCCGTTTTACTCACTTGGTTGATAGGGTCGCTAAATCTGACTTGATTCAGATCCGATAAAATAAAATAAAAATATTTTTTCAAAAAAAAAAAGAAATTAAAAATTTATTTCTCTTAATATCTCTATAATAGACATCATTTAATATTTTCTTATTTATATACATAATTATTTTTTTAGATATTCGATTCAATTCATACATATGGCTTATGTGATACGTCGCTTAGGTGACTTCTATCATGGAAATTTTCTCATTGGCATAAAAAGGTAAAATTTAATGAATTACATCTAGTTACATCTAAATCCATGTGAATAACAATTTGCCCAAAGGAAGATTGTTACGGGTCATAGATGATATAAGGCAGCTAACTGTAAATTGTGTAATTTTTGGGATTATCCTGTCCAAAAACTTGATTGCAATGATGCACTAGGTTAAGGGCTCATTTTTATAAAATTATAAAATTTTATCTCAATTTTATGTCATGTGATTGATTTTGTTGTTCAATTAGACTAAAGTTTGCATGATGATAATTATGGGTCAATACATTAAAATTGTGGGATGCTTATTCAGTGTGAGTTTATTTTGTTTCACTTATAGTGAATGTATATATGATATCTACCAATTTGAATAATATTCAAATTTCTAACGGATCTAATCTGGCAAAATAGAAAGAGTATGTTATTATTATTCTTGAGTGTATGGATCTAGGCTATGCGCCATGAGTTAATGAGCCTCCCAAATCTACTAATCAGAATTCTACTGATTAGAGGACAGCTTATGAGGAATGGGAGTGCTATAATCGCATAAGTCTTGAGATAATAAAGCATTATATCCCTGATTCTATTCGAGGTGCAATGCTTGAAAAGAAAAATACTAAGATGTACCTGAGCCAAATAGCTAACTAACTCGTTACATTGGAAAAGGTAGAGACAAGTACGCTTCCTAACAAACTTGTCTCGATACGTTATAATAGAAAAGAGAATATAAGGGAGTATATTATGAAATGTCAAATCTTGTTATTAGATTAAGAGCACTAAAGTTAGAATTTTCTTATGAAATTATTGTGCATCTCATTCTGATTTCCTTTCCTGTATATTTTGATCCCTTTAAGATTAATTATAATACTTAAAGAGAGAAATTGACTCTTAATGAGCTCAATGCTCATTGTGTGCAAGAGGAAGAGTGGTTGAAACAAGTTTGCTAGCCATACGTGGTGTCATGAGTGCTAGCCATACGACAACACCCAAAATTTGAATCGGGTTAGGTGTGCAACGTTCGATAGGGCACGTGCAAGGAAAAGACATGGTTTGTAGCGGAAAAGACATGGTTTGTACCAGAAATTTAATAAAACTCATAAATGTATTTCCACAATATCCACATGATACTTCATTCCTTAAATAATTATACACATGTCTAATTGCTTGATTTGTAAACCCCAAATAAAGTCAATCGAATACACTTGGTCGTCTAACTGCTATTTATAAGTACAACTTCCATAGGTAGACAAGTCCTACAACAAAAAACAAGCCTACTCGCCTATTGCTCAGGCTGGGTTGGACATGGCCCAAGGAAAATATATCGAAGTCTATGCATGTTTTTATGTAACATATGTATTGTAAAAGGACTTTGTAATTTTATTTAAATGATTATAGCTGCAAACACTCTTTTAGTTTTCAAAACATGCTGGAGTTTTAATTAGGGGTTTAATCCAGACCGATAGTCTTATTGGTCGGTTTCGGGGTATGTTTTCTTTTTACTGGATCGAGACCGACTAAATGCATATATATTTTTTAATATTATATATATAATATATTATTTATATAGTAGTTGTCTAAGTTAATTATTTAATATTCATGAACTATATATAAAATGTTAAAGAGATTACTTAATTTTAATTTTACTAATTTAATTAATTTTTTGTATTAATTTTTCTATTAAAAAAAGAGAAAAGAGGAAAAAAAAATGTTCATGGCCTAAATCGGACCAAATGAACCGACTGGACCAATAGCTAACGGTTCAATCCAGCAAAAATGATAGACCAAAGTTTTCGGTCCATGACCCGTCCCGGACCAATTACACCCTTAATTTTAATTTTAAAATCTTTTATTCTGGGAAGAAAAAGAAACATTTTATATATGTCAGTAATTCTCATTTTATTTTCTAAAAGTATCTTTTAAACCCGTTAAATGCCACCACAACGACGAGTATTACATACTTGCAACACAACGTCTTTAGGGTCAACATCCGAATGCTCGTGGCTAGCATCCAGAAGTTTGACATGGCTTGCTTTGAGGTGAGTGTTGAGTCAACGTTCAAACTTATTGTCCTTAGGGTGTAGACATGATAACTCATATCTAACTTAGTTTTCATTTTAACAGAAGATTTTTGTATTCTTAAGTTTTGACTTGTCTATAAGGTTCTTAATTATACGTTTTATACATTGAAGTATTACTAGATCTAGCTTTCAAAGAAAAAGAAAAAAAAAATATGCCTCATCCCTTGACATTCGTAAACATCATGGTAACTCTCATTCAGAGAGGAGAGAGCTCACATGATGAGAGGAAGAGGATGAGGAGGGATAGAGATTAGCGTGAGTTAGGCAGCTTTTGTTGTTTTTCATCTTGTTTTTCTTTTCCTCCTCTTTTGTATGTTTTTTGCTAGGATACCCTTGCTTTATTCTACGTTATTGTTCATTGAAATGTTAGAGAAGTACAAATTGGAATCCGAAAGAGGAAGGAGACTCTACCCTACAACAGAGAGGGTGATTTCTCAGACTCTAGCTGTTGTAATATTGCATAGGTTCAAACCATTCAGGGTAATTCTGCTATAATGGCTTTTTGTTTTGTTTTTTTCCCCTTTTTCATTGTGGCTTCGCACCAAATTAGAAAAGAGGGAAGAGATCTAACGAAATCAGTTTTTTTTTTCGTTTTGTGAGAAATGGGTCTTAACCTAATGCACCATCCCTCCCTGGAATCAGTGTAATCAGACCATTCCATAAGTCATCATTGAAGTTTATCAGAGTATAATATTAAATTTGACACACAAGATTCAATTGGGTGGCAACTGTAGAGCTCACTCAACAAATGAGAATGAGCATAAGCATCTTTGAGAGTGGAGTAAATACAAAAAATTTTATATACCATGCTTAGCCAAAGAAAAAGGAAAGAAAACCATCTGCATAATACTCCTATCCTTCTAAATAATTCAACTTTCGTACACAAAAAGGTCGGTATATTCCAAAATTTGGTGCGGCGATAAAATTAGAATGTAGTAAGTACACTTTAACCTACAAAATTGGTAAGGTGAGAATGGAGACTCACATGAGGATTCCTTCAGCATTATTAAGGGCTCTCTTCACAACCCTAAATTTTTCTGTCATGGCTTTATTGGATTTCACAACGTACTCCTTGATGAAAAACTCAATGCCATGTCTAAGACTTTCGAGGTCAGGGGTGACAGCCACACGGGTGAATATGTTCCATATGAGCTTATCAGGATACTCAAAAAGGGCCTCAAATAGCATTCGGAAGTGCATAATCCGTCTTGGGGTGAGCTGCCTGATATCACCCAATTCTACAGACTTTAAAACTGCTAGGGAGAGGGTGAAAGAAGCAAGCATCTCTGCTGCAAATTTTGCCAGGTGCAATGACCTAGTATGCTGCATCGACTCCAGCTCTTTGAAGTGGTCCCAAAGGCAAAACTGAGAAATTACAGCAGGTAAAAGCAAGATTAAAAAAATTATTTTAGGAAAAAGAATATAGAAAGGGCACTGCATTTTCAAAATGATAAAGAAATAAACAAACCACAGGAAAAAAAAAAAAAAAAAAAATTATAGTTATGGAACTTTTAAAACAGCTCAATACAAATCAATGCAAGTTTATCAAAAACAATCATATGTCAGACTTCAAAAATAAAAATTGAGGTCATAGCAAAACGTTCATCATTTTTTCTTTTTATATACATTGTGCAGATAAAAGAGAGAACATTGTAATCGAAGCCAAAGGTATAGAGCTTCCATTGGAGTGGGCAATGTTGGCCCACATGAACATCAATCATTACCAGAAATTTGGCATCGTATGGAAATCTGAATGCTCTCATTTATTTGTGGTTATCTTGGATTGTGGGAATTTCTTCCAGCCAATAGATAAAATATGAATCTATAGAAGGGGTATGAGATTCTAGGTGTATGAGATGAGTGACCGAAAATATTCGATGGTTCTTTAAGTAATAACAAGAAATAACAGAATCAAATATAAGAGCAAAGTGATGGCCTCAAGAGGGGTCTACACCCTTCGCATTGCAAGGGGTGAGGAGGATAGCAATGGGGGATATCCCCCTGGCATAATCTATAGAAGGGTATGAGATTCTAGGTGTATGAGATGAGTGACTGAAAATATTCGATGGTTCTTTAAGTAATAACAAGAAATAACAGTATCAAATATAAGAGTAAAGTGATGGCCTCAAGAGGGGTCTACACCCTTCGCATTGCAAGGGGTGAGGAGGATAGCAATGGGGGAGATCCCCCTGGCATGCAAGGCAGAGCACCCTGCAAGCGAGGTGGGAATGTCCCCCACCACAAGATGGAGTGCCCCCCCCCCCCCCCCCTGTATTGATGGAAGTAGCAACATCGCAAGGAGTGGCTTGAGCAATCCCTTGCAAGGGGCTTATCTCTTAAAGGTCTCACCTCCCTCTCCCTCTACAAATCTCCTTCCACCTTGGGAACTGTGGAAGACCCACCCCCAATACCCTATCACCCAGCCAAAAGGGTCGTGCAAGAAGGTCTCCCTCCACCCCACTCTTGGTGAGGGGGCCTGCCACAGGGAAGGGGCAACCCTCCCTCTGCATTTTTCTTTCTTTTTCAATTTCAATCACTTATTATTTTTATTTTTTTTAATCGGTAATCATTATTTTTAAATTTTAGTTTTAAGAAGTTTAATTTTGATTGTTTTAAATTTTTCTTGCTAAGCAATGTTCTTTTCCCAACAGGAAAGGAATATCTATTGCTTCTAGTTTGTTGTTATTCCACATGAATACCTATTTGCTTCTAGGCTCTACTCTGCAGGCCAAACGTGCCCTAGGTTATAAGTAATATTCCTCACCCCTTAAACTTGTCCTCCCCAGGAGAAATAACAAAACCTTAGTCGATGTTCCTCCAAAGTCCTCTAAGAAAAGAACCAACTTAGTGTCCAGTTTGCTGCATCCCACATATCAACACTAAAAGGAAGGCCAATAACATCACTCTTTTAAAATGCAAGGTTTTCTTGTGATTTAGAAATGACAATTCCAGCTACATCATTTACTTCGATGACGTATGCAATAAATCAGAGTAATGTAGAAGTCCTAATGGAAGAGAATGGTATTGACATCTATCTACTCGTTATTCAGCTAAAACTAACAAATTAAATGAAATTCAAACAAATAATATCCAAATATCCACCAAGCTACTCTCCATTTGTGTGTTTTTGTGTGTGATAAAAGTTGAAGCCAGATTCAGATGCAATAAAACCAAATTGACTCATAATACTTGCCCTGCCCTGTCCTAAAAAGCCCCTCCCCTGCACTGCCATGTAAATTCAAGCTGACGATTTAATTATCTACTACCATTAAAAAATTTCAGCATCCTCTTTGACAATAATACTCAATCCTTCATCCAAGGCAAAAGAAATATACAAGGACTATAACCAACATTTCTCCATAGATATCCATGCGGTGTGTAAATGTGGTTGACCATAGGCATGAGCTTCCAGTAACATAATCAGAGTGTTCAACGAGGTAATAGATCCAACTACTTCAGTCCTAGGAAGCATTTTTCGACCTCGGTTGCATTGCTCAGAAACATATATACCAAAATAATTAAGTATTCATTGTACTTTTGCAATTGCATTGCACATAATAACCCTTGAGTCTATAAGATGATTGTCACTTAAAGCAAGGACCAAAAATCACTTAGACATGCTATAACCCCAACCAAAAATTCTGCAGTATCTCATCATCTCTACAAGTAGACAGAAGCTATTTTTGTCACACATAAAGGCCAGCAATCTCCAATTCAAACCTAGTTCAAACTCAAATTCCAGGGTTGATGCCACAACCAGGCAAAGTCTCCCAAGAAATATTATTACTCAAATAAAATCACTGAATAAAAACAATGGTAGTCTTTAGAAGATCGCAAAGTGTATAACAAACTGCGATTTAACAATGAAACAAAAATAAGAAAAAACCAAAAGGTCAAATGAATGGCCCGATATTTTCACAAGATTATGTAATTGTCAAAATCCGCTGATATAATAATTTTCAATTAATTATCAAAAAATCAGAAAGAAAGCATACCTAAGGTATGGAACATGTGAATTTACATAACAAACCATGTGTCTGAATTTAAAAAACAAAATTTCTGGCCATGCTTTACCGAAAATTTCATTCTAAAGTCACCAAAATAAATAAAAAATAAAAAAAGGAGAGAGAGAACACCTGTAAAGTGAACTTGTGGTTTTTGTCATGCTCACACAACTTGGAAGCGAGAACAGTGTAATACTTATTAAATACTTTCTCCTGTAAACAGCATTCTACAAGAACACGCATGATCTCTCTGTCCTGTGAATATAAGTGAAAATTAACAATCAGAAAATTAAATACAGTTGCCAAAATAAGGAGACCACAAGGCACCCACCTGCTTTCCATGTAAATCCAACCTTAGAAGCTTCTCAAATGTATCAATGTAGTCCTCCCCACTCATTACTATACAAAAGATTGCCCGTCTGGCATCTGTATTCATCCTCTGTGCAGCAGCAAGCTGCAGCATTTTTTGGGCTTCAAGAACCTCTTTGTCTATATTGCTGGCAACTTCTTTAACATTGTCCACTGTGGAAGCCATGTCACCAGACAACCACCATTGGCCCTTCTTCTCAGGATCGACAAGCTTGCTCCATTTGAGCCCTCTAATCAAAACATCTTCTACCCTTAACTGAAAATAAAGAATAACCAAGGACTCAATGTCATACAAAAAGATAATGGAAAATTGAATTGTCTTCCTAAATCAAATCAGACACTCATTATTTCGGAAAGCAAAATGTTAAAATAAATTTAGATTATCTTGAGTTTCCATGAGCTATCCTTATTCCTAGTCATACTTTCACGCCTAGAGCTATGATACACTTTTTTTTTGGTACTGGGCATCCAGGTACAAAGTCCCGACTAATCCCAAGGGTGCACAGGCTCTTGATGAGGAGTTTACTGCAAGTGCACCTCGGGCAATTAGAATTCTATTCGATGGCCCCTAGAAATTGTTTGAACCCAAGAGTTCAAATCTTAGACCTGGAGGAAGCATATCACCAAGACCAAGGCTCTTACCACTTGAGCTAACCCCTCAGGGTTGAGTAACGATACACTAACAACCCATTTACAACTAATTTTTACAACTTTTTTTTTTTTATTGGCACCTGGTGTCCGAGAACAAAACGTCACCGTAAAGAAAAATTGTCACTTTTCATTGAAAAGTTTTGGGTGCCCTGTGCACCCCGGAGATTAGTCAGAACGCTGTTCTTGAACACCCAGTGCCAAAAAAAAAAAAATTGGGTGTATGGAGATAAGTTTTTTTGTGTCAGGAAAAGGTAAACCTCAAGATGAGACCATATAACTCACAATTTACATTGGCGTGCAAAACCGAAGTTTCAAAGAGAGAGCAACCTCATGGATTTTAAGGAGAGACAATGATCATGGCGAAGAGGCAAAAACATTTTTTATGTACCAAGTAAAACATGGCAGCTATGACTAATGTAATGACAAATTGGTCAATGTTAAATATTAATCAGAAGCAAAAAAAAGAAGAAAAGTACCAAGAAACAAAAAAAAGAGAGAGAATTATAAATTAAAATTCCTAGCTAAACTGAGACAGAATGACACTATTAGCACAAAGAAATTTGATGATAAGATGCGTATTTAAGTAGAGGAAAAACAAAAAACAAAACATTTCAAAATACCCAACGCATACAAACTCCCATCTTACCATATAGCATTCCATGAATCAAAAGGAGAATCCACCACAATTTCTTTGGTAGATCCCAACACATTTGTTTTCCAAATTATGTGCACAATGAAGTTCATAATCATTCATAAGGTTTCGATACCAAGCTATTCTAGTCAATGTATGAACCAAAACATGTTCACTGTTGTATTGAAACTACAATGTATATTACTTGGGCGCTTCTCTTCAAAACAATGTCTTAAAATGAGTAATAAATAGGATGCACCCCTTATTGCGCTTTAGAGACAATCTCCCACCGCAACACCAGTGGTAGCCCCTTAAAAGTCAAGCCTCCTCAAACCAAAGCCTATCCTCCCAAGTCCCATTACAAAAATAACAAAGTGTAATAAAACATTCTAAAAAAATATGCTGAACTAAATGTTAAAAGATTGAAACTATTAACTAGAAAGACCTTTTGTAGCCATTTCTTTATCCGGGTGTGATGAGCGGGATCCTCTTTAGGCCTTTTCTTGTTGTTCTTGATGTCACATATGGTTTCAAGCATGAATTCCATCTGCAAGCATCACCAATTACAATCTTTGCAATTATGAAACAGAAAAAAAAGGTGAAAAATTCATAATAATGTCAAAACGTTTAATAAACTTACTCTCTTGCTATTTATATTTTGTTGGCCATCTCCAGAAGAAGCTTTCAAGTCATTCACCCTATTCTGAATACTGAGAATAAAATTTTTCATTGCAGAAGGATCATCACTCCTTATTTTCATTCCACAGCCTGTGCAGTTAATAGTAGTTCAAATCAGACGAGTTGCTGATGACATCCACGCAGTTAATAGTAGTTCAAATCAAACGTGTTGCTGATGCCATCACGCAATTACAAAAGATAGAACAATAATTTCATGCTATCATAAAATATAGAATGCAAACACTATAGCATGCAAACAAAAATACCTGGTTATTGGATATATATCATTATGTATTTTAAGCACAAAAACGATATATATAAAATGTGTGACATGCAAGCACTTGCCAAAAAATGGATCCCATTTGCAAGCAATAACTAGTTTGGAAATATACATGATGCTGATTTTAAGCACAAAAACACTAAATAAAGCGCTTGATATGCAAGACTTACTAAAAATGGACCCCCCTTGAAGCTTAAAGTTGATAGAATTCTGATAACAAGGTATAAAAGCCAAAAAATCCACATATGCAAAGACCGAATATCAAAAGTTTAAAGAGGCTTACATTGCAAAGTTGTCAAGATGGTTGAGACATCTATCTCTGTTAATCGCTTGCTCAACATTATCAAAAAGTCATATATCAACTCACTGTGACGAATCATCAGAAATAAAGCTATTAGAAAGGATTGTTACATACTGTACAAAAATTTATGGCACACTAACTGAAACAGAGTGAAACTTCTGCACAAGGACACATCACTCATCAAGCAACTACTACAATTTAGATAGCTCAAGTTAGGGATTCAATCACTCATGTTGTTCCTTGTAACGCCCCAATGGAAGGCCCAAACCATATGGCCTATACTCCAAAAGGACTAGTCAATGATACAATTGGAGCCCCATTGAAATATTATAAAGAGCAAGAACTTCTCATTTCCAAGCAATGTAGGATACCATACACCACCTACCCTTATCCTTCTCATATGGCGTATCACACTCCTAATGCATATGCCCAAAACATGGACAAATCATGCCATAATATCATAAAGAAAACTGCTTTCATTTCAACAAAAACACAATCTCCCAATACACTCTTTTCTTTTGAAGGGAGTTGAAGCAATTTCAGAGCTGTCATAGAATACATAGCCTCATTCCTTACAACAAATTAGTAATTTAATGAATGTAAAGGGACTGATGTTTACAGTATGTACATCACATCTGTGCATGTGTTCATCACAGGATTAACTCTGCCTTCAAATTGAAGCATGTATCTTCACATGTACTAGAGCTTGATGAGCAGAAATTTGACCATGCCAAAAGATATTGTCATCCAGCAACCTAAATCAATGTGTCATGACATATGCTTTTGAAGTCCTTGATTTTTTTTACCTCTTGCCGTGATAATTTTACAGAGTAAGAGTCCAGGTTAACAGAAGTTATTATTTACCTTGAGCAAACTCCAAATATGTACAAATAGGATAGCAGAAGAGAGAGATTTCGCAAAGAAAGAGTGTCTTCTTTGTGGTATTCATCCTGGGTAAAAAAACATAATTTTTCTCAGTACAATTTTCTAATTTTTTTTGTAAGTAGTCAAAGAATTTTGTAGCTAACAACTAGCAATACGGTGTGATCACACCTCAAAACATAGAGCAAGAGAAGCCATAAGCTTTGCACTGAAGTCAATTCCAACCAAACATGCCATCCCTGCAACAAAAGCACCAAAAACAGCAGCATACCTACACAAAGAGCAGAGCAGATAGGGAGTTACTAAGAAAATTAAATAATAATAATAATAATAAAAGAAGGGGGAAAATAATATAGGGTCCAGTTTATATATATATATATATAATATACTTATGGAATAAACTAATGTTCAAATAAAAAAAGCTCCATCTTGTGACATTCAACAAGTTTTATGGATTCACAATTTTTTTTTTTATAAGTTATGGATTCACATAATCCACGGACCCCAAAAAGAAAAGAAAAAAAACAACTTTTGATAAGAAAATAATCATTATCCATCAAAACTCCCTTGTATATGGAATTTTGGTCCTTGGATGAACAAAGCTGACAAAGTATATAAATGGAATAATGAGCCAACATTAATTAATTAAAATTTCCGAAATAAAATTTAGAAGCAAAGCCATCTATAGAGTAAGGAACAGAAAAGTTTTGATTTTTCTTTTCAACATTACTGCCAAATCTAACGAAAACAATTCAACTCTCGAAGTTCTATTTGCAAAAGACAAAAGAGGTGTTTGGGGACTCTTTCATAGATACGAAAGATCTATAACAAACAAATAACAGTAAATAAATAAATTGTACGAAAAATATATTCGAGGATTTCTTTAGATAGATAACATATTCACTACATATAAAATGCAGTTTTCAAAATTAAATTGTTCACCACCTAAATTGGACTCATGTTCTTAGAGCTCTTATGCTTCATTCAAAAGGATATATTTTTCGTTTGTTTTGATGAGTTAAACTTCATTAATCACACAAGATATCTTGAAAGTTTATCAAACATGAAATATTTTCACCAATGGAACCTTTTCATCTTTTCCAATTTTTTTTTTTTTTTTATCAGTAAATAAGAATTTTATTAAAATAGGCAAAGCCAAGCACAAGGGACTTATACAAGAGCGACATCTTTTCCAAAATTAAATTGTTCACCATAGGAAATGGACTCGACATTCTTAGAGCTTCCATTTTTCAGTCATAAGGACTTTTCTCTTTATAAGTTATACTTCATTAATTCTGCAGAATATCTTGAAATTTTTATCAAATTCAACCAAAACCAAAATGATCTTTCTCCAATACTCAGAATGACGGAACATGAGATGATATTGAATTGAAACACTAAGTGCCACCCCCCCCCCCCCCCCCCCTCTTTGGGCCCCCTCTTTCTTGCTTCGTACAGATAAATTAATAAGGGGCACATTTGCACACAAAGCAGAGCCTTCACAATGCTGTTCAATGGATTTGTTCCCAAAACAGGACGTTTAAAAAATAATAGAAAAAGAAGTGTTAAATTTTCATGTGGAGGAAGTAGGCTGAGGAAGCCACAGCTAAGAAACAGAAATGAAGTAGAAGAAATGAATAACCTCCATAAAGAGATTTGTACGCAGTAATTGTCATATTGTATTGGACCATAGGCTTTTATAAGAGGAAGGGAAAAGAGACTTGAGATGAAATAAACCAATACACACTTAACTGTTCATTGCCACGAGGACCGCCAGAACAAGATGCCAAAACCTCCTCACTGATTATCTGGGAAGCAGTACCACGAGCAATAGACTGCAGATGGATTGAATAAAAAATGTAAAAGACAATTCTGGACCAGCAACTTCATAATATTCTCCTCGACAAAACTATGATAGAAACAGGTGAGAACTAAAACATTTGAGAAAATGAAGACTCGACTCCCAAGGACACTGTTGCACCAGGACAGGTCTCCTGGGTAAAAAAGAAAATGTATAAAATCTAAATCTGTTTTAGTCAGATATGTATCTTATCATTTTTGTTGGTGAAACTAGAACCTAATTCCACCCCCCAACCATTACCAACTGTGTCAGATACATCCCACACTAAAAGGTGCTGGGGTGGTATCTGTGGGCTGGGAATATCCAGATTCCAGGAATATACAGCATATGACCATCTCAAAAGAATCTATAGAAGCATTAATATATATGAAAGTCACATAACTTATAAAAAATAAATAAATAAATAAATAAATAAAAGATATATGAAAGTCACATACAAGAAGGATTCTAGAGATCTCCCCCGTAATTGATTCCACGTTAGATTCAGACAATCTATTCAGAAGACCTGTGGCAAGTTAAGGATTTGAAACTTAGAAAGCAAGTAGCAGTTCAGCATAAAGGGCAGGGCACAGAAGGCCTTGTTATACTTAAAAGCACAAATTTCACACCTCGTATATGTCTGCGTATTTGGGGATACTGCTCTGATTCCTTTTGTGAACAAGCTCTTGAATGAGGAGCAACATATTTTCCATCTCCCTTACCCGCAGGTGCCTTGCCAGGAACTTCTTCCAACACCCCTTCTGCAGCACAAGACACAACTGGCTTGGATGCACTAACATTTGTATCACCCACCACATCACCATTTTTTCCTTGCTCTAACAACTTTCTTTTCCGATGCTTCTTCCTCAAAGGTGCATCAGCAGGAACATCTTCCGACATTAATGCATCACATGTTTCAATGGATTTAGAAGATCTAACACGAGGGTCACCTAAAATGTCACTTTCTGGCCCTTCTTCCAACAACTTTTTCTTCCTAAGTTTCTTACTTTTAGAGCTCTTTTCAGGAAATTCCTCAGCAATTGGGAGTTCTTCCCCTAAAGAATCAATGATAGATGGGAACCCTTCCAATAACAAATTGACATCATCATCCTCTCCTCTCAATTTTCCACTCTTCACCTTTAGTTTCTTTGCAAGTTTCCTTTCCAGTTCCAAATCCTCCTCTGCAGATGCAGCAGTACTCTGCATCCCCATCTCAAGATACTCTTCAAACTTTGTCTTTTTCAAATTTCCTTTAGAACCCTTCTTTCTTTCCACCACCTTTGATGATCTAGAACCATTAAGTCCCACAGACAGAGGCTTGTTAGAAGTCTCTGAGTTCTGATGTCTCTCAGGCTTACCCTTTGATTGTAAAATTTCTTTCTTCTGTACATTTTGTTCTAACAAATTATTCAATTTGCTCACCTTTTTTGAGTTTGAATTCCCAGGTTTTTTCCGAAGATTTCGATATTCCTGTTGGCATGAAATTCACATTATACAAAAGAATAACCAAAAAGTTTTTTCCAGAGTCCAAAAGAAAAAATAAAAACATAAAATTTATTTTACCTGATGTTGGAGCCAAGCTTGATGCTTTTGCGCTTTCTTTCCAAATCGTGCTTCTTTTCGCTTTTCTCGGCGTGATTTCTCGTCTGAATTTTTTTCTTTAACTGATTAAACCAAAAAAATAAAAGATTTAAGATGTCTTTGTATCTAAAACCAAAGGAAGGTTGAAATTCAAATCAAACTTAATGATCTGAACTATAAGCTTAAAAAAATAAAATAAAATAAAAGATGCTCACCCATGCCTCCTGATTAAGCTTCCCAAACTTAATGAACTGCCAAGAAAAATACAAACATGTTACATGAACATCCCAACCCAAGACGGATAGAGTTCCTACTAAAACTTTTGACTTTTCCCCCATTTACAAAACTTCAAATACAAGATATCCAAAATAATTTTCAACAGTCCCATTAGTTCAACCAGAATTCAGAGCATATATCAAGTAGAATAACAGCATAACCAAATGGTGCAAACAAAACTAACCAAAAATTACATCTACACCTAGAAGTAGGGGTGTGTAAGGTTTTCGGTCCAGACCAAAAAACCCGACCCGACAGAACGATTTCAGTCGGACCGGACGATAACCTTTCCGGTCGGTCTTAGTCCTGAAAATTCCAAGTTTCCGGTTCGGTCTCGGAGTAGGCTTTTTTCACCCCCGACCGAACTAAATATATATGTTTCAAAATAATTTTTTAAATAGTATTACATATAGTAGTATAACTTAATTATCTAATTTTCACCCAAGCTATGACCATATAAATGTTATATATACTATTAACTAATATGTTATTAACATTTGGCTACGTTTGGGTACCAAGAGTACCTCAAGTACTCTCACTACTATTCTTTACTTTATTATTACTTTTTACATATTTTTTTACTATTCATTACTTTTTACCTACTATTCATTATTCTATTATTACTTTTTCACTATTTTTTCACTACTATTCACAAACATTCTCAACACTTCTCAGGTATTCTCACTACCCAAACGTACCCACCTATCAAAAAAAACAGTTAACTAATATATTATATGTTTAATCATAATATTATACGCAATGATACATACTCTAGTATCTACACCTAATTAAAACACTTAGGTACATTTTTTGTAAGATACCAAAGTTGCAAGTATGAAGTATCCATGGACAATGACAAGTATTTGTTAAACCTTATATAAAATATTAAAATTTTAAGATAGGTCATTATGCGTTAACTATCATAATTCATACACAAACCATTAACTATTGAGTACTAAGTTAATAGCTATTAACATCATTAATATATTAATGAGTTAGTTAGATAATCCACATTAAAGAACTCAATTAATTTGATTTTACTATTTTATATAATTTTTATCTATTAATTTATTTGCCAAAAAAAATATTTTTGGTAGTTAATTTTGGTAAGTTGGGCCTTTAACAAAAAAAAGGCCCATTTTGTACAAGCCCAACCCAAATGGACCAATCAGACTAATAAAGGCTAATAACCAATATATTGCAAGGCATATCGTCACCTATACATTTTGTTTACATAAAATATCAAGGAAGGTATGATCATAGTTACTTACCTTGAACTTTATGCAGTCAATCACATTCACATCAATAGGCACCTATACATAAGCATATTGTCACACCAACTTCTACTTTGAGTGCATCATTAATTTTAAAGACTAAAACTCCACTTAATGAGGCTATCCGTGAGTTTCAACCCGCAATAATTATCCAACTTATAAGCTCCAAAATTACCTTCCACGTTTTTGTAATCCAAACAAATATTCATAATAATATATAATTGAATCCCAGAATAATTTCTCTTTTAAAACCAGGCAACCCATAACCATCAATCGAACCATATATACATCCAACTCATAATATACATGTTATCCGCAACTCTAAATATGTCTCATATAGTTAAACTCGTCACACTTGTTTGATCCATATCACCTAAGATGTTTTCCTCCTTAAACTAATTTGTCAAAACCCTCACAATATATTAACCTCAAATGTATCTGTCATGACCATATTAATCCATACATATAACCTAGCCTGTGATCACAAATTCATTCAACCCATAGCCGTCTTACTACTCCAACTTGTAACTTAAACAACATGTAGCATAAATATGGACCCATCTCCTTAAATGCGTGAAAGAGAAAAACCCTTGTTGTAAAGCCCCTTCTTGTAGGTCAGGAATATTACGTACATTCGTAACATAATGCTCGGTAAAGAAATTCAATCACATAAATTACCTTATCTATTGGGTCATAAAACTAACTTAGCATGACAGTCTTTCATTACATAAAAGCTAGAACATAAAGAAATGATCTAAACTAGTTTTCTGTGATACTAACACTGCTTAAGTGTCTAATCATACACACAGTCTTTGGAAATTTATTCTACTCCTGGCACTCCTGCTCTAAAATCCACGAAATCATCATCTAGGACATTAAAACATAAAATAGAGAAACAAGCAAATGAGTCAAAGACTCAGTAATAGCGCATCATACTATAAACTTAACTTAGTTTAACATTAGGCGTAATTTTGAAAACTTACATATATCGTCACAATATACACATAACATATAGATCATTCTTTAGCAACATATGCAAAATCAAACATAATCATGGAAATACATGTAACATGGATGCATGAATGACTAACTCCATGCATTTCCTATCATTCGTACATGACTTATTCCTCGTCTTTCACTTATTTCGTGGCCATCATAACATGTGTGCATTGGTCCAATTATCGTTGACCGTATATAACATATCATAACATAGGGTGAACCACACTTGGGTCTATGGCACTGTATAACGTATCATAACATGTAGTAAAACACGCTTGGGTCCGTGTTATCACATATCATTTTTTTTTATAAGTAAAATAAGTATTTATTAAACCACCAACTGTCAATTACAAAGGTAGAAACAGCCCTAATTATGTAGGCACATTAGAAACTAAGAAATCATGAAGGTCCATGCCATTAAAATCCACCGCAATGGCCCAAGTACAAAGAGTCCTAAAAAATAATAGTTTTAGCTCTGCCAAGGATCTTTCTTTGTCTTCAAACGTCCTCCCATTACGCTCTTGCCATAGACACCACATAATACAGATAGGGATCATCTTCCAAACCGCTCTAATCTGTCTCACACCTTGAATTAATTGAGATCCAGCAAGCCAATACATCCAAAACAGTTTCCGGCATAACCCATGCTAAGTCCATTCTTTTAAACACCTCATCCCAAAGAGTCCTGGCTACCTCGCAGTGTAAAAGTAAATGATCCACCGACTCACCCCAGCTTTTACACATACAACACTAATATGCAATGATTATCATCCTTTTTCTCAGATTATCCGTGGTGAGAATCTTGCCCAAAGACGTTGTCCACACAAAGAAAGAAGCTTTGGGAGGAGCCTTATTGCGCTAAAGCCTTCTCCATGGAAACTGTATCTCAGGAACTCTTGTGAGGACCTTATAGAAGGAACGAACAGTTAACACTCCTTTTCCTGCAGGACTCCACCACAAATCATCTTCATGCTGAATATTTGGACGACAAGAGTACAAGAGACTATAAAAATCTTCAAAACTCCCCATCTCCCAATCCTGTGCTGCTCGATTGAAATTAATGTTCCAATGAATGCTCCTACCTGAGACTTCCATGACCTCCGCCACTGTAGCATCTTTGGCACTTGCAATCAAAAAAAGAGTAGGAAACAGATCTTGTAGAACATTGGTATTACACCAAACATCCTTCCAAAATCTGATCTTGGAACCTGTCCCCAATTGCAATCTAGTGTGTCGATGGAAAACCTCCCATCCTCTTCTAATATGTTTCCATAGCCCAATTCCAGAGGCCCTTCTAACTTCTCTAGTACACCATCCCTCTCCTAAAACACCATATTTGTTCTCAATCACAATCTTCCATAGAGTGTCTGGTTCCTTGGTATATCGCCACAACCATTTCCCAAGTAACGCCCGATTGAACGACCTCTAATCATCAGAGTGCTTTCATTCCTGGTCGTTTAATTACTGATAATGTGTTGGCGGCCTATGAAACAATCCATACTATGAATTATGGTTTAAAAGGGAAAGAGGGGTTCATGGCTGTGAAACTTGATATGAGTAAGGCTTATGATAGGGTTGAATGGAGTTTTTTTAAGCTAGTCATGGAAAAATTGGGCTTTGGGCAAAGATGGGGGTAAGTTTGATTATGGAATGTGTCACTTCTGTTAATTATTCAGTTTTAATGAATGGTGAACCACAACAAAATTTCCAGCCTTCAAGGGGTCTTAGATAGGGGGATCCCTTATCTCCATACTTATTTATTCTCTGTGCTGAGGTGTTCAATGGTCTCATCTCACATGCTCATATGCATGGTTCTCTCACTGGTGTGCCAATTGCAAGAGGGATGGTTCAAGTTTCACATCTATTCTTTGCTGATGATTGTTTACTCTTTATTAAAGCTTCTTCATTAGAATGGAGTAGTTTACAAGATCTTCTTCTGTGTTATGAGAGAATTTCTGGACAGCAATTGAACAGGGATAAGACTTCTTTATATTTTAGCAAAAATACAGCATGGGCAGTGAGGCAAAATATCAAGGAGATATCTGGGCTAGAATCAACTGGATGTTTTGAGAAAAACCTTGGATTACCATAGATGGTTGGTAAAAACAAAACTACTTCTTTCAAAGGGATAGTTGATAGAATATGGGGAAAGCTTAACAGCTGGAAATCAAAGTTTTTGTCCCAGGCTGGAAAAGAAGTCTTACTCAAAGCAGTAATACAAGCTCTTCCAACTTATTGTATGGGCTTATTTTGATTACCAAAGACTCTTCGCTGTCAGATTAATCAAATGATGCAGCAATTTCTTTTTTTTTTTTTGGGTCATCAGGACAATGATCATAAGATCCATTGGTTGAGTTGGAAAAGAATGAGTACTTTAAAAAGAACTGGGGTTTGGGGTTTCGGGATTTAGAGGCTTTCAACACAGCTATGTTAGCAAAGCAATTATGGAGAATATTACAACAACCTTCATCCTTATCTACTGAGATTTGTAAAGCAGAGTATTTTCCTAATTCATCCATTTTTGAAGCTGTGTTACCAACAAATGCTTCCTATGCTTGGAAAAGTATTTTTTCAGCAAGGAACTTATTGAATGCAGGTCTGTGGTGGAGGGTTGGGAATGATAATAGTATTCGAATCTGAAAAGATAAATGGCTGCCAAAACCTATTACTTATAAGGTTCAATCCCCAATTACTGTGCTTGGTGAATATGATTTGGTTTCAGCACTTATTATTCCTGATACAACTATTTGGAATAAATCTTTGGTGTAATCTATTTTTAGTGAAGATGAAGCTGATATGATTCTTAATATGTGCATTAGTCCTATGTCAAGAAAAGATAGAATGGTATGGGGGTGTAGTAATTATGGGAAATTTTCAGTTAAAAGTGCATATTATCTTCAACTTGATTTAAATTCAAGCATTTCACGCTCATCTTCTCAAGCTACTGATTTTGATAAAATTTGGCAGAAAGTTTGGACCTCTAATACACCACCAGTGGTGAAATTTTTTATTTGGCAGGCTTGCCGTGACATACTACCAACTCGAAGTAATCTTAAACTGAATCATGTGCTGCAGGAGGATCTATGTCCTATTTGTGAAACTGAAGTGGAAACTGTGACACATGTTCTTTGGGACTGTCCTTCTGCTAAGGATGTGTGGGCTCTTTGTTGTAAAAAGCTTCAAAAGTTACTGATCTTAATTTTATGCACCTGGCTCTCAAAATGGTAAGAGTACTTAGACAATGCAGATTTTGAATTATTCTTGGTTATAGCTAGACTCTTATGGCTGAGACAAAATAAACTTTGTATGATGGCTTGTTCCAGCATCCCTCTCAACTGTTTCAGATGGCTAATGTCTCTTTGGAAGAGTTTCAGTTAACTATTCAATCTTCACTTCTAAACACAATGCAAGAGCAAGTTCCTGTCCAGGTTTGGCAGCCTCCATTTTCAGGTTTCATAAAAGCAAACTGGGATATTGCTATGATCTATCAAAGTAAGTTGGTGGGTATTGGAATTATTCTAAGGGATGAAAAGGGGAGTGTTATTGCTACAAAGCAGATCTGTAAGTTTGGAAATCCAACACCTCAAATTGCAGAGACTTTTGGAGCTTTCTTAACTGCTGCTTTTTGTATGGAGCTGGGATTTGACAAAGTGATTTTTGAGGGAGATATCAAGAATGTTGTGAATTTTATTAAAGCTTCTACTGGTTTATATTCCCCTCTTGTGGTCATCTTATACAAGATGTTCTTGCTTTGCTGTCTGCCTTCTCGGGTTGGGACTTCTATTATGTTCCAAGAGATGTTCACCATATGGCTCATCTCTTAGCTAAATCTGCTATTTATTTATCTAGTGAATCTATATTTCTGGATAAGGTTCCAGATTGTATTAAACATCTTGTAATGTCCTATGCAAATTTATAAAAGCATAGTATGTTAGATGATACAGGACAAAATAAGCTACAGGTCATTTAGTTTCAATTGTAAAGCTGTCGTTTTCCTTTTTATACATTTCTTTTCTGTTTTATTTCAAATGTACAGATCTCATTATATTCTTAGCTTGGTTTGTTAGTCAGTTAGAATATTTTTGGTGTACATAATCGCCCAGGTCACTGTCTTGAGGATATTCTAGAAAAGAGAAATTCCTCCTTCTTCACCATCGACTCTGCCTCTCTTTCTTCTTGTCTCATTGTGCTCTATTTTAATCATTTGTTGATGTGCAAAGCTCTCTGATTCTTTTTCTTACATGGTATCACAAGCAAGTGAGAGGTAATTTCAATGGCAGAAATCAACCCCAACCAGCTGACTCCACCCATTTCGCCTAGCCCTAACCCTCCACCAAATTGCCTAAACCCAACCACAATGACACCCTTTCCATGTCTCGCTACCTCAACCTCTCTGACCCCTCCAACCCTTTTCATTTAGAACGTGGAGACAGCCCAGCCATTACTCTTGTTCCCGAACTTCTCACTTCCGATAATTACGCCACATGATCTTGTGCCATGCATCGTGCTCTCCGTGCCAAGAACAAGCTGGGCTTCATCACTGGTTCTTTGCAGCAAACTACCGATCTCTTGGACCCCTTACTAAATCTATGGGAGCAGTGTAATGATATGGTGGTCTCATGGATTCAAAATTCCATTAGTCCATCTATCAAGACCAATGTGGTGTTTGTCGATAATGCTCAAGCCATCTGGAAGGACCTGGAGGAATGCTTCTCACATCAGGACGGCCCACACATTTTTCAACTTAAGAAGGCACTCTCCAGTCTTCTTCAAGAGCACGACTTTGTAAGTACCTACTATGGCAAGCTTAAGACACTTTGGGATGAACTTTCTCTTTATGATCCCTTACTTGCCTGTACTTGTGGAAACATGAAAATCCTTTCAAACCGATACCAAAGGATTGTGTCCTACAATTTTTAATGGGCCTCCATGACTCATATTCCCCATTCGTGACCAGATTATGTTAATGGACCCTATCCCATCTGTTACCAAAGTTTTCTCACTGATTCAACAACAAGAAATGCATCATCAGATGCTATCCAATGTACCCTCCCCTGAAACAATGGCCATGGCCGTTGAGAAACCCTATTTCCCTCCCAAATTAAACCAATCTTCTAAGAAGGACCGCCCATATTGCAAACACTGCAAGATCTCTAGTCATTCCTTGGAAAACTGTTTCAAACTTGGCAATGTCGTTGCCCCTACTTGTTCACATTGCCATTTAGCTAGTCATTCAGTTGACAAGTGTTACAAGTTGATTGGCTATCTCCCTGGTCACAAATTTCATTCCAAACAGCAACCCCCTTCTGGAATGAGTGCACATATGGCTTCTTATTCATTGGCTCCTGATTCTCAAGTTGCTAGTGACAACGGGATTGGTTTGACCAAGCTTCAATATTAGTAGCTTCTGTCCTTGATCTAGCCACAGGATCCTTCAACTGCGGCTGTTATCAACTACTCGGCAGTTTCCTCTCAACCCTCTTCTTCTTCCATTCATACATAAAAAATGTCTGGTATACACACTTGTCTTTCTACACACACACAGAGCACCTCACATCATGTTCCTTCTAGTTGGATACTCGACACAGGGGCTACAGACCATATGGTCTGTAATCCCTCACTTTTTACATCAATTAAATCCGTTGTTGCTTATTCTGTTAAACTTCCTAATGGGAATTCTGCTCTTGTTACTCACATTGGTGACATTCAATTAACTAATACACTCATCTTACGGGATGTTCTTTGTGTCCCTTCATTTTGTTTCAACTTAATTTCAGCGGCTAAGTTGACTCATTCTCTAACTTGCTGCATTTTGTTTTTTTCTCATTACTATTTCATTCAGGACCTGTTTTCTTGGAAGACGATTGAGAAGGGTGAGCTCAAACATGGATTATACCACTTGGTTTGCTCAGAAATTTCATCATCAGCCCTTGCACAATCTTTGTCAGATCATACATCTCATACTTACAAAATTTCCAATACCTTTTCTCCCTTTGTTAGCACAGTTACTCACCATGATCTATGGCACTATCGCCTAGGTCACTTATCTGTTCCTAGGCTTAGAATGATTGCAGATCCCATTGTAAGCAAACAAATATCTTCCATTAATGAAAATCCTTGCAATTTTTGTCCATTAGCCAAATTCCATACATTACCTTTTAATGACAACACTCATCTTTTCTCAAGAATCTTTGAACTTATTCAATGTGACTTATGGGTCCTAGCCCTACCATTGCACATGATGGGTCAAGATATATTTCTTGACCATAGTGGATGATTTTTCTCGATCCACCTGGCTCTATTTGTTGGCACATAAGTCTGAAACTAGAACCTGCATTAAATCATTTCACAATTTGGTGGAAACTCAATTTGGACTCAAGATAAAAATCCTAAGTAATAATGGTGCTGAATTTTCCATGACTGAATTTTTCAATAGTAAGGGCATCATCCACCATAGAAGTCGTGTGCAAACCCCTCAACAAAATGGCATTGTTGAAAGGAAGCACCAGCACATACTCAATATAGCTCAAGCTTTTCAATTTCAATCCAATTTACCTTGGACATATTGGAGTGACCGTGTACTCACAGCCACTTACATAACAAACAGGCTGCTCGCCCCTCTTTTACAAAATGAATCTCCATATGAGCTCCTTTTTAAAATACCACCTTCTTATGCCCATATGAGAGTTTTTGGCTCTCTATGTTTTGCAGCCACCTTGTCACATCCTAGACAAAAATTTGATCCTAGGGGTCAAAGATGTGTGTTCCTTGGATATCCCTTTGGGACCAAAGGCTACAAACTTTTAGATCTCACCACTAACACCATTTTTATTTCCCGGGATGTTATTTTTCATGAGTCCATTTTTCCTTTCAACAATCCACATCTTCTCCACCTTCCTCCACAGAATCCCCACTACCAGTTTTTTCATCCACTCCTATTTCCAGCTTTGGATCATTTCCTTCAACTGATTCCACCCTACCACATAATCCCAATCCTGAGCAAACCACTGGCAGCACTTCTTCTCCCTCACTGCCCACAATTTCTTCACCATCCTCTCCACGTCTTATCACTCCACATCAATCCCTTAGAAGGTCCACTAGACTCAGAAAAGCTCCAGAATACCTCAAAGATTTTCATTGTCACCATGCTTTGCAGCTTCCCCTTGAACAGTCGGCTTCCAAGGATGCACTTGTTTTAAATGGTAAGGTTTTCCCTCTAAGAGTATTGGCATTGGCTTCATCAAAGTTATCTCTAAAATTTGATGAAAAGTACATGATTTCTATAAATCTAAAACTTCTCTAGTCATAACTTCACATTGAATTAGCTATTGAATTCATCAAAATAATAATATAATATTATTTTTTAATAAAAATATTTTTATTTTTTTTCATATTTTACAATTACACTAATCATATGTTGATTAATAATTTAATTTGATTCTTACATTATTATTACAAGACGGCTGGAGATTAAATGTGAATAAAAAAGACCTTTGGAGATTAAAAGTGAATAAAAAATAGATTGATGAATGAATAGTAGACCTTCAAATTTGAAGAAACTTATAGATTTACTGTAGCTCAAAGTTTCACATTTATCTATTTGACTAATCCAATGCAGCCCTATTTTGATGAAATTCATCAAATTTTACATTTGGCTAGGCTTTTGATGAAGCCAATGCCAAAGCTCTAAGTCATTATTTATCTTATAGCAAATTTAATCCCTCATTTCAAGCCTTCACATCCTCCATTTCTCTCTACACCGAGCCTACATCTTACAAACAAGCTTTGAAGGATCTTGGCTGGTGTCAAGCTATGGAGGCTGAGCTTGAGGCTTGGAACACAATCAAACCTGAACACTCACAGACTTACATTAGGGCAAAGAAGCTATTGCTTGTAAGTATGTTTACAAAACTAAATTTAAGTCTGATGGAATTGTGGAAAGACTTAAAGCTAGATTAGTAGCCAAGGGCTACACACAACAAGAAGGCATAGATTTTCATGAGACCTTTTCCCATGTTGCTAAACTTGTTACTGTCAGATGCCTTCTTGCTATTGCTGCCACTAAAGGCTGGTATTTACATCATTTTGATTTAAATAATGTCTTTTTAAATGGTGATTTGAATGAGAAAATTTATATGAGAAAGCCACCTGGTTACACTAAAGGTCAGCCCCACCAAGTTTGCAAGTTGCTCAAGAGCATTTATGGGCTTAATCAAGCCTCGAGACAGTGGAATTTCAAACTTACTTCATCCTTGCTAGAGTTTGGTTTTATTCAGTCCAAATCTGACTATAGCTTATTTACTAAGCATGATGGACACTCATTTCTTGCTTTATTATTCTATGTTGATGATATCCTTGTGGCTAGCAATTCTCAAGCCTTAGTTGATTCCACTCGGTCCTTTCTTCATTGTAAATTCAAAATTAAGGATATTTGCTGCCTACGCTATTTTTTAGGTTTAGAAATTGCTAGATCATCTAAGGAAATTCATATTTCCCAAAGGAAATTCATATTTCCCAAAGGAAATGTGCCTTGGATATATTGGCTGATGCTGGCATGTTGGGTTGTAAACTCCTAAAACTTCCTCTTGATCAGAATTTTAAAATTAGCAAGGATGAAGGAACTCCCCTTTTTGATCCAAGCATTTATAGAAGACTTATTGGGAGGCTCTTGTACCTTACCATCTCTCGGCCAAATCTATGTTTTCCTGTACAATTACTAAGTCAGTTCATGGCCAGCCCATCCTCTTCTCACCTGGCAACCACATACAGACTTCTAAGGTATATCAAAGCAGCTCCAAGTCAAGGAATTCTCCTCCCTTCTTCGTCTACATTCCAACTCAAAGCCTATTGTGATTCAGATTGGGCCTCTTGCCCAAATTCGCTCAACTACAGGATATTGAATATTTCTTGGTAATTCCTTGGAATCTTGGAAATCCAAGAAACAAACCGTTGTTTCTCTCCTCAGCTGAAGCTGAGTATAGAAGTATGGCTGCCACATGCACGAAATTAACTAGGCTTCATTATCTTCTTCAAGATCTTGGCATTTCCCATAAACAAGCTATCTTTCTCTTTTGTGACAATCAGGTAGCACTTCATATTGCTGCAAACCCAGTTTTTCACGAGAGGACAAAGCATATTGAGCTCGACTGCCACTTGATTAGAGACCAAATTCAAGCAGAACAGATTACTACTGCACATGTCTCCTCCAACAACCAAGTGGCTGACATCTTTACTAAAGCTTTGCCCTCTTATCTTCTCCACTCACATCTCTCCAAGATGGGAATAGTAAATTAATATTCTCCATCTTGCGGGGGGTGTTAGATGATACAAGACAAAATAAGCTACAGGTCGTTTAGTTTCAATTGTAAAGCTGTCGTTTTCCTTTTTATACATTTCTTTTCTGTTTTATTTCAAATGTACAGATCTCATTATATTATTAGCTTGGTTTGTTAGTCAGTTAGAATATTTTTGGTGTATATAATCGCACCAGGTCACTGTATTGAGGATATTCCAGAAAAGGGAAATTCCTCCTTCTTTACTATCGACTCTGCCTCTCCTTCTTCTTGTCTCATTGTGCTCTGTTTTAATCATTTGTTGTTGTGCAAAGCTCTCTGATTCTTTTTCTTACATAGTATGACTTTTTCTCTCAAAAACGAAAAAGAAAGAGGCGTTGGAAAACATCATAAATGGGCATGGGCATTTTGGGAAGGCTGAAAACAAAACAATAAAAAGCACAGAGGCTTACGGAAGAGGAGCATCGTGTGACGGGGATTTGGGACTCACCGAGAGAGAAGGAGAGGTGCGGCGATGGAGGTGAGTTGAGTTCGACGGCGGCAACTGGAGGATCCCTCTGAACATGATGGTGCGACACAGAGAGAGAGAGAGAGTTTAGAGAGAGAAACTGTCAAACCGAAAGCAACAGAGAGAAAAGAAGAAGATTCCGGCATGGGCTCACCGGAATGGCGCGAGGTGGCAGGGGTTCCTGGTCGGCGAGTTCTGAGCAGCCCGGGTGGTGTTCCGACGTTCCCTGTGGTCGACGGTGGGCTGAGCAAAAACACACGGGCTGTTTGGTTATTGACAGCGGAGAGAGAACGACGGAGAGGGGTTCGGGGGTCGACGCACGTCGTGGAGGAAGGAGGGCTTACCGTCGGCGTTCTCTGTGGTGGTTTCCGGCGAGGTAGGTGCTTGGTTGCTACGGGAAAGGCTACGTGGGTTTGTCGAGGGTGTAGTTCTGTTGTGTAGAAGAAGAATTTTGGTTTCACGTGGGTGGGAAGGTTTCCGGCCGTGAGAATTCTGTTTGATGGAGGGACTTGTGGGAAGTGGATTGATACTAGGGTTTTTGTGAATTCGTTGCCAATTAAGAAATTATTCAAATTTGGGAAATGAATTAGAGGGTCTGTACGTAGTGGAAGAAACCTAATTAAATAAAATCGCTATTTTAAAATAGATTTTAAAAATAATAAAAATATTAATAATAACAATTATAAAAATAATAATTCTAAACTTTAATTTAGAATCCGTATAATTTAAAGGTACAATTCTTTTAACATGGTTTTTAAAAAATTTTCGTTTGTTTTTGTAAATAATATGGAATAAAATGATAAGAGATAAAAATTAAAAAATAAATAAAATATTATTAGAATATATTTTTTTAATATTATTTTTATTTTATAATTTAAAAATATTAAATTATTTATTTTCTTTATAAAAAATTAAAAAAATTAGCGTGTCCCAAATATAAAATAATAAGGTATTAGTAGAATATAATGTATTATTAAGAATTAAAGGCGGTAAGACCGGCCATATGCATGATAGCAAAGTAGGCAGGCGGTATAACCGACTATATGCATGAGGAAAATTAAAGAAAAGATATATGAAATAAACTTTTTTATTAAAAATATAATACTTACAAGGAGATTAATTCTCAAAGGAGTTGGGAACTGAAGACATGAGGGAAGGATGATTGAGGATTTACAAAGAGAGGAGGACAGGACTTGGACTGGAGAGGTTTGGGCGAGAGAGGAAGGGATATCAGATTAGAATTCTGAATGCCCTTCTTGCCTCGTGAACCCCCCTTTTATAGACACTAAAACAGTAACTTTAATAATACATGAATAGTACCGGCCGTTATAATAACAGTATTAGCCGACGCTAAAGACAAACACAGTACCGGCCGACATTAAAGACAAGAACAGTGTCAGCCGACGCTAAAAACAAACATAGTACATAACACGTAATCTAGTACAGAATTATTTGTCGCTTTGCTGGGCAATAATCTGTCGCGAATAACTTTTTAGAGGGATAATTCTGCATGTCATGCTGGTTAGTCAGATAATAATTTTTTGTAGTCACAAATTCTGAGGATCATAATTTGCTAATTCCAGTTCAAACGGGTCTTGAGAATCCATCAGTTGTACCGGATGGTAAGGTGAATAATTTTGAGAAGGAGATGCAGCTTGGTTGCCTTGAAATTGAGAGGCCTGTTGAGAAGGAGAGGCCTGATGGGCTGGTGATAATGCGGGTTGCTGTGGTGGAGTTAATCTGGGTTGTGCTTCTTCTTCATCGTCACTGTCTGATATTTGTGACATTACTTCAGCTAATTTTTTCAAATCCTTTTTGTTTGTAATGGATGCCAATTGTGCTTGGAATCTGCTTCGCTGGACTAGGACTTCCGGAGCTTTGGTAACTTTTGAAAACATCTTCAGTACATGATCATAATTGTATTTTTCCCACCATTTGATGGAAACTTGACAGGCTAGGAACATAATGGTTTTGAGAGAGGGATGAGGTTTGATAACGTATTCCCATTTCATAATCCAATTTAATTTTGTTTTGAGAAAGAAGAGCAAGAGGGGTGAGCAATGGTTTAATGCTGGTGGGCTGTCATTTTGTGAGATGAAATTTTGGAGACTTTCCTGAAGGGGAAGAGGAAGGAGAAGAGGTTCAGGTCCATAATATTCCCACCATAGTGAGAACCATTTCGGGAGTGTTTTAATTTCCTGTAGTTTATCAAAATGAAGGAACCATGAATGACGCAAATTTTTGTTTTGTTTTAAAAACATTTTTGTCCATGCTTGCTGGTAATCGTAATAATCATAATAAGGAGGATCATAGGGATGAGAGAATTTTCTTGTCAAGTAGGGATTTTTTCCCCATTGTTCCAGGGTGAGAACTTGCTTAATAGTAACTTTATGAAAGGCAATAATTGGAGACGCTGGTGGAGAAGGTTGAGTTTGAAGGGAACAAGGAATTTCTGAGAGAATAATTGAGTCAGTATCTACTAATATAAATTCATAAAAATGATGGGTTTTCTTAATGTTTTGTGGAACATAATGCCAGTCCGGTAGGAGAAAGGCATCAAGTAATTTCTGAGGGTCAGACAGATGTTGTATTTCAGATTCAATAGGAAAGACCGGATGCCAATGAGATTTGATAATAATAGGAGACGAAGAAGGTTGAGATAATAATGGAGGATTAATAATTTGGGAAGGAGAAGGAGGAGAAACAGCTTTGGAATAGGTTGGTAATTTTGGAGAGGCTAATGGTGAAAATGGATTGTAAGAGGGTCTAATATTTTGTGGTAATGATCCCAATACCGTATAAGGTCTTGGAGTTGCAGAAGGACAAGGTGAAGGATAGGGAGGAGATGGCGGCCGTGCGTATGAAGATTTGGACTTTATTTTGGACTTTGAAGATGACATGATTTTCCCTGTAAGAATTCTCAGGATAGAAAATCAGGAAGAGAATTAGATTCTCCTTTAATATGCTCAATATCAAAATCAAAAATACTTAATATAGCTTGCCATCTGGCAAATATTTGTTTTGCAGCCAGGTTTTTCACATCTTCAATTAAAACTTCCTTGGCTGATTTGCAATCTATTCTAAGCAAAAACTTTTGATTCAACAAATCATCTTGAAATTTAGAAATACATAATACAATAGCTAAAATTTCTTTTTTAATAGTACTATAATTCTTTTGAGTAGGATTCCAGCATCCTGAATGGAATCGAACTATTTGTTCTGAGTTGGATGATAATTTTTGTTTCATAATTCCTCCGTAACCTATATCAGAGGCATCTGTTTCAACAATTTTAAAAGTATGAGGAGATGGAAGCCCTAAACATGGTAATTTCTTAATATGAGCTTTAATCTGTCTTATAATACTAGTATGTTTTTCTGTCCAAGGAGGTGGATTCTTTTTTAATCTTTTAAATAATGGTTTGCATAATAGTCTGAGAGATTGGTAAAAATCTGCAACATAGTTGAGACTTCCTAGAAATCTCTGTAATTGATTTTTATCTTTTATTTCATCTGAAAATTTATCAGCAAATTCTATTGCTCTACTAATTGGTGTAATAGTTCCTTGATAAATTTCATGTTCAAGGAATCTAATTTTCTCTTGGAATAGTTTTATTTTTGATGAGGAGACAACTAATCCATTTTGTTTGATAACTTGAACAAAGATATTTAAATGTTTCCAATGTTGTTCAATAGATGAAGAAAATATTAATACATCATCTATATATACTATTGAAAAATGAGTGAATGGAGTAAAAATTTCGTTCATAATATTTTGAAATTCACTAGGGGCGTTTTTTAATCCAAAAGGCATAACATTCCATTCAAAATGTCCAAAGGGGACTGTGAAAGCTGTTTTATACCAATCTTTTTCAGCGATTTGGATTTGCCAAAACTCGCTTTTCATGTCGAATTTTGAAAATATTGTAGCATTATATAATCGGGATAATAAATCTTTTTTTTTAGGAATTGGGTATCTAATCCATTGTAATACCTTATTTAAAGGTTTATAATTTATTACTAAACGAGGAACTCCTCTTTCTAATTATGCCTGTTTTTGGACATAAAAGGCAGCACAACTCCATGGTGATTTACTTTTCCTTATTAATCCTTTTGGTTTTAAATCATTAATTTCTTTTTTACAATATTCTAGTAATTCGTTATTCATTTGGATAGGTCTAGCCTTAGTTGGAATGTTTTTCTCAGAAAATTTTTTTTCATAGGGTAATTCAACTATGTGTTGTTTTCTATTCCAGAAGGCATTGGGTAGGTTAGCACATATTTCATTTTCAATTGTAATTTTGAAATTATCAATTTTTTGGGTTAATAATGGGTCTTTTAACTGTTCTCGAATTCTTTTATATTTTAATTCTTGTTTTAAGAAGTTTATTTGGTTTTCCTTTCTTCTAATTTTATTTTTTGTTAAGAAATTAATTTCTCTGGTTAATGAAATTTTCTTTAAAGAGTTAATTTCTTTTGGTACTGGGGGAAATATGAACTTAAATTGTATTTCTTGTCCAAGAATTTTAGTAGAGATTCCTTCTTCTGTTACAGAGAAAGGGTAAAGTAGTGCAAGAAAGAGATTTCCTAAGATTACTTTGGTATTAATATTTTTTACTAAGATGAATGTTGTTTTAAAGCAAAGTCCATTATTACATATATGTGCATTGGATAATTTATAATTTATATTTAATTTTGTTCCATTGGCTTGGGATAATGTTTCTCTTGTTTTTTCAAAATATTTAGAAGGTATTAATCCCTCTTGTATACAATTTAAGTCTGCTCCTGTATCTAATAGGGCAATTGTAGTAAAAGAGAATTCTTGATTAATTGAAACTGTTACTTCAACATACCATTTTTGAAAATTTATCTTATTGAGAATATTAATGAAATTGTCCGTTTCATCTAATGTTGAACATTCTCCCTGTTCAATATTATGTTTTTCTTCATGGAAGTTTTTTCCATTTTTCTCTATTTTTAATAATATAATTTCTTGTAATAGTTGTTCGTTTGAAACTTCTAATTTAAGATTAGATGTTTTTAAATTTCTGATTTCCTGTTTTATCTCATTGATTTCTTGCTGTATATCTTGAATCGTAATTTTCTGTTTGTCAGTTTTAAATCTACTTATTATTTCTGAAAAATTGTAAGGTGTTGAGGATGAAGTTATTGTAGTATTTTGATTATTAAATGTATCTTTTAATTTTTCTAAATAATCTTTTCTTTCTTGAGGGTTATTGATTTTGTCTATTAATTCTAATATAATGTCTTCTTGTTTTGAAAGTACATTAATGGTTTTGTTACAGATACAATTATCCTTACTTAGACAATTACAGATATGTACTTCATCTTCTTCTAATTCACTATCGGAAGATTGTTCTGAAAAGCTTGATTCTTTTAATTGATAAATTTCTTCTTCTTCTGAAGAACTAACCTCATCTTCACTTGATTTTATTATAAAAATGTCTATTAATTTATCTTTTAATGTTTCGGGTATATCTAATTCATTAATTTGTTGTTTAACTTTACAGTTTGATTTGTAATGTCCTATTTTTCCGCATTTATAACAAACAATCTGCTTTTTCTTTTTATTAGTCTTTTTAGGATTTTTTAGTGGCTTATTATATATTTGTTTATCTTTTGTCTTTTTATAAGGTTTTCTGTATTTTCGTTTTTTATTGGAATAATTGTTATAAACTCTTTTTCCCTTTTTGTGTCTTCTTGAGGGGGCTAATAAAGGAGTGTAACCAAATTGTTCACAAAAAGTACCTAATTCTTTTCTAGCAAACTTCTTTTCTTTCTCCATTTGCTTTTTTAATCTTAAATCATTGCACATAGTTAATCCAGTTCTATTAATCTTACTTATTATATCACCATATGTAAGATTATGAAAATCAATAGTACCGTCTGATCTTAATAATGATTCTCGTACCTTTTGGGCGAAGTAATATGGAAGTCCGGCTATGAAAAATTTTATAAAAATAAACGAGGGAGGAACAAAGGAAACTAGATGGAAGGCTTGAGAGACGGAGGGAGAGAGTGACCGAGAAGAGGGTGGCTGGGTGGTTCACGGGTGTGCAGGAACAACATATGATCCAAATGGTGCGAGAAACAAAGCCTAGGCCACAATTATCACTAATGTATTAATAATTTACACCAACATAAAACAAACTTTTAAATAACATAACTTTATAATTCGGACCACGGCTTCATAAGAAATAAGTCACGAGCCGCCAATATACGATCTATTCAATATTTAGGCGTATTTAGATGTTGAGATAGTCTCAATCCATCTCATATTATCTCAATATCTAACTATTACTTAAACACAAATATTTTTTATTTTTAAATTTTTCAAATTTTAAAACAAAAATATTATTAAAAAATTATAGTTTAATAATATTTTAACTTTATAATATTTTTATTCAATTTTTTCTCTTTTCTTTCCTAAATTCTATAAAACATCTTAACACGAATCATTTCACTGCTATTCATAAATTATTTTATTATTATTTATTGATTTTTTATCTCATTTTATCTTATCTTATCTCTACATCTAAACGAGGCATTAATCCGCTTGGTACCTCAAGTTTATAATAGCTCAAGTACAATGTGTCCCAAAGATACCACTCCACCAATAGTCTACCCAACTTCCTTGAATTTCACTTAAACTCCATTACAAACTGAAATCATGTTTTGCATTCACAACCCCATCATTTCGGAACATCAATCCCTAGATTACTCATTGCCACCTCGGACCATGACATCAGAATCAACTTTCAAGAACTTATCATATACATAATAAAAGCCACGAAATCACCCCATTCCAAATCAAGCACACAATCCTAAATCATCCTGATTTCTACTAAAGCATCAACCATTTGAGCCACGAAATTATAGGGTAGTTTCTTAGGCAGTAAGAGAGTATCTTACCCAACCAGATTCTAAGGTGAAGTGGCACTGCAAGAGATGTTTAGTGGAGCTCTGTGACAATGAAACAATAGCAATCTAAGTTTAAGAAAGAGACGAGCACAGAGAGAGAAACTAGAGAGAGAGTCAGACCGTAGAGGTGAGAGAGAGAGAGGTAAGGTGAGAAAGAGGGAGAGAGCTAGAGAAAGGGACTTACCGACGCCGGCATCTAGCCAGAATGGAGTATCAGCATGTCGTGAGACTTGAGGCGTGAGGAAGGGAAGAGTTATGGGGAGCTGGGAGAATAGAAGAGGAAGAAGAGGTTTTGACAAACCATTGTGTATTGTATCTACGGGTGTAAGGAGTTCGGTTTGGACCGGAGAAATTTATTGAACCGAAAAAATCTACTGGACCAAATGGTCGATCCAATCCTGAGTAGGATTTTTTCACCCTAGACCAAACTAGACAAGACCGAATTCACATATACATATTTTTAAATATTTTATGTATATTATTTTATATAATAATTGTATGATAAATTATGTAATTTTTATCTAACCTGTGACCGTTGATAATATAAAATGTTAAATATATAATAATACAATTACTACTATGTTATCAATTAACTAATGTATTATATCAATTAACTAACACATCACCATTAACTAATTATTATCTAGTATCTACATCTAATTAAAGTAATTATGTAAATTTTTTTGTAAACATCTAAGTTGCAAATAAGTATGAAGTATATATGTTCAATAACAATTATTCATTAATCATATACAAAATATTACAATTTTCATATAGCCAGATTAACTATCATAATACATTTACATACACTACATTAGTAACAAATTAACAATTAACATCATAAATATTATTAGAATTAATTATTTTTTAATGAGTTTGTTATAAAATCCTCAATTCACAATAAGGACTCAATTAATTTTAATTTTAGTACTTTAAATAATCTTTTTATTAATTTTTATGCCCAAAAAAACACAAGAAAACATGTTCTCATCTGAAATGGAAATGGTGCCGTCTAGAATGAAATTGGATCTAGATGGCAACGTTTAGATCCAATTGACGACGAAAGATGAAAATCGAGTTGAGTGAAACGGCATCGTTTCACACAACTCAGTTTTTTTTTTTTTAAATATCTCTGTACTAAAACGACGCCGATTGGATTAAAAAGCTCGGTGCCTCAGGTTTTATAATAGCCCAAGTACAAAATATGTCCCAAGGATGCTACTCCACCAACAGTCCTGCACCCAACTTCCTTGAATTTCGCTTAAACTCCATTACAATATGAAATCATGATTTGAATTCACAATTCCAGCATTTTGAGAACAACAACCCCAAATTATAACTCGTTGCCTCCTCGAACCATGACATTACAATCAACTTTCAAGAACTTATCATATGCATAAGCCAAGCCATGAAGTCACCCCATTCCAAATCAAGCACACAATCATAAATCATCCTGGTTTCTGGTAGAGCATCAACCAATTGAGCCACAAAATTATAGGGTAATTTCATGGGTATAGAGCAAGAAAGTATCTTATCCAAATCAAAGTGGTGGTCAGTCAAATTCGGGGGTGAAGTGGCGCTGCAAGAGATGTTTAGTGGTGCTTTGTGACAATGAAAAAATGGCAATCTAACTTTAAGAAAGAGAAGAGCACAGAGAGAGACACTAGAGAGAGAGTCAAACCGTCGAGATGAGAGAGAAGGATAGAGCCAGGAGAGAGGGACTTACCGGAGCCGGCATCTAGCCAAAATGGAGCGTGCAGCATGTCATAAGGCCTGAGCCATGAGGAAGGGAAGAGGTATGGGGGAGCTGGGAGAATAAAAGAGGAAAAAGAGGCTTTGACAAAATGTTGTGTATTGTATCTAGGGGTGTAAGGAGTTCGATCTAGATTGGAAAAACTGACCAGACTGAATGGTTTGGAGTAGGATTTTTTCTCCCTAAACTGGATCGGACAAAACCGAATTCACATATACATATTTTTAAATATTTTATGTATATTATTTTATATAACAATTACATAATAAATTATGTAATTTTCATCCAAACTATGGCCATTGACAATATAAAAGTTAAATATACAATAATACAATTACTACTATGCTATCAATTAACTAATGTATTATATCAATTAACTAACACATCACCATTAACTAATTACTATATAGTATCTACATCTAATGAAAGTAATTAGGCAATTTTTTTTTTTAAACATCTAAGTTGCAAATAAGTATGAAATATATATGTTCAATGACAATTATTAATTAATCCTATACAAAATTTTACAATTTCCATATAGCCAGCTATGCATTAACTATCATAATACATTTATATACACTACATTAGTAACAAATTAACAATTAATATCATAAATATTATTAGAATTAATTATTTTTTAATGAGTTAGTTATATAATCCACAATTCACAACAATGACTTACTTAATTTTAATTTTAGTACTTTAAATAATTTTTTTTATTAATTTTAATGAAAAAAACATAAGAAAGTATGTTTCCATTTGAAATGAAAACGACACTGTTTAGAATGAAATTGGATCTAGACGGCGCTGGATTTGAATTTAAAGCAAAAAGGCTATAACATAAGAAATATTAAGACAGTACAGATAGTAGTACACTGTGGTTATCTTCACCATGAAATAAGGCAGCATAAGGACAATAGCAAGGATTGATACGTGGAAAGAACCTTTTTGCACTTGGCGCTAAATTTTTCCGTAGATAGCGTTGTATGATGAAAAGAGATTTATTGAGTCAATTTCAAGTAGTTGCTTCTTACTCGATGAAAAGGGTTCATGATATACAGGCGTCAAAATTCTTCTCTCTTTTCTCTCTAGAGAAGAGGTGAAGTGCGAGGGGTGCGCGAGTGGCACGTAAAGACGGTTATAACAGATTTTGGCCTTTAGAGGGACCACGGCGAGGGGTTTTTTAGTGGAAACAGAGACAAAAGGAAAAGGACACTGCTGGTGCACGACGGTGGCTACGGAGGTAGAAGAACTTTTCGGTGAGCTTTTGGAAGGTGTGAGAGTGAAAAATTTTTACGGGTTCCGCATGGAGGGGTTGGAGGAAAAATGGAAGGGATTCAGGTTGATGGAGGAAGAGCAAGTTGACATTGAACTTGAGGAGGACCCCTTGGCAGAGCTGGTGAGTAAAGAACAGAAGAGTTTGCTGGGAAAGATTTGTTCCTCAAAGCCAATCAGTAATGAGGTGATCGGGTCGATATTTGCAAAGGTTTGGCGAATCAGTAAGGCAGCGAAGTTTATTAAGGTACGATAGAATGTTTTTACTATTATTTTTGAGACCTTAGCTGATAAAATGAGAGTGTGGTCTGGAAGGCCTTGGTTGTTTGACAACCAAGGTGCTGGTTCTTAAGGAGTTCGAGGGCTATATTCCCCTTCATAGAATAAATTTTGATACAGAGAGTTTTTGGCTGCGTATTCACGAGCTGCCTCTCTCTTGTATGACAAAAACCATAGCTGAACAAATAGGAGGTACAGTGGGAAAGGTGGAGCATGTAGAAGTTCAGGAAGATGGGGAGTGGGTGGGGAAGATTTCTGAGAGTGCAGGTTTATTTGAATATGTCCCAACCTTTAGCTAGAGGGAGAACTATGAAATTAAGAGGTTGTAGTCTCTGGGTTCCTTTTACTTATGAGAAGATGCCCAAGATTTGTTTTTCATGTGGTTGCATAGTGCATGGAGTGGAGGGTTGCAGTAGTGACAAGACCAGTGGTGAGGGGTCTGAAGAACAACATGGTTCTTAGTTGAGGGCAAAACTGTTGCAAAACCTAAGGGGTACAATGGTGGTACGTGGAGAAAAGAGAAGGGTAGTAATGGGAGAAGAGATGAAGAAAAGGTGAATCAAAATGGAGGGGAAAATAATGACAGTGAGTTTAATATTGAGAGAGAAGCTAGTTGGGTAGTGAAAGATGTTTCGGGTGAAAAGATTGGGGAGGTGAATAACAGGGAGAATGTGGCGTTGAAGGAGAGTAGAGGGAAGGAGGTGAGGAAGGAAAACAGTAAGGATGAAGGGGAAAAATATACAAATGTGGAGGGGAAAGGGATGGGAAGACCTATTCCAGAGAAGGAGCAGGTGTGTGAGCTGAGCGTTGAAGTTGCTATTGATAAGAAGAGAGTGGAGAGTGATAGGAAGGATGGGATGAGGGAGGAACAGACAAAAAAGAAGGGAGAGTGGAAGAGGAAGGCTAGAGCTAAAGGAAAGCAAATTGGGCTTTGTCTCTCTGGAATCTATCCAGAAGAAAATAGAGGGTGATGATCATGTGGAAGAGGAGAGGGAAAGCTCAAGAAAAAAAAGGAGATGGGTCAGGGAAGGAGTCTTAGATGTTGGGGCGGTGGCTGAGTCTCAGCCCCGCCAATCATTATGAAAATTTTTAGTTGAAACTGTCAAGGGTTGGGAAACTCTCGAACAGTTCAAGATCTCTGCAATATGGCAGAGAAAAATAAATCCAACTTAGTTTTTATAATGGAAACTAAGTCTATGAAAAACAGATTGGATTCTATAAAAAGAAGGTTACATATGGATGGTTGTTTTGTTGTTGAAGCAGTGGGGAAAGGAGAGGGATTGGTTCTGTTTTGGGACTCAAAGGTGAGGGTGGAATTAGCAAATTACTCACAAAGACACATTAATGTGAGGATAGATGATGAAGGGGAGAAAGGATGGTTGTTAACTTGTTTCTATGGGCATCCTGAAACTACAAAAAGAAAGGATTCATGGCAGCTACTAAAATCTTTTAAACTAGTAGGTGATGGAGGGTGGTGTATAGTGGGGGACTTCAATGAAATTCTTACTAATGATGAGAAATGGGGGGGAAGAGAAAGGCCAGAAAATCAAATGGAGCAATTCAAGTCAATCATGCATGAAGGTAATTTGTATGATTTGGGTTGGAAAGGGGAAAATTTACATGGAGTAATTCCCATGGGGATGCTTCTTTCACCAAGGAAAGACTAGATAGGGCAATGGCTAATTTAGTTTGGTCCAATCGTTACAAAGATACATGGGTGGAGGTGTTGGCAGCAAGAACATCAGATCATAAACCCTTATTTATGCACATCCTGAAGCTGAAAGGAAAAATGTGGGAAAGGAAGAGAGGGTTCAAGTATCAGGCAGGTTAGGCACTAGAAGAAGAATGTGAGAGGATCATAAAGGAAGTATGGGAGAAGAAAGTAACAGCAGCCCCTCAAGCAAGCTCTGTGATGTGTTTACTACAGAAAAGTGATGTAGCTCTACAGAGATGGAAAAAAAAGATTAGGCTAGGAGGTGATAAGGAGATAGAAGTTAATACTAAATTGCTATAGAGATTACAAAGTGAGGAAAATGGCACTAACATCAGTGAGATAAGAAGGGTAAAAGAAAAGCTTAACCTACTTTTGGAAATGGAAGACCTTAAATGGAAACAAAGGGCTAAATGCAATTGGTATAAGCATGGCGATAAGAATACAAAATATTTCCATACTTGTGCCAACCAAAGAAGGAAAAATAATTTTATTAGCTTAGTGTATGATGAAGACAATGGAAGAATGGAGGGTTTTTCAGATGTTGAAGCAACTTTTAGATGTTATTTTGAAAGCTTGTTTCAGTCCTCAGCACCTAGCACGGAAGACATAGAGGAATGTTTGGTTGGAATGGAAGCAAAGGTTTCAGCTAAAATGAATAACTCATTGATGAAAAGTTTCTCTAGAGTAGAGGTGGAAGAGGCTTTAATGCAAATGGCACCTTTAAAAGCTCCTGGTCCTGATGGTTTTGGACCATGTTTTTATCAGAATCACTGGGAAGTTGTTTCTGAGGAAGTGTGTTGAGCCGCTCTATCAATCCTAAATGGTAATTCCATGGATCCCTCTATAAACTATACCCATATAGCCTTAATTCCAAAGTGCAAAGAGCCTAAAAAAGTAAGTGAGTATAGACCAATAAGGCTTTACAACGTAATGTATAAAATAGTTTCTAAAACTATTTGCAATAGGCTTAAAAAGGTGCATTCTGTTATAATTTCTCCTACTCAAAGTGCATTTCTGCCAGGAAGATTGATTAATGACAATATTATGGTGGCTTATGAATTGTTACATTCTATGAAATCCAGAAAGAGGGGGAAGGTGGGTAACATGGCTATTAAGTTAGACATGTCAAAAGCATATGATTGAGTAGAATGTGTCTTTTTAGAGGCTGTAATGAAGAGAATGGGGTTCAATGAGAAATATGGGAGTTGATAATGGGATGTGTGAAGTCTGTTTCCTTCTTAGTGCTCATTAATGGTCTTCATGGTCATAAATTCTAGCCTAAAAGGGGTCTAAGACAGGGTGACCATTTGTTACCTTATCTCTTCATTATTTGTGCTGAAGGTTTGAGTAACCTTATGAACTTTTATGAAAACCAGAAGCTTACAAGGGGAGTGCAAGTGACTAAAGGGGGTAGTAGCATAAACCACTTGTTATTTACAGATGACTGCATCATTTTTGGAAGAGCTAAGTTAGAAGAGTGGCATAGGATTCAAAAGGTGTTAAAAAAGTATGAGAAAACCTCAGAGCAATTCCTCAATAAGGATAAGACTTCTTTATTCTTTAGCAGCAACATTAAGGAAGGGGATAGAAAGGGGATTGTGGAAGCTGGAAATTCTATAGCCTGTGGCAGCTATGAGAAGTACTTAGGTCTTCCTACCCTTGTGGGAAGATCAAAATTCAACACATTCAGATTTTTAAAGGAGAGAATATGGTAGAAAATTTCAAGTTGGAAAAACAATTTCCTTTCCCAGCCTTTCCCAGGCTGGGAAAGAAATTCTGATTAAAGCTGTTCTCCAGGCCATTCCAACATATACTATGTCAATTTTTAAACTCCCTAAAAAGCTTTGCCTTGATATTAACATGCTGTCTTCAAGATTCTGGTGGGGTAAACAGCAGGGAGATAGTAGTATTTGTTGGAGGAAATGGGAAAAGATGGGGGAGCAGAAGAGTAAGGGGGCTTTAGGCTTCAGGGATTTTGAATCTTTTAACATGGCTCTCTTAGCCAAGCAAGGATGGAGGTTGATTAGGAAACCTTTGTCATTAGCAGCTGTAGTCTTTAAAGAGAAATATTATAGACAGACAAGCTTCTTGGATGCAAAGCTGAATTCCTAGCCATCTTTGATTTGGAGGAGTATTTGGCAGGCCAGGGAGTTGGTGAAGGATGGTATAAGGTGGAAAGTGGGTGATGGTAGCAATATTAAAATATGGGGTGAGAAATGGTTACCCTCTCCCTCATGCTGCCTTATTTCATGGTGAGAAGTAGTTCTTCCACTTTTGCAGGCTAAGGCAAAAGTGGAAGAACTAATTGACAAACAAAATGGAGAATGGAAGGAAGGCTTGATTTGTATAATTTTCTCTTCCAATGAAGCTGAGCAAATTTTGAGTAACCCTTTGAGTAGAGGCTTGGTACAAGACAAGCAGTTTTGGGGCCCTTCCAAAAAAGGGGAGTTCTCTGTGGGCAGTGCATACTTCCTACAGTTAGACAGATTAAAGAGCTTTCAAGGTGAAAGTTCAAAGGAAGAGTTTGTGGATGAAGGATGGAGCAACATTTGGAATCTTACAGTGCCTAGTACAGCAAAAATTTTTCTTTGGAAAGCTGGGAACAACTTATTGCCAACAAAGGAAAATTTGTTCAGAAGAAGGATAGTGACAGAAAAATCCTGCCCAATCTGTTTTGCAGAATCTGAAACTACTATGCATGTTCTTTGGGAATGTCTAGCAGCTAATGATATCTGGGCAGATACAAGATGTGGAGTTCAAAAATGGAATAGAGTAGAAGCTAACTTTATGCTACTATGGGAGAAGATGATAAACAAGTTGAGTAAGGAACAACTAGAATTTGTGGCAGTTTTGTTCAGAAGACAGTGGCTAAGAAGAAATCTGTTTGTGTTCGAAATGAAGATAGCTTGCCCCAAAGTATTGCTGCAGAAGGCAAGTGAATCTTTATTTGGCTATAAGGCTGCTCAAGCCCTTCTGAAACAAACAAAACAAGGCCAAGTGGGTGGAAGGGGTGTATTGAAATGGAAAAAACCAACTACTGGTTTAGTAAAGATGAATTGGGATGCTTCTTTGGATGTGAAGGGTAGAAGAATGGGAGTGGGAATTATCATTAGGGATGAGGAAGGGGAAGCTCAAGTTGCTGTTTGTGATCAAAAGGAACATGTGGATAACCCTATGGTGGCAGAGAGTTATGCTTTGAGGTTGGCTCTAGGACTATGTGGTGAACTTAATATTCAAAGGGCAATTTTCGAAGGGGATGCAAAATCAGTGATTATGGCAGTCCAAAGGGAAGCTGAGGAGCTGTCTATGGTGGGTTCTATAGTGGAAGATATTAAGTTTTCTTTTCACAAGAGGCCTGATTGGCAATTATCTTTTGTTTTTAGAGAGAAAAATACTATAGCACACATGTTAGCTAAAAAAGCTTTGAGTTTTAAAGAAAAAATAGTTTGGATAGAAGAGATGCCAGAATTTATTATAGATGATCTGGTGAGAGACAGAATTTGTACTTCTTGACTTTATTAATGAAATATTGAGGTTTATTTTCAGAAAAAAAAAGTAGTTGTTTCTTGCTTTGGGAACTAGAGCAGCACACATTTTCCTATCTGGCTAGAAATTATTAACCACCACCCATGCGGAGGTGGCAGTCTCCGGGTCACCGTCACATAGTGCCACTGCATATAAGGGTGGGGCCATGTCGGGTCTTTCGGATTGATCAGATCAAGCCATTTTATGCACAGACCTATATTACATAGTCCACAAATACATACAGTATGGGAAATTAATCCAAGTGGGGAAATGGGGGTTTTGTGAATTGGAGTTTGGGTTATGTGATAATTGTTATTGAAGACGTGATGAGCTTCTCTGTGGCTGTGGGTGTGTTAGCTTAAATTCATGTTATATATTCTAGTATGATTAACATAAAATCTATTTACAGAATCCCTATGATTATATATTCTATAAACAGCTTTTTTCTATAGACTTTCAATGAGCCGGTAATGCTAGCTTGAACTGTATGACCTAGGTTTACTCCTCTCTCTCTCTCTAAACCCTCTCTTTTCTCTCTAAACTCCCACAAACTTTAGAATCAGCTCAAGGGGGTGGGAGCTTAGATTCCTTCCCTCCCCCTCTCTGTTTTCTTGTTGTGTAGTGTTTAGGTTTTATTTTTGTTTTTGTTTTAGGCCAAATAAAGGGAGAATCGCCGATTGAGACTATTCAGCACCTAATAGCCAACATGCGCCCCACCAGGAGGTTGCCCAGACGTCGATCTACACGACCACCAAATGCGTCCCCAACCGGAGTGGAGAGTAGCCCGCACGTGTGGATCAAAAAATTCGGAGCTAGCCGGCGTGTGGCCCTCACGCGCTATCTGCCGCTGCAATGCTCGATTGCTCTAGAATCGGCGACTTTGGATCTCCGAAGATCGACTGTTGGTTTTCCCTTCAACAGTCTTTTGTGCACTGTTTTTTCCTTTTTACAGTATTTTCACAATGTAGTTTATTTTATGCCGTCTTTATTTTCAAGAAAACAAAAACCCAAAAAGTAGTGCCTTCGGACTGAGGTCTGAAGGGTGTTGTCCCCCTTCCGCTTAGGCGGTGATGATGGGGCTAGTTTTTCTCCATACTCCGATTAGTCGGGTTTGGAGTTTTGTTACTTGGTTACTGCAACCTCTGTCGTGGATAGAGTTGTGCTATCTCTTAGATTTCGGTCTTTATAGATTTATCGTCTGGACTAGATCATGTTAGTCATGAAAGTGTACTGAAAAACTACTAATGTTTATAATTGGCTTGTTTTTTAAGTCAACTTTGTATGTCTTCCTTTAATGAATGGAATGAGATCCGTTGTAATAAAAATATATATATTCTGTAAACAAATGTTATTTGGTGATTATAATAGTGTCCTTCCAAATAGATGTTATTTTTAGTGAGTACTGGGTAGGGATTCATGTTATATATTTTCATGTTATATATTCTATAAACAGGTTCAATGCTTATCAATAGTGTAATAATAGATGTTATTGACATTAAGAAACCCGAAATTGGGTTAGACCTAGATCAAGATTCCAACATGTCTGGCAACAGCAAACATCAGTCACAAATAATAAACAAACCAAAACCAAACCTTAAAGCAAATAAATTAGATAAGGTGCATGGTAATTATTTGGGGATGCTACTATATATATATATATATATATATTTGGAGGGATAAAATGTTAAAGCCCTTTTTAAGGCCTAGCCACGTTAGGGGACTAGATAAAGAGATGGGAGTGGAGGGACAACGAAAGACATGTAGCAAGCAGGTGGCAGGGACTTCAGAGCAAGTAAGAGAGAGAGTGAGAAGAGAAGGCATCTTGACACACTCAAAGGGAGGTCCGATCTCATCACTGTAGACGGGTACATGCAACAAAAAGATGTATAAAAAGCTTTCATCCGGATGACCAATAGGGCTGAAAAACTTTGTCTTCTTCCTCTTCTTCTTCCCGAGAAAGGAGCGCACCAGTGAGATTTTCTTCTCCAACAAGTGGATGTCCAACTTTCTTTGTACAGTGAGATGTGAGGGACCATGAGTGACTGTAAACAAATATATTATAGTGGAAACTCCCCTCCCTAAACCCTTGTGGATGTAGGTCTAGTGCTTAACTACGTAAATCTTTGTGTCTCTCTCTTTATTTTTTCCATACACTTATCTTCCATGGACGTACGCATTGTCATTATATAGCTGCACCGAAACACTGCCGGGGGCCCCAAACAACATCAATCAAGGCCCAACCGACCCAGTGGGCCGGGAATGACTCTTTCTTTCCTTCCGGCATGTTGTAAAATTTTTACAGCACCAACGTTGGCGCCGTCTGTGAGATTTGTTTCACTTTCTAAGCCGGAGGTTAGAGAATAAAGATTTTCTGACATGCTAAATAAATTGTCGGACGAGTAGATAACATCCTCCTAGATAAGTATTCTTAGCTTTTTAAAATTTTACATTTACAAAAAATGCTGCTGCAGAGACTGGATCAGTAAATCTTTTCTTGCCCAGGCAAGGAACTGGACTCCTCACTGTTGTTGCAGCTCAAGGGATCAGACCACTCATCTTTCCGATCCTAGAAATGTATATCATGCAAAGAACACATGCACTTGATACATATACTGGCGGACAAGTACACGAGGCATTGTGCATCGATGTGCACAGTACCATGCACAAAGACAAGTCACGTACGTTGGCACCATGCATCCAGGAGCCTCGTGGCAGCAATCCGCGAGGTACAGTGACCCACCGGTAGCAACTAGGTGGGCCATCAGCGGTTTCTGTCCAATGCACGGAGGCCACCCCCTGTGGGGCCACGTCTGGCAGATGACCAGTGCACCACGGCACAAGCTGCCAAGCACGAAGAGACCTCGCAGCAAGTGAACTGCTGGAAGTTTCTGACCAACTCCCAATGGCCCCCACCAAAGGGGCCAATGGTCAGTCCGCTCCCCACAACGCATGCCAACGGCCCACAGAGGAGCCACGACCCTGTTGTGGCCTAGCTAGGGGGTTGCGTCGACAGTCGCCATGCGAACCGTCGATGACGTCTGTCTCCTCAGAAATGAACCATGACCACCTGGCCATGGCCGGGGACTCACCGTGCGGCCACATGCATGAGAATGCATGTGGCCGAAAATTCCTCAGTCAGTCCCGCCATAGCATGGCAAAGCCACCAGTAGCAACCCATTGGACCTCCGGCATTGTCTGGTCGCCCCCCTCCCCCTAGGTGTGGTTCCCGACCACCTCAGCCGCAAACAGTGATGGTGAGCTGAATGCACGAAGTGTGCATCAAAGCACACGACATGCTCACAGCACTGTCGTGAGCCCCATGCCTTTGCCGGCGGTCACCAGTTGAATCGTCAGCATTCTTTGCCACCCTCAAGGTGGCCCCCAGCCACCGTAGCAAGCAGAGGTGGGTCTCATGCCTGAAACCACACCACACAGGGCCCTCCACAACCCTCCTCAGCTTGGGCAACACCTCCACTGCACGGGACTGACCTCCACGGCCAGCTTAGCTCGGGCAACACCTCCACCGCAAGGGACTGACCTACCCTCCTCAGCTCTGGAAATGGACTGACTTGCACCAAGCCTTCCTTAGCTAGGGCAACACCTCTACCGAGCAAGACACACTTGAGGCTGAGCTCCCCCTCAACTCAGGCAACCACCTTAGTTGCATGTGACTCGAATGCCACTGTGTGGGACTCTAACTCCACCACACAAGGCTTAGAAACAATGACACATCTCCAACCTTCACCACGCTCCAACGGAGTAATTCAGCATAGACAAATGCTTCACTCTGCAAGCCCAGTCCCTTGGCTGGCCACGATGCATTGGCTAAGAGCCAAAACCTCTCGAGCTTACCCCTTCACAACTAGTAGGACATAAGTCCCTCGACTCGCCAACCTTCGCGCACCACAAGCCCAGTCATTTGGTTAGCCGCAATGCAGTGGCTAAGGGCCTCTCAAGCTCTACCCCTTCACAACCAGTTAGGCACAAGTCCTTCGACTGTTCGACTTTCGTGTTATAAGCTGAGTCTCTAGACTCACCGTGAGACATTACCGCTGCCAGCAGGTTACCTTTGGGAATGAGCCTTCAGAGTTAACAGGCCTCCGAGCTCCACAACCGCCTAGCGAGGGTTATGTTCGAAAATGCACTAACGGGCTCAGTAACAGCCTAAAGTGGACCCAGGGGGTCGACATGCCCACTGACCGCTTTGCGTAGGTTACTTCATACAAACTCCAACACTAACAAAAAATAAAAAACAAAGGCATCAAATGAACATACACTTTACAGATAACAACAAACATCCGAGCTCCATGCTCACACCTTATGCGGTTGAGCTTCGCACTCACACCTCCCGCCACATTCGAGCTTCGCGCTCACACCTTATGCAGTCAAATACACCTTCCGCCTGAATTCACCCCTGGAGGCGTTTATTATTTAACACAAGTGGATTATTTTATTTTCTTGTTGATGACTCTATGCTACATATTTTATTCTAAAGATTCTCAATGACTTTTGTTAGAACAAGTTGCCCTTAATCGCGGACTTTCGTGGAGGGATAAAATGTTAAAACCCATTATAAGACCTAGCCACGGGCCATGTAATGGGACTAGATAAAGGAATGGGAGTGGGAGACAAGGAAAGACATGTAGCAGACAAGTGGCATGGGGATTCAGAGCATGTCAGAAGAAAATGGGAAGAGAAGGCATCCTAATGCACGCAAAGGGAGGTTCATCACTGCAGATAGGCACACGCAACAAAAAGATGTATAAAAAGCCTTCAACCAGATGACCAAGGGAAAAACTTCGTCTTCTTCCTCTTCTTCTCGGGAAAGGAGCGCATCAGTGAGATTTTCTTCTTCAACAAGTGGATCTCTAGTTTTCTTTATACAGTGAGATGTGAAGGACCATGAGTGACTGTAAACAAATATATTATAGTGGAAACTTTCCTCCTCAAACTCCTGTGGACGTAGGCCTAGTGTCAAACCACGTAAATCTTTGTGACTCTCTCTTTATTTTCCCTACACTTATATTTCATGGATGTATACACCGTCATCGTACAGCTGCGTCGGAATACTACTTGGGGCGCCAAAAAATACCAATCAAGACCCAGTCGATCCAGTCGGTCGGGAATGACTCTTTCTCTCCTTTCAGCATGTTGTACGATTTTTACAACATCAACATTATGTATATGGTTAACGCTAATTACAAAGAAGAATGTTAAAAAAAAGTTTAAGAAACAAATGAAGAAAAATCATGGGTAAAAGATAAAATATAACAACAAAGAACATTTTTTGGAGAGGACTTCAAAAAGAATACGCGCCATGATTTTTTTTTTATATGTAGTATTTTACTTTTCAACAATTTTTAGAGCCAAAACCTTAATTTTTTAAGAAAAAATCAAAATTTTGTTGCATTTTAGATTAGCTTGTAACAAAAAAAAAAAAAAATTAAATTAAATTGATCTATTCTTAACATTTTCCTTAAAAATAAAATTATTTTAAATATAATGAAGATATTTTGAAATTCTTTCAGAAAAGGATCAGCTTTTTTATTTTTTTATTTTGTAAACTTTTAAAACTAGAGCCAACAAAGAATTCATCTCTGGTTTGATTATAAAGTTTTGGGTTGGATTTGCGTTGAAATCTTGATTTCTGTTGATGCTTATGATACCTGACCACTCACATAAATTGGAACATTGAAATTGGTTTTGGGGTGATTCTTTCGATGGGATGCGTTTCTTTTTAATTATGCGTATTTTGTTTGCTGAAATCTTAAATACAAAAATATATAGTTTATATCTATCTACTTATATATAAAGTGCAAATCCAAGAGGAACAGTGTTTTTGTCTAACACTTTTTTTCCCATTTTACCCTTGCTTTGTATACATTATTACATTTTTGCCGTTTCCTTTTGCTTTTAAACCAGCAAAAATCTCTTTATCATTTCTCTCGTCTCTCTCTCTCTCTCACTCAACCGACAACCTTCCCTCGATTTCTTTCTCCATTTGCCATAACCCTTTCTTTTTCATTTATCTATAGTCATCATCGTCCTCCACAAAAGTAAACATAAAACCCATCAAAAGCATCTTAACAAATCCAACCATAGGACAATTTCGCAATCAGAAACAGCTCAAGACTCGATTCCACTCCCACAGTCGGATCCGTGCACATTGAGAGAGAGAGAGAAGAAAAAAAGTACCTTTTTGGAGTTCGAGTACACGAAGAAGAAGAAAATAAAGAGGACCCGGAAGAGTACGAGGAGGCACTGCGGTTAGACCAAAACCAAGATCACTCGAGACATCATTTTGGGATTCTCGGTCTCTGTAACTCAGATCAATAACTATGTCCACTGGTTTCTTGGTCCTCCATGAATTATAAACACAAAGTTCACTATATCTCTCTAGACTAGAAGGGACCAACCAAAATGCACCACTCTCAATTGTCTCTTAGGAAGAGAGTGCAAAACTGCTTTTACCCGATTGCTATTGCAAAGTACTGCAGAATGGAGAAAAATTTTCCCTTTGTATTTTTAATTATCAAAAGAGTCTCTAAACAGACTGTGGGCCTAGCCTGGAAGAGATACTAGACGAGACTTTTTATGGAAATTGGTTTTGTTAATAATTATTTTAAAGTACAATGATTTTATATTAAAAAACACCCATAGCATATGATTCATTATTTTTATCTTTAAAATTTAATGAAAAATATAATTTTTTCATAAATTCAAAATCTTCCTATCCATAACTTTACATTGGTTAATCATTGAATTTATCAAAATAATAATATTATATTATTTTTTTAATAATAATATTTTTTATTTATATTTTTCATACTTTACAATTACACTAATTATATGTTAATTAATAATTTAATTTGATAATTAAATTTTTTTTTTCCAACTTAAATATATTGTGGCTCAAAATTGGAAAATAATAATTTAAGTAAATAAAATAATAGTTATAGAGTGTGAATAATGAGTTTTTAAATTTAAAGATGAATTGAAATCTATTGTAGTTCAAAATTTTAAATTTTAATATTTAATAAATTTAATGCAATAATTTTAAACATAAATTTATCAAATTTAAAAAATTTAACTCATTTTAAGGAGTCTAATACCAATGCTTAAGGCTTAGTTTGGATAGCCAAGATACCTCAACACTTTTTAAGTATTCTCGTACTATTGGAAATACTCCACATGCCAAAAGCAATGAATCATCTTCATATCAAAATCTTTCCAAAAATCACTATAATATTAATCACTATTATATATAAATAAAAATAAAAATCTATAATATTTATCACTATTAAATAAAAATAAAAAATAAAATCACTATAATATTTATCACTATTATATATAAATAAAAAATAAAATCAGTATATTATTTATCACTATTATATATAAAAATAAATAAAATCACTATAATATTTATCACTATTAAATATAAATAAAAAATAAAATCACTATAATATTTATCACTATTAAATAAAAATAAAAACTAAAATCACTAAATATATATCACTATTAAATATAAATAAAAAATAAAATCACTATAATATTTATCACTATTATATATATAAAAATAAAATAAAATCACTATAATATTTATCACTATTAAATATAAATAAAAAATAAAATCATTATAATATTTATCACTATTAAATATAAATAAAAAATAAAATCACTATAATATTTATCACTATTAAATATAAATAAAAAGTAAAATCACTATAATATTTATCACTATTAAATATAAATAAAAAATAAAATCACTATAATATTTATTACTATTATATATAAATAAAAATAAAATCACTATAATAATTATTACTATTATATACAAAATAAAATAAAATCACTATAATATTTATCACTATTAAATATAGATAAAAAATAAAATCACTATAATATTTATCACTGTTAAATATAAATAAAAAATAAAATCACTATAATATTTATTACTATTATATATAAATAAAAATATAAATATAAATAAAAAATGAAATCACTATAATATTTATTACTATTATATATAAATAAAAATAAAATCACTATAATATTTATCACTATTAAATATAAATAAAAAATAAAATCACTATAATATTTATTTCTATTATATATAAATAAAAAATAAATATAAATAAAAAATGAAATCACTATAATATTTGTTACTATTATATATAAAATAAAATAAAATCACTATAATATTTATCACTATTAAATATTAATAAAAAATAAAATCACTATAATATGTATCACTATTAAATATAAATAAAAAATAAATCACTATAATATTTATCACTATTATATATAAATAAAAATAAAATCACTATAGTATTTATCACTATTAAATATAAATAAAAAATAAAATCACTATAATATTTATTACTATTATATATAAAATAAAATAAAATCACTATAATATTTATCACTATTAAATATAAATAAAAAATAAAATCACTATAATATTTGTTACTATTATATATAAATAAAAAATAAAATCACTATAATAGTTATCACTATTATATATAAATAAAATCATCATTAAAAAATAATAATTATTGATGAGACCCACACCTTTTTCAATTATCTATTCAAAAGTCAACAACTTAATATGCTTCATACATCCAAACACTCAAAATACTCTCAATGGGACCCACAAACCCACTTTAATCTCTACTCATAACTTTTCATAACTATTCTCAACACTTCTCAGATATTCTCACTATCCAAACGTAGCCTAAGGCATCGTTCAATAAATGAGGTGGGTTGATGGGTTGTAGCATCGGGAGAAGAGAAAAAGGGATGCATGCTTGTTACTTCGGTGGGTTATTTTAAAGCATTTACGTTTGATTACTAGACACCTCCTGTACCCAATACTTAAAAACATTTCTTTAATTTTAGAGTGAATTTCGGGGTATTGTTTTTTTTTTTAATTTACCAACTTTTCAATAAAATGGATCGAATAAAGATAAATAAAGACAGTAATTTTTTATTTAATTATATCTTGATCTACTTTAATAATTTACTGACCAATAATAATGGTAATAATAATAGTTAAGACTACAATTTTTTGAGCTGACTGCACTTTCTTAAGAAACGAAATTAATAGTGTAAGAAATCATTTAAGAATCATTGTCATTTACTATTTTATACTATTTTTAATTTTTTTTTTATATTTATCAACTGGGCATACATGCAGCGCACGTTGCCCTTACTATATATATATATATTGATATTGTCCAGATCAATTATATAATCAGATCATATCTAGCTAGCTAAGACGTGGGTATACAAGAAATGGTTGTCTTACAGTTAGAAGTGCTTATCATCTATGTAAGCTGAGGAAAGATTAGAAAAAAGGGGAAAGTTCAACACAAGGAGTGCACAAAGAATTATAGAAGCAAATCTGGCAGATGAACACAAAAAATGCTGTTAAAATGTTTATGTGGCGTGCTTGTACTGATGCTCTACCCACAAAGCAAAATCTGTGCAAGAAGAAAGTGATAAATGACCCTTTTTGTCCAATCTGTTAGCAGGTAGAAGAAACTCCAGCTCATGTTCTGTGGGATTGCCCTTCTGCACAGGATGTGTGGATGTTAGGAAGTAAGAAGTTTTAGAAAGCTGCATTTACTCATCAAGAGTTTGGTGAAATTTTTATGCACATGTTTCAGAGACTAGGTAATTCAGAAATCTCCTTATTTGCAAAAATAGCAAGAATGTTATGGATGAGAAAGAACAAGTTGATTTTTGAAGATAGCTTCACAACCCCTTCCATTCTGATGATGAGAGCAACACAGGAGTTCAATGATTTTCAGCAACTATGTACTAAACAACTCAACTCCAGAAACCATGATAGAATGGCCCAAATAAATTTTGTTTATTGGCAAGCTCCAGAGACAGATTGGATAAAAATAAATTGGGATGTTGCTGTCAGAGAAAGAGGAAACAGACTTGGAGTTGGAATAGTAGTTAGAGACTCGAAGGGAGATATTCTGGCTTCATACATGCAACCATTACATTTTTGCCCACAAGCTGAAATAGCAGAAGCCAGAAGGTTAATTTCAGCTGTCAAGTTGTGTAAGGAGCTGAGTCTGCAAAGAGTAATCTTTGAAGGGGATTCATTGCAGGTTGTCAATGCTATGAAACAGAATGCTCAGAGTTATGGTATGATGCAATGTCTCGTGAATGATGTGTATTTGATCTTGGCTGGTATTACTTGGAAGATTTCACATGTAAAAAGGGATGCAAATCAAGTGGCTCATTTGCTAGCACAGAAAGCACTTATGCAGAGTTGTGAGCTTATTGATGTTGATTGTATAAACCCTGATATCACTGATCTGGTTTTGGCTGAGAAGCATAGAGCAAGTTTTGGTACAAGTGGGATTGCAGTAGCACATGTTATAAACTCTTATCATGCACAGTTAGTTTCTAATCTTGCACTTTTAGATCTTAATGTTGTAAATTATGGTAGTGGAGAGTATGCTCCTGACTTTTTTACTGTAATGGATGAGGGTCATAGTGTTAGTTGAATGAAATTTCGAGGGTGCTTTTGAATATATAATTCCATGGCCAACTGATTGATCTTAATTAGCTCTTTCTTAGAACTATTAAATTCAAAACACACGCGCTTATATATATAATATAGCTGTTAATTTTCACTTTTCAGTCTGGCTGCCGGTTTGATTTACGTACGTTTAAAAATTAATTATATGAATTTTCTTGCAGGAAGTTTATGCCTCTGTACGAATTGCAACCCATGCATTAATCCAACTTAGTTTTACGACTCATCATCTCTACAAATCATGTATCATACTTATTTTTAATTTTTATATATTTTTTTTAATTTCTTTTATTTTATTTTTCGTAAACTAATCAAATTCTTCTATTCATCATCTAACACCACACTATATTTGATAAGAGAAAAAACTAAAAATTAAAAAATTAAATGTGATGTGTAGTATGAGGATGACGAGTAAAATTTTTCAATGCAATAACACTAGTATATATATAAGAATATAAAATGAAACACATACAAAGTAGTTCAATTACAATGCAACATCTAATAATACTCTATACATAATAAAATCTAAACATTGATGTTACTATTAAACTGTATCTTCTACTAGTCTAGCATAATGAGCAAGCAAATAAGCAGTTTCATTATCCTATTGACCAATCATGAACAACCTCATTGTCCTAACAATTTGAAATCTTCTTGTGAGGGAGTATAAGTAAAGATACTGGCCTTGGGCCCAGTAGCAAACAAGGGGCAAGGAGGCACGCAGAGAGTACTAAAAGCAAGGGCTAGGTGACAATAGGGGACAGTAGGGACATGTCAAGGGGTAAGCGGTCAAAAGGGTCATGGGGGATAACACGCCAGCGGGGTCAGAAGGGTCATGGGAGACAAGAGCGCATGAGATGTTAGGGAGGGGGACGCACGTAGGAAAAGGGTTTAAGATAAATAGAGGGAAATGTTCTCCTTCTCCAGTGGCCTTCTTCTTCGTCTTCAGTTCTCCTTCTTCTTCTTCTTCGACCTCTCCTTCAACCAGAGAATAGAGAGAGCTCCAGCGAATGCCTTTCTCCAGTAAATTTACATTCAACATCACCATTGTACAGAGAGATATGAGAGACCATGAGAGACTGTAAACAAGAATATTATAATAGATTTCTCCCCCTCAAACGTCTGTGGACGTAGGCATTATGTTGAACCACATAAATCTATGTGAGGCATTATGTTGAACCACATAAATCTATGTGCTTATCTTTTTATTTTCCTGCACTTATGTTTTTCATTCACCGCCATAGACATATGCACATCAGCCGTACATCTGCACTGGAACACTGTCGGGGGCTCCAAACAACACCGAACGAGGCCCAGTGGGCCGGGAATGACTCTTTCTTCCCTTCTGACCTGTTGAGCGATTTTTATTGCATCAACACTTCTAAATAGGAACTGAATTTTCATAATTATCACTATAGAGTTAATTTAGAGGCAATTAGATTTTATTAACTGACATTTTCGGACCATTTACAGCCCAGGCCCAAGACCCGAAGATAATAAAACCCAGCCCGCTCTGTTAAAAAAAAATATAGATACAACTAGGGGTGAATTCGGTTTTGTCCGGTCGGTCTATAGGGTATTTTTGGGATAGGACCGAACCCGTTTGGTCCAAGGTTTTCCCGACCAAACTAAACACATATAAGAATTAGACCGGACTAGTAGATTTCAATTTGATCCAGTTGGTTCGGCCAGTACCAGATGGGCCAATTCTATAGCTTTTCGGCCCAAGTTGCCTAACTTAAAATTCTAGTCAATTTTCAACCCAATGACATTTTATCCCATTTTCAAAAAAACAATACCAATAAAGAACTTGAAAAATATACAATATGCTAATAACATCCAAGCTCAAAATAAAAGGAAAATATACAAAAAATTAAAAAATTAAAATTAAAATTGTCTATATCCATCCAAACGACTAACAGGTTATCAATCATACTAATAAAATTAAAAAAAATAGAGATAAAGAAATTAAAAATATATATATATTTGTAATCATGAATTGTGTAACTGTTGCGTATTCGTTTTGAAAAAAATAAATAAAACATGGGACCTACATGAAAAAAATTAATTTTTTATTTTCTTGAAAAATTAACTTTCCTCCAAGAGGGTTTGGGACGAAAGTTTTCATTATAATATATTTGTTTATGACTACTCATGGTCCCTCACATCTCATTGTACAAAGAAAGCTGGAGATCCATTTGTTGGAGAAGAAAATTCCACTGGTGTGCTCCTTTCCTAGGAAGAAGAAGAGGAAAAAGATGAAGTTCTTCCCTTGGTCATCTGGTTGAAGGTTTTTTATACATCTCTTTGTTGCATATGCTAGTCTGTAGTGATGGTACTGGACCTCCCTTTGCGTGTGTTAGGATGCTTTCTCTTTCCATTTTCCTTCTGACCTGCTCTGAAGCCCCTGCCTCCTGCCTGCTCCATGTTCTTCCTTGTCCCCCACTCCCATCCCTTTATCTAGTCTCCTAACATGGTCCCGTGGCTGGGCCTTATAATGGGTTTTAACATTTTATCTCTCCACACATAGTTTTTTAAAATCGAAAAACTTTTATCTTTGGTTATTATAAATATGTTTCATATATCTTTATATCGATAAATAAATTTCTTTTTTGTTTCTTTTTTGCATCTTGAGTCATTTAATAATGACTTTGTATTATAATAATACAATATATACTATGAAAAATAAATAAATAAAAATTAATTATTTCTTTTGATTCGCCTTTGTTGGAGATTCAAACCAATATTCCGAAATTAAAGTTTCAAATTATGACACCCCCCCGCTTGGGATTTGGCGACTCAACTTGCTGGATGTCCGCTTGGGATTTGGTAATGACTTGGAGCATCGGGACATGCAACAATGAGTTACATACTCCCGTACATGGTGATTATCATGCACTGCACCTAACATGCATTCTAGCAATATGAAGTAATCGCAGCGAAATAAGTCATTTCATAAAATTTTGTACCAGAATAAACTAATATCCCAACTTTATTCATAACTTTAAATCATACCATACTTGTTCCAAGTTCATCAAATAAGGCATAAACCTAATTATACATCATAGTAATTGAGTATCAAATTCCTAGGTAGTACACATCAATGGAATATATGTTGTCTTCAAAAGCCTTTAACCAAAAACGAATTATTAAAGTATCTTTCTAATTTCTGCTATCTCAAAGTAAGTCATGACTAAATCCATTCTTTTTTCTGGGTCAAGCTCATCCTTAGCATTGATCATCATCCGGACTAGTTACTCTCGACCCTGCTAAAAGTTCTACCATTCCGGAGGGAATGGTAGTGGAAACTACCAAAGTGAGATTTTAAGAAATCTCAGTAAGTTAAATAAAAAACATACACAAAGATAATATAAGCATGTATATGATACACCATGAGCATGAATGCATGATCATGTACTTTGACCAAAAATACATTTTTGTCCCATCTATATTCCTCCTTTTAAAAAATACTGAACTTGTAACTATGTATCAAAGTAACAATGTAACCATATAACAAAGCCTAATTTCTTATTAATCTCTTGTAATCTTTTCAATATAACAATGTGGGTGGATATCTCACGGCTCCCCTAAACACGTGGGTTCTCTACTAGTTACTGCATCATATTATTGACCCTCTTGATCAGGTGTGAGTACATCAGAGTCCATATGATGCGACAATTCACAATTCTCCTTCACCACATTTACAATATGATACGGCAGTTCACAAATCTTCTTCACCGTATTTTCAACGTGTTGTACCCACTAGCATTAGGCTCAACTTTACTTCGGAATCCTTTTAAAGAAATTCATTTAAAATCCGTTGACTGTACATCGTCAACCCAAGGGTCACCACTCCAATTTAGGCACTCCATAATGGACAAAAGAGTTCCACTAGGATATTCTCTTACTCTAGCATTTTAGGTCGTGACAAAACCTTTATTCTTTTTAATGCACAACTTGAAAATATATGACATGTGACTTGTGACGATGAATAACTTTCATGCAACAATGTCATGTACATGTGCTATATACAGAGAATGCATCACGTGTATAGCTTGAAATAATTAGAACATGCCGGAAACATATACATGGATATAACATATGAATGTTCAACAAGGCATATTTCATTTCTCAAAACTTCCGAACATGACATTTAAACCAACAACTTTAGCAAGCATCATTTGAGCATAGCATGCACATATAAGATATGAATTATGGCATGTAACAAGTAGCAATTCCATAATCCAATTTGAGCAATCAAAATGCAAATTTTACATGTAAACATAATTACATTATTCAAAAGTAAGTTAGAGACTAACTTACAAACTTTTCTTTACTTACGAAGAGTATAATCTCTATAGGCTGAAATAAAAGCGTATTAATGTTAGAGAGATCCTCGATTGAAATGTAAAGAATTACAAAACCCTAAACTTATAAAACCTAGCGAGAGTTTCGCTTTAATCTCTCAACTCTCGAAGATTGTCAAATATTACTGTATAGGTCGACCGACATATTCAGTCTCTTCGTGCATCAGTAGAGGACACTATGTCCTCAATAGGCCATTGTTTAGATAACCTAAAAGAAAAGGTCAACATGTTGTTAAAAGAATTTCATACATATTTAAACAACATGTAACCGTAACTCTACTTATCCATTTTTTAGTTTTGTGTTTATTATTTCATGTTATTTTTTGTTATCTTTTTATAAAGATCAATATCAGTTAATATATGTCGTGTTTATGTATTTCAGTTCTTAACGATCTTTTAATTTACAATTTCCGATTTAATATTGTAAAATTTATTTTTGTTTGGATATCTAAATTTACAAATTTAAATTCCAATATACAAACGTTCAAACCTTAAGCATATACGTTCAAACATTAGTGCATATTGTTCGCACGAGAAGACATTACATTCAAACTATATAGCAGTAACGTTCGCATCTCTAGATTAACATTTGAACGTAATTCATCCAGACAATATAAATTTAATTTTAAAACAATAAGTTCGCACGTAAATATTTTAATGTTTGAATAAACTACAAAATCCTTCGTAGGTATAACTATATTTTCGAATGTATTGTCTACGTTCGCATGTCTAATGATATACGTTCAAACGTATTGATCTAAAAAATGACAACATATTTTTAATGTTCGGACGTTTAACTCTTAGTATTCGAATGTTGGTCAATTTGTCTTTCAACTTTAGTGATAGTTTGAAGCAACCGTCACTAAAAGTTATATTTAGTTACAGTTTATTGACCGTCACAAATTTTAAAGCGACACAAAAACTCAAAGTTGTTGTAGTGCATATTTATGCATATTCTACGTTCAAGATTAAGAAACTAATATATATGTTTCAACCACAATCACAAGAGCCGTAGCAAAATAATGTGTTTAAATCTTTTAAATACATACCATGAAACAAAACCATTCCACAACTTCTAATAAAGTGTAGCAAGAATACCATTTAACATTTAAGATACAAGCTAAAAAAACAAATATATGCATCAACTTCATATAATAAGTTTACAATCAAGATCATAGAAGTCACAAACATCATGTCCAGATTTATTAAAAAAACGGAAGGCCTAAAATGAGAAGTAAAAGGCGTAATCGAGATGCAACACCAAATGAGTACATATCCTATTTATAACAAACAACGAGAAAAATGTAAAATAAGTAAACACAAAACTTGTTAATTAATTAGTGCTCCTCAATAAGCAAGATCCAATCTAACACTTGTTTAATATGAGAAATTCTTAGTTTTTTCAATAATTTGACATTTGCAATAATGTGGAGGAACATATGTGCTTTGGGCAGGAGCCGACGTAATACCTACGCCCCACGTAGTAAGCATATAATGACTCATGAGTAGTTGCATTCTTAATAAGTGAATGGCAAAGTTTGTAGCGACTTCCCATTATTTTTTGTATTGGTAACCAAGAAGTTCAATTCATAAAAATAGGTAAAGTTCAAGTACATAAGGAGTATATATAAGAAGTACCTAACTAGAGTTTATAACTGACAGTAAAAAGTCATGGATATTTAGTCCGTTACAAACAATGGCCCCGACCCAAAAGATTCTAATTACAATGTTTTAAAGAAGAAAACTTGAAACTCCTCCATTGTTCTCTCATGGTTTTTGAAACTTCTATCATTTAGCTCTTGCCAAATACACCGACACATACATATATGAACCATTTTTCAAATTACTACAACTTGTGAATTACCTTGGAGGCTTCTCCATCTTGTTAGCAAATACACCAATCTAAGAGGCATGACCCATGATAATCCAGTTCATGCAAAAAAATCATCTCACATGGTCTTGACCACCTTGCAATGTAGAAGCAGATGATCTACTGATTTACCATTCTTCTTACACATGCAATGCCAGTCCAATACTATTACCCGACGTTTCCTTCAATATCTGTGGTGAGAATTGAGAATTTTGTCCAAACAAAAAAAACTGCTTTTCAATGAGATTTCATTTGCCAAATACTCTTCCATGGGAATGTAGGCATGTCTGGCTCGTTAAAACTTTGTTAAATGATTTGACCTTGAATTTACCTTTCTTGGAATGACTCCAGGTCATCTTATCTATGGTATCTTTAGTTATACTTCCAGAATACAGTACTCCATAGAACTCTGTAATAGCCTCCAACTTCCAGTCTTGGGTTGCCCTAGTGAAATCAACATTCCACTAAGAGGAGCCATGTGATGCCCCCAATCCCCGCTTGGGATGGAACGGAGACTTAGAGCATCGAGACATGCAACACAAGATTACATACTCCCGTTCATGTTCAAAATACTAAAGTAGCATAGACTTATATACAAAGTTATATCATTTTCTTCATGCGATCTAAAGCATAAAAGACTTGGGTTATGAACATCAAAATTAAGTCCAACTTCCTCTCCAGATCCAGCTCCTCTTCAATCATGCGAATCCAGTGCTCCATCAATCTCGCCCTGGTCGATCCCTGACACAACTTCTATCATTCCGAGTAGTGGTCCCCAAAAAGGATGAGATTTTCTCGAAATCTCAGTAAGTTAATAACTAACTAACACAAAAATAAATCAATCATGAAAGATGATAAATATGCAATGCATGAGATGCATAAAATCAGTATGGATGTCTCCATCCAGATTCCTCAACATCTCATAAAAATATGGAGACACGAGCTTTTACTCAGTAAATAATTTCGTCATCATTTTTTAAAAGACATAACTTCTTCATAAAAATTTCATCATAAACTTTCATCATCAAAGACTTATATCGTTATCTTAATTAACAAGATAACGTGTGGTAATGTCACAGTTCCCTATATACACTGTGAGTACTTACCGGTGACCGTAGTATAACTTACGTTGAAACTACGTTGTCTATAGACTCGTTCTCAATGCATTAGTAAATAATATAACATCATAAAAATCATAACGTGTACACCCATTAGCGTTAAGTGTCATATCATGTTGATTTCGCTCCGGTGTTCTTTAAAAAGAACCTATTCGAAGCCTGTTGACTATTTTTCGTCAACCCGGGAATTGCCACTCCATTATTAAACACTCCAGAGTGGACATAGGAGTTCTTTCACTAGGATAATTCCCTATCCTAGCTTTTGGGGTCTTGGTAAAATGATTTTCATGCAATATTTTGAAACATATTTTTCATGACATGTACATATGTAGCAAGTTTCGTGAAAAATGACATTTATATGCAATATACTAAAAATGGTGAAAATATCACATATCCTGTAAGTATGCACTCAATATATCATATAACATGATATTTTATGCTTACAATAATAATTGAAATATATGAATGAATATTTATCAATAATTCATAAATAATTTATCAAGGTGTAAGTTAGAGGCCAACTTACAAACTTCTAGGAAATTCAAAATTAGCATTGTAGCTATGTAAATCGTGTGTATACTAAGTTAGGGTTAATACTCTTATGGATAGGTTCAAAATCAAAGTCTTCAAAAATTAAATATTTACAAAAATACCCTTAGACTTTCAAAAATTGTCATTTAAGTCATAAATTTTCACTAATTACAAACGAACTCCAAATTTAACCAAATTTCATGGACTTAATATTTTTGACATTCTAAAACCATTTATGCCCTTGTATTTTTAAAATTCAAAGTGAAATTTGTTCAATTAATCCCAACCCGTGGCATACATCCTAGTTGATGCCTATGTGTATTTTAAACTAATGATTCCTATGAATGCATGCATATGAGATTTTCTTTAATCATTAATGATCACTAATATCTTTAGGGACATTATGAATTCTAATTCTTGAGTAGCCAAGTTCATCCCAACACTTAATTAAAACTAAGAAATCTTTAATCACCAATATGCTTAAAATCGATTTATGCCTGATAATCAAATCAAGATAGATTTAAAACCTATCATGAAATGATTCTAATCACAAATTTAACCTTCCATAATCATGTTAGGACAATGTTAGATCATATAAAATCATGCTTAAGACATACCATAGCTAAATTTCCAATTAAAAACATTCAATCATTCAAAATCTTCTTTTAATTGACCCGGTTTTGCATCAAGCATCATAACCTTCTCAAAACTCAACTAAATTTTGTAACAACACTTGGAAACAAAACTTGACAAGCTAGGTAAGATAACAAAAAAAGAAAAATTTGTGGTCTTCCAAGTTCTCTAGACTGCCTTACACAAGAACACTCAATAACTCACCAAAACTTACTCGGTTTGCACTCTTTTGATCTCTAAGAGGGGAAATGCTCTCAAGGTTCAAGAATGTAAATATAATTTATGCTTGGCTAAAATTAGATGCGTATGCTGTTAGGAATAAATGTAATCTAATTGGACTCTAGGACTATAATGATCTGATAAGGATAAGTATTTAAATTATAGCTCTTATCAAATCTTATTTATGTTATAAGATAAGAGTCAACAAGAGTCCTTTGTATGCTTCAAGTCTAAAGAGTCAGTTGAATAGATAAGTATACAAACTTTATTGAAGAAACTAAAACAGACTTGAAACAGAAGAAGTGATCTAGTCCAAGATGTTCGCAGACAGTTAGCAACATATCTGACTGAAACACTGGATAAACCTGTTAGCAGAATCCTTCTCCAAATCAATGATTGTATTATCTATTAAAAGGAGTCGGCTAAGGGTTTACAAAGGGCTTGAACAACACGTATTCACAGGCATTTTCAGAGCTTGAAGATCTGGGTAGAACTTCAAGAGATCGTGCGAGGAAAAAACTCAAGAGTAGTTGTTTTCCGAAAAGACTCAATTCGTGAGATTGAGTGAGAGCATATTCCAAGGGAGAGTTGCTGTGTTCAAGTTTAACCACTGGAGGTTCCAATAGGAAAGACAAAGATTGGAGAGTGTCAGAAGTTCTAACTACCTACTGCGGTAGAAGACAAACAGGTTGTGTGTTTTGGGTAAATGTGTCGAGTTACAATGGTTTTGTAAACATTTTACTTATAAAACTCTCAATCAATAAAATTGGCTTTCCTGAGTTTGGTTGCCCTGTAGGTTTTTACCTTTGAAGAGTTCTTCAAAGGGTTTCCATTCGTAACTAAATTATCATGTTAATACTCTTAATATTATATTTTGGTTACTAATCCGTGCTAACATTTTCTGTTGATTGTGAACTTATATAATTAGGGGTACTTAAATAATTTCAATTGGCATCAGAGAGTGGTTCACTCAAATTGAGTGAGATTCGTTCCCCTAAGATCATGGCGTCACTATCATCACCACCAAATTTCGATGGTGATAACTACTCCTACTAGAAGGTAAGAATGAGAGCATTTATAAAATCACTTGATGAGAAAGTAAGGCTAACTGTGGAGTCAGGATGGATAAGACCCACAACACCTGCAGAGGAGTGGACCAAATAACAATCGAGCAGCTGTAATTGGAACCATTTTCATAGCAATATCTCCTGATGAATTCAAGAGAATCTCCATGTGTGAGACATCCAAGGATGCTTGGGACATTTTGGAAACCACACATGAATAAATCAAAATGGTGAAAAATTCTAAATTATATATATTAACCTCAAAGTTTGAGGAAATAAAAATGCTAGAAAATGAGACTTTCAATGAATTTTATGCTAAACTAAATGACATTATTAATTCCAAGTACAATCTTGGAGAGAGGGTAGAGGAGGCACGAGTTGTAAGGAAGATTTTGAGATCTCTACCTGAAAGGTTTCGACTAAAGGTGACAGTCATAGAAAAAAGTAAGGATTTAGACACAATTCCAATAGAAGAATTGGTAGGTTCTTTACAAACCTATGAATCTACCCTTCCATAACAGAAGAAAGGTAAGTCCATTGCACTCAAACTTATTAAGTAAGAAAAACAGTCTGATGATGAAGATGTATGTAATGATGATCTAGCAGTTGTGGCCAGAAAATTAATAGAATTTTTGTTTAATAAAAAGAATTCTGGAAAATGGAAAAAGGATTGGACTTTCACTAAAAAGAATGAATTTGAAAAATGGAATAAAGACAAAATCGAGTTTAAAGAAAAAGTTCAATATCATGAATGTTCTGGTTTTGGCCACATAAAAATTGTATGTCCAAATTTTAAAAGGAAAGCAAAAGTTTTGAATACTACTCTAAGTGATTATTCTTAATCTAAAAGTTCAGATACATCCTTTAATAATGAAATTGCCTTTATTGCGTTTTCTTCTTCTGCTACTAATTATGATGACATGAGCAAACTATATACTGACGATAGTGTGTTTGTTTATGACACTGACTCTGATGTTGCTACATGTCTAGTAGCTCACACAAGACTTAGAGCCATGGACACTAGCATGTGCTATCTTAACAGTGCCTGTTCTAGGCACATGACAAGAGATAAATGGTTGTTTAAAAAGATTGAGACAATCAGTGGAGAATCTGTAACGTTTGGAGATGTAAGTTCAGAAACAGTAGAAGGAAAAGGAAGTGTAGATATCCCTGGTTTACCATCTTTCTGTGCAGTTCTCAAAAGATGAATGCAAAGTCTACAATAAAGATGGAAAATAGATCTTAAAGGGCACCAGGACTATTGAAAACTGCTATGGAGTCCCTTTAATGAAAACAATGCAATGTCACAAAGTAGAGCTAGATGAATCTGAGTTGTGGCACTACTGTCTAGGACATATCAACTATAGGGATATGCAAAAAATATTTAAGAAAGAAGTTGTACGTGGACTACCAAAAATTTTTAAAAACAAGAAAATGGTATGCGGAACCTGTTGGAAGGGAAGCAGACCAAGGTACAACACAAGAAGATAGTTGATATTCTGACTTCTAGCCCACTTGAGTTGTTACACATGGATTTGATGGGTCCTACTCAAACTGAGAGTCTCGGTGGAAAGAAGTACATAATGGTCATCGTGGATGACTACTCTAGATATACATGGATCACATTGTTAAGAGACAAAACATAAACTTTCGATCTTGCAAAGAAACTGTTCAGACAATTACAAACAGAGAAGAATTTTTCTATCTCCTGTATTCGTAGTGATCATGGGAAATAATTTGAAAATATTAATTTCTTATTTTTTTGTGATGAACGTAGAATACAACAAGAATTCTCAGCACTAATCACTCCACAACAGAACGAGATTGTCGAGAGGAAAAATAAAGCAATAAAAGAGATGGCTCGCACCATGCTAAAAAAAAAATGGCATTATACTTCTGGGGAGAAGCTATCAACACTGCTAGACATATCTTGAACTGTGTAGTTTTTCGTCCAGGCACCAAACTCACTCCATATGAGTTATGGAATGAAAAGAAACCTACGGTAAAATATTTTAAAGTGTTTGGGAGTACATGCTACATTCTAAGAGACAGAGAAAATGCCCACAAATTTGACAGCAAGAGTAATAAAGGAATATTTCTTGGGTATTCATAAGATCGCATAGCATACAGAGTGTACAATCTACGAACTAAAATAGTTATGGAGTCAATCAATGTAGTTGTGGATGACGACTCTAAGGAAACAACAGAGGAGGAACTTAACAACCTTATCAGAAAACTAAAGAAGACTCTATCGATCTAGAAGACTCAGATCCAGCGAAGCCCGCGACACCATTCTCAACTTTACCCCAGGAAAAAGAACCTTCTACAAGGATCAGCCACAATCATCCTAAGGAGGACATCCATGGAGAATTGGATGAAGGTATGAGATTAAGAAGACATGTTTTAAATCAAATCTCATATGTGTGCTATTTATCTTAGGTTGAACCTAAAAAGGTAAAAGAAGCCTTACAAGATGAAAACTAGGTCAAAGCCATGCACGAGGAATTACACCAATTCACACGAAATCAAGTATGGGAACTAGTTCCAAGATCTAAAGATTACAACATAATTGGAGCAAAGTGGATATTCAAGAATAAGTCAGATGAACATGGAACCATTGTTCAAAACAAGGCCAGACTAGTAGTACAAGGATACACCCAAGTTGAAGGAATTGATTTTGATCAGACCTTTGCACCAATAGCTCGTTTGGAATCCGTTTGCATACTACTAGAAATTGCAAGCCATTTAAATTTTAAATTTTACTAAATGGATGTTAAAAGTGCTTTTTTAAATGGCATACTTAATGAAGAAGTATATGTAAAACAACCAAATAGATCATCTAATCAATTGTTTCCTGACCATGTTTACAGGTAGAAGAAAACACTTTATGGATTAAAGCAAGCACCTCGAGCATGGTATGAAAGACTCACAAAATACTTGCTTGATAATGACTTTGTAAGAGGTCCAGCTGATAGAACATTGTTTTTAAAAAAATCTGATAAGTATCTGCTAGTAGCTCAGATATATATATACGATATTATGTTCGGATCTACTCTTGATAAATTTTCACATGAGTTTTCCGACGAAATGAAAAATGAGTTTGAAGTGAGTATGATTGGGGAATTAAATTTCTTTCTTGGAATTCAAATTAAACAAACTAAAGAAGGAATTTTTATTTCACAATCTAAATATGCTAAAGATCTTGTTAAGAAATTTGGTATGGAAGAGAAGACACATGCTCGTACTTCGATGAGCACCTCAATTAAAATATGCTCAGATTCTATAGATAAGAGCATTGATCCTACTCTATATAGAAGCATGATAGGAAGTCTTCTTTACATTACTACTAGCAGACCTGATATTGCTTTCAATGTAGGTGTATGTGCACGATTTCAGGCAAATCCTAAAGAATTACATTTCACAGCAGTAAAAAGAATACTGACATACCTGAGTGTTATTGTTGACTATGGCATTTGGTATTCCAGAGATTCAAATCTAAGTCTGGTTGGCTATTATGATGCTGATTGGGCTAGGAATGCTAACGACAGAAAAAGCACAACTGGTGGTTTTTTTATGTCAGCAGCAATCTGATAGCATGGATGAGTAAGAAGCAAAATTCTATCTCCCTATCCACTGCTGAAGCCGAGTACATTGCGACTGACAGTTGTTGAACTCGCTTCTTTGGATGAAAAGGATGCTTGAGGACTATGGGTTCTCCCAAGATACTATGACCATCTATTGCGACAATACAAGTGTAATCAGTATCTCAAAGAACCCTGTGCAACACTCACGAACCAAGCACATAGATATAAGGCATCATTTCATACGAGACTTGGTTGAAACAAAAGTAGTCTCATTAGAACATATTGATACCGAACACCAACTGGCAGATTTGTTTACTAAACCTCTAGATGGTCTAAGGTTCAAATTTCTAAGGAAGGTCATTGGTGTGTGTTACATGCCCTGAATTTCGCTTTAATTTTCTTTATAAAAAAAAAAGAAAAAAGGATAATAAAAAAAATGTATAAAATAATATATAAATAAAAAAGGGGGGGTTGTTTATTTTCTTCTTCCAAAATCTTTATGTTGCTATCATGTGCAAGGTACAGGTTTTCTGAGTATACCGAGTTCGTGAGTTTTGTGACTTCACTAATTCATTTTGTTGGGATTAAGGTAGATCTTTTCTTGTATGTGTTCTTACTTTAGATGCACAACTCTTAAGAAAGATCACTCAAGAATTTGATTCTCTGCACTGTGAGGTGTTAAATCTGATCTCTTAAATAGTTGGTAACAATATACATCTCCTCATATAATGTACCAAGAAAGGGGCAGTCTATGCCTTTGAATTGACTAAAACTAGTTGAACCTATTGCCCAAACAGACAAAGGTTTCCTCTTGCCATGCACACATGTCGATCCTTATAGAAAAAGTTGAGTGTTCAAAAGTCATTATGGAAAGAGATGAACACTCATGCATGGGTCTAAGTTCTAATTGTCCTTGTAAGAAAAAATCATTGCCTTATTCATTATGGAAATAGATGAGCAATACAAAATGGACATATAGGCCTATGACTTGGTGCTTGGAGGGAAGTACTTTTTCAGGTATATAGGCCATAGCATAAAGTTTGACTTTCAAGGAAAGTCCTCCCATATTGGAACATTTTAACGAATGAGGGAGTGAGAAAAAAGGAGAAGGAAATAATAACCGTGGAAAGATTTATTTGCCTGACACACACATACACACAAATTCTTGGGGGGTCATCTATTAAGAATAAATGCTAAATGGTGAAAACTGACCAGTTAAGAAATAGTTCTCCTAAATAAATGAAAAAGTGTTGAGTGGAAAAAAGGTTAGGACAAAGAAATTACTCAAAAAGGCTCGAACCTTGTGGATAGAATTTTTTTTTTCTTCTTTCTAGGTTCTTTAAAAAGTATTTTTTAAAAAGAAAATAAATGTGGAGCATGAATAACTGAAATGAATATTGAGAGTTGCCTCTAAGGCATACTCTACGTGTTGAGAAAAAAGAGGGGCCCGCGTGCATAGCACGTTCAAGGCCTTGAGCGAGAAATAAGAAATAAAGCTGCTCTGCAGCATTAACTGCATGCCATCACCACTAATCCATCATTAAGGCCCCTTTCTCATTCCAAATCACTCTATTGCCTTCTTTGCTACTCTTTGAGAGAGAAAAACCCTAAAATCATTCCGTGCATCTCAAAGAAAGGTGTGTTGATCTTTTTACACAACCTCAAGGTAAGTTTTCTTTTTCGAATACATTCTCTGAAATTTTTTTTATGTTATCTAAAAACTGTACTTAGGGTTTTCTTGTCCTTGAGTCCTTCAAAGTTCTCTAAAATACGTGAAGTTTTTAGAAATCTAGTTGGCTTAGGATTTGAAAATTTGTTGGAAGGAGTTAGATACTACTTTGAAAAACATGCATGGTGATCTTTGGTTGAAGATGATGCTTAGAAATATTTTTTTTTGCATGTGAGTTTGTTCGGTTAGTATCAATACTATTATTCTCCACTCTGTATTGTAATAACTATGTGGCTAAGGCTAGATATTTTTCTCATCTAATAAAACTTTGTTGGCCATATATGTGATCTCTGAAAATCTACTAAAAATACGTATATGATTGGATTGATTTTGTGGAGGTATTATTTCATCTTGAGCTCTAGTTACGCTATTATGTGTGGAGAAAAGTGAATTTGGGTATCTTAATACACTGTGTGTTTACCATATGCAGAAAAGTTTTTCTTTTTGTAGATGAAATTCAAAACAATTGCAAAGAAAGCTAAATTTGACCGCAAAGCACCTCCGAAAACTTCTTCTAGTAAGGGGAAATCTGAGTCACTTGAGAAAACACCAAAGAAGTCTAAGGTGACAGACAAAAGGTCAGCTTCTAATAAGGGAGTAGGGAGTACCTCAAATCCTTCCTCCAAAGGCTCAAAACCACCCAAGTTCATTAATGAGGAAGCTGAGACTGCATATAAAACTATGTTCTTCAAGAGGAATGTACTTGGAGAAAGAGAGGTAACTTTAAATGATCTAAATGACCCTGTGTTTGAATTTATTGCTCATATTTTTACTAACAGAGGATGGGAGAAGATCACTTAGGGAGCTCTTGCTCCCTATGTTGAAATTGTTAGGGAGTTTTATAACAATGCTTTAATAAGTGTTGATAACAATTTCATTACATCTGTTGTTAGGGGAGTTGACATGATTATCACTCCAAAGATCATTAGAGAGTTTTATGAACTCTCGAGTGTGGAAAACCCAGGTTTTCCATATAAGGGCATGGGGACCCCATAAAAAACCCAAATGAAAGATCTGTTTGTTGGGCCCAGTGCACCAGCATGGCCCCAAAATATTAATAGGTTCTCTATGAAATCAATGCTCCCCGAATATAGGTTCCTTGCCAAAGTAGTTTTGACAAATCTTTGGCCCATCTCTAGGCATACTGAGCTGATAGTTGAGAAAGCCCAATTTATGTATGCTCTACTGAAAGGTGTACCTATAGATCTCCCCTCCTACATTGTTGATGTGATTTCAAAGGCCAGGACTGACAAGGCAGACAAGGAAAGTCTGCCATTTGGAGGTCTTATCACAAAGTTGGCCAGAATAATTAAAGTTCCTTTAAGAAGCACTGAGGCCACAGTCAAAATGTATGGGAAGATCTCCTCCAAAACTATCACCAAGTCAGAAGCAGTAGTTGCTGGAAAGAAAAGGAGCCATGCTGAGGCATCCACATTCTCTCATCCTCCCTCAAAACAATCCACTGAAGTAGTTGAACAACTTCAAATTTTGCAATCAAAATTTGACTCGTTTGTGGACAAATGGGAAGAAAAGATGGGGAAGATTGACCAAATGCTCGCAAACCAGCAGGATGAATCAGAAAAGATGAATGACGGGTTGCAACAAATTGTATTGGATGTGGATCAAAATCTTAAAACAGTCACTCCACCTGAGGATGAGGACAAATCTAATTCTGACTGATGCTGGCAAACATAAGGGGAGAAGGGATGAAGAGCAGGCAGAGAGAACTGAGGGAGCTACTGACAAAATGCAACCACCACCACCACCATATGTGATTTTGTTTTATTTCAGTCTGGTTTGTATATTAAACAATGATTTGCGTGTTTTTATTTTGCATACTACGTTAAACTGAAATATGCGTGGTTAGGTTTAGACGTATTATTACTTCACATATTTTGCTATGGTAAAACCTGATATGAAGTATGACTGTCTATATGAGATATTTGCTGGTGGTTGGTAATTGTTTTTACAGGTTAGATTACATTCATCCAATATATGTTTGCATCATCAATCAGCCAAAGGGGGAGATTGTAAATGTAATTAATTTTTGATTAGCTGTTAGGAATAAATGTAATCTAATTGGACTCTAGGACTATAGTGATCCGATAAGGATAAGTATTTAAATTATAACTCTTATCAAATCTTATCTATGTTATAAGATAAGAGTCAACAAGAGTCTTTTGTATGCTTTGAGTCTAAAGAGTCAGTTGAAGAGATAAGTATGCAAACTTTATTGAAGAAACTAAAACAGACTTGAAATTAGAAGAAGTGATCCAGTCCGAGATGTTCGCAGACAGTTAGCAACGTATCTGACTGGGACTCTGGATAAACCTATTAGTAGAATCCTTCTCCAAATCAATGAATGCATTATCTATTAAAAAGGAGTCGGCTAAGGGTTTACAAAGGGCTTGAACAACACGTATTCACAGGCATTTTGAGAGGTTGAAGATCTGGGTAAAACTTCAAGAGATCGTGCGAGGAAAAAAACTCAAAAGTAGTTGTTTTCCGAAAAGACTTAATCCATGAGATTGAGTGAGAGCATATTCCAAGGGAGAGTTGCTATGTTCAAGTTCAACCACTGGAGGTTCTAGTAGGAAAGACAAAGATTGGAGAGTGTAAGAGGTTTTGACTATCTACTGTGGTAGAAGACAAGCGGGTCGTGTATCTTGGGTAAATGTATCGAGTTACAAAGGTTTTGTAAACATTTTACTTGTAAAACTCTCAATCAATAAAATTGGTTTTCTTGGATTTGGTTGCCCCGCAAGTTTTTACCTTTGAAGAGCTCTTCAAAGAGTTTCCCTTCGTAGCCAAATTATCGTGTTAATACTCTTAATATTATATTTTGGTTACTAATCCATGCTAACAGTTTCTATTGATTGTGAACTTGTATAATTAGGGGTACTTAAGTAATTTCAAAGAGGATGCTTGGAGCTGTGGTGTGGGTGAAATGAGAAGGGGAGGGAAGTATTTATAGGTGGCCAAGGGGTGAGGGACGTTGGCTTGTGTGCTTTGTGATTGGGTGAAGTGGGAGGTGCTCAAATCTAGAAAATTTCCAGATTTGCTTACATGAGCTTAGATCACTTGTACATAATGAAATAGTGCCCTAAACCACTATCATTTCTTCTCCGTAGTAGCTGCAAGGGTCCTATAGATGACTCCAGGTCGTGGGGCATCATTTGGGTGGTAGCAAATCCCTCAAACCACCATTGAAAACAGGTGGATGGAGGTGGTTTTGGGGGTGGCAGAAAATCAATCTAGTTTTGGATGTTTTTAGGCAGGCCAAATGAGCCAAAATCCTTCATGATGGTCATGGAACTTCTTGGTGATTGGGTGGAGAAGGAGGTGGCGTGGGGTGGTGGTGCAAACCATGGCAGGAGGCTGGTTCAAATTCAATCCAAATGATTCCTACACAAACAAGACCAAGGTGCACCCGGTTTGGTCCTTTGAGTTGGTTGATGTAACTAATTTCACCCAAAATTCAAATTGAGTTTGGGTGGGTCTCATGAGGTGTTTAAAGACCATATTATCCTTGAGGAAAAATCACAAAAATGTTGGACGTAAGGGCAAAACAGTCCAAGCATTACAAAGGGCGATGCACAAAACTAATTGAAGAATGGTTTGGGCTTGTTATGTCATTTTTCTTAATGACATGTGGGATGGTTTAGTTAGGGTATTAACATGGTCTAATCATAGTTTAAAGGAGTATTAAGTCAAGAAAATTTGAATTAAAAAGTTTAAGAAAAGATTAAGCATAATTAAGCTTCAAAACTAGCTTAAAGTGCACTAACCTCAAGTATGATGGTTAATAGCCTTAACCAATTTTCAAAATTTAATTTGGGTACTTTGAGTGTGATTTGGCCTTTAGGAAACCAATGATATAGTGTATTGGACTTTTGGTTTTTGAATGGTGGAATGAGTCCAAACATGACTTTGGGCCATAGGGGCTTCAAAAGAGCCAAGGGTTCAATCTACACCAAAGTCCTTATACCTTCCTATACTTAGGCCAAAACTAACCTTGATTTCCTAAGGGTTTGGTTCAAGGTTTTCTTGGGCTAGGCCCATGAATGTACTTAGGTCCTAAAAAGTCTCACCAAAATTACTAATGGGCTTGCCTCTCTAATACTTAGCTCATTAACACTAAGTACCAACATTAATATTAATCTCACTATTAATCTTAATGAAAGTGATTAACCCATAATTAAAATCCTAATCTAGAGTACTTAAGGGTTAATCAATGGTTAATTAAGCAGGGTGTTACATCCTCCTCCTTTAAAACAAGATTTTGTCCTCAAAATCGGGGTTAAATAAAACATGCAATGGGTAAGAGTCTGAGTGTTGACTCACCAATCGCGCTATAGCTCGGGGCTCGATGAGGGTCTCCCATCGCTATCCTCGGACACCTCGTCCTAGGTGTGGTAGTAGTATTCATCCTTCTCTAAATCATAAAAGGTGTTAACCCTCTCTTGGTGTTGTCTTCACTACCTAAACTCCTCGTCCTCGAGCCAGGGGTCTCTCTCCTCTCGAAAGCGAGTGCGACTGGGAGAAGAGTTAGATGCATTCGATGTGTCGAGGGGAGTAGGGTCAGGAATGAGTGACTCTTGCTCGTACTATCGCTACTCTACCACTCTACTCGACTCTGGCTGGTCTATAGCTACTAAGACAGCCAATCTCATACGTCATCTGAGCCATCTAGCCCTAGTCTCTCCCATCCAACGAATGGGGTCATAAGGCTGACGCTCCTCGTGTAGCCGTGCTCTCCTCAAATGAATGTGTCCGTTCCTATCGTAGTCGAGGATACGAGTCCTGTGATGCCTCCTGCTAAGCCTAGAACATGTCAATCATGCAGCCTAAGTGTCTCCATCTCTGCTCTGCTCTCAGCCTCTGAAGTCGATTGTGAGTCATATACATCTGACGGGTGGTCCTGTCGTCACCGGCCATGTCACAACTGAAAATGACGTGAAAGGATGTGGATCATATAGGTGAAATGCCAGGGGATGCCATGCATGAATGCACATGCCATGATACGATGCCAAACAAATAAGGGTATTGGCTTCTTATGTCAGCTTCTTTTTCCCATGTGGCCTTTTCAACATCATGATTTCGCCACAAAACCTTAACCAAGGGGATTTTACGATTCCGTACTTATCCTTCTAATCAGTGATCTAAATTGGAACTTCCTTGTTGGTTAGGTTGGGCTGAAGTGAAATATCCCTTGTGTCAACAACAATTGGGATTTGCTTTTCGAAACTCTTCTTGAGAGAAGATACATGGAAAACATTGTGGATTCCTTGGAATTCAGTGGGAATTTCCAGCCTATAAGCGACTACTCCTACTTTCTCCAGAATCTTATATGGTCATATGTATCTTGGACTTAACTTCCCTTTCTTTCCAAACCAAAAGACTCATTTCATAGGCGATAAGATAGACCCAATCGCCAACTTCAAACTTGAGGGTCCTTCTTCGACGATTAGCATAACTCTTTTGCCCATCCTGGGCAGCCTTCATCCTTTCCCTTATTTGGCGGATCTGATCCTTCATCTCTTGAAGAATCTGCGTACCATAGATCCTTCCTTCTCCTACTTCATCCTAGTATAAGGGAGATCTACACTTCTTTCCGTATAACGCTTCATAGGGTGCCATTTGGATGGTGGCTTGGAAGCTATTATTGTAGGCAAATTCTATTAGTGGCAAGAGTTTCTCCCATTCATCATTCTCTTGCAAAACACAAACTCTTAGCATGCCCTCTAGGTTTGAATCGTCGTTCAGTCTGTCCATCAGTCTAAGGGTGATAGGCACTACTAAACTTCAACTTTGTGCTTAGAGCATCCTAAAGGCTTTGCCAAAAATGAGAAGTGAAACGTGTATCCCTATCAGATACAATCGTCATTGGGACTCCATGTAACTGCATTATTTCAGCAACAAACAACTGAGTCAACTTCTCTATGGGGTTGGTATTCTTAACTGTCAAAAAGTAGGTACTTTTCGTCAAACGATCGACCACGACCCAAATAAAGGTTTTTCCCTTCGAGGTCCTTGGTAATCCAATTACAAAATCCATGGATATGTCCTCCCATTTTCATTCTGGGATTGGGAGTGGTTGTTAATCTCCAGCGGGTCTCTGATGCTCTGCCTTGACTGTTCTACAAATTGAGCATCTATTAACATAATCCGCTACGTCCTTTTTTAATCCTTCCCACCAAAAGTGTTGTTTCAAATCTTGAAACATTTTAGTGCTCCCTAGGCAGGCTGTGTATGGAGTCTGATGTGCTTCCCTCAGAATCTTATCCCTAATATCTTGATCAGCTGGGATAACCTTCCGGCCTTTGTAGTATAGCAACCCATCATTTTTTACGGCAAAACCTCCAAGTTTTTCCTTTTTCTCTATCTTTCGTCGAATTTCTACCCATTTGGGATCCTCCATCTAACGCTTCTTCACTTATTCCGATTCCATTGGTACAATTTCTTGTACTGCAGTTAGGGATACTTCGGCAGGAAGATCCTTGATCAACAACCTTCTCATACTATGCAGAAGGGACTCTTCTTCCGAGGCAAGACCTGCGGAATTATCCCTTTGCGTATTTCGACTTAGCGCATCTGCCACTATATTAGGCTTGCCAGGGTGATACTTAATCTCACACTGGTAGTCACTAATAGTTTCTAACCACCTTCTTCGCCTCATATTCAGATTTTGCTGACTAACAAGTACTTGAGGCTTTGGTGATTGGTGTAGATTTCACACTTTGTGCCATATAAATAATGCATCCATATCTTTAAGGCGAAAACTACGGTGGCTAACTCCAGGTCATGGGTGGGGTAGTTCTGCTCATGGTTCTTCAGTTGTTGTGAAGCGTAAGCGACAACTCGTTCCTCTTGCATGAGCGCACACCCAAGTCTGATTTGGACGCATCACTAAATACTACATAGGGTTTATGAGGTTCAGGCAGGGCTAGTACCAGTGTAGTTGTGAGCCTTTCCTTGAGTTCCACAAAATTCTGCTCACACTTCTCCGTCCAAACATACCTAGCATACTTCTTAGTTAGAGCAGTGAGGGCTCCTGATAACTTAGAGAATCGCTCCACAAATCACCTATAGTAACCAGCTAATCCCAGAAAATTCCAAATTTCGTGCACATTCTTTGGTCGCTTACAGCTTACTACAATTTCGATTTTGCTGGGATCAACTGATACTACTTGACTTGAAATCACATGCCCTAAAAATTTTATCTCCTTAAACCAAAACTTGCACTTACTGAATTTGGCATACAGTTGGTTTTCCTTCAGCTTTTCCAATGCTAAACGGAGATGCTACTTGTGATCTTCTTTGCTGCTCGAATAAATCAATATATCGTCGATGAATACAACAACAAAACTATCCAGATATGGTCTAAATACTCTGTTCATCATATTCATGAAGGCGACCAGGGCATTGGTTAGACCAAAGGACATTACTAAGAATTTGTAATATCCGTATCTGGTTCGAAACGCTGTCTTGGGGACATCCTTCTCCCTAATCTTGAGTTGATGATAACCAGACCTTAAATCTATCTTAGAGAACACCGATGCTCCTTGCAATTGATCTAGTAGGTTATTGATATGTGGTAACGGGTACTTGTTTTTCACCGTTACTTTGTTCAATTCCGTATAGTCAATGCACATCCTCAATGATCCATCCTTCTTCTTAACAAACTGGTGCTCCCCAAGGTGATGAACTAGGTCGAATGAAGCCCTTCTCCAGTAGCTCTTCTATTTGCTCTTTTAGCTCCTTCAGTTCTAGAGGGGCCATACGGTAAGAGGTTTTATGGATAGGGGTCACTATGGGTTCTAGTTCTATGGTGAACTCAATTTCTCTATCGCGGGGGGGGGGGGGGGGGGTCCGGGTAGATCGTTGGTGAAAACCTTAGGGTATTCCTTAACTACAAATATCCCTCATATCTCTTTATCATCACCATAACTCTTCGTTGAGGGCTAAATAGGTCGTGGCACCATTAGTGATGCACTTCCTTGCCTGCAAAGCTAAAATCAAAGAGGTTGTAGCCTTCACCATCCCTCATGTATGATGAATATGTCTACCCTCGGGTGAATTGTAGATTATCTCCTTATTTTGACTATCTATCCTAGTGTAGTGTTTGGATAGCCAGTCCATCCCAAGAATTTGATCGAAGACGATCAGGTCAAAGTTCATCAATCTTCCCTTTAGGGTCAGAGGACATTTCTTCAACACACGGGTGTAGGTGATCGTGCTTCCGTTTGGAATCGACACTACTACAGCTTGAGGTAATGTCTGAGTCGGCATGTTACACATACACACTAACGTCGTGGATACAAACGATTTCGTGGTGCCTAACTCAAATAAAGCGCAAACCGCATATTCGTATAATGCAATTTTCCCTAAGGTGTAATTAGCTACTGAGTACTAAGCAACTATTTAAAAAGCTAATTTCTAAAGAGGGGTATTGAAGGAAAATATCAGTGATAACTTCTGTTTCCTAGTCCTCGAGGATTTCCTTGCTGATATCACAAGGGGTGATGGCATAAACGCGGGCATGAGGAGGTGGACTTTGATTGGGCCGTTTGTTAGGAATGTTCTTTCCTCATTAAACATTCTGTGGGCATTCCCGGATCATATGCCCAGACTGTCCGCATCGGTAGCACACTCCTAGGCCCACACGACATTCATCACTGTGGTTCTTTCCACATTTCTTGCAGGTGACAGGTGGAGCTATTATAACGCATTTTCCCTTGTTAGCTCCTTGAATAATCATCCTCTTAGCATTATTCTCGCCAGCAGTGAAGGTAGAAGCCCTCTTTCTCTCGAGGTTGATCTGTGTTGTCACACTTCGCTATTCCGCCTCCTCTATTGCAGCCACATTAACCAACTATTGGAAGTTGTGGATGTGGAATCCAGCCACATAATTGTGAATTCTAGGATTCAACCTTGCTTGAAACTTCTGGGCTTGCATTTTCCCAGTCACAATCAAGTGTGAGGCAAACCTTCCCAGCTCCATAAATTTCGCAGCGTACTGTTCAACAGTGAGATTGCCTTGTACCAACATGGCAAACTCCTGGGCCTTTTGAGTCTTCATTGACTCTGAGAAGAAACAATTGTCAGATTCTTCCTTAAACCATGGTGATATTTCTCAATTCTCTAATCAAAAGTTGCCTTTTGGTGTCCCACCAAATTCTAGCTTCACCTTGCAGCAGGTGGCTCGCATACTGTACCTTCTGTTCCTCAGTACAACTGCTGATATCAAAGGTCATGTCGAGATCTAATAGCCACTTGTTAGCTTTCATTGGTCCCTCAGTTCCCATGAAATTGGGGTATCTATATATTAGGAACTTCTCGTAGCAGCACCCTCGGTTCTCAATCAGTGGGCGTTGTTGGTTCTGCCTCAGGATTACTTCTTGCCTCTGCTTCATGGTCTCCTTCATTTGACAAATTGCGACCGCCAAATCACGTCCTCTATCGAAACAACGATCCTTATCTCTGTGGATGTTAGATCCATCAGCGTTCCTTTCTTGTCAGCCACGTGTCATCTCGTCTTAATCCTTCCAACTCTTGCGATATATGTGACTCAGTCTAAAATGTGCTTCTAAGTGTAGAAGTGTCAAGTTGTATCAATGATAAGTCCAGGATGGTATTCCACAGGGACACAAGATTATCAAAGCATTTGTGAAATTTAATTGGAAAGTATAATTATGTATGATAAGTGTGAAGAAGTAAAATAAAGTTTAAAACTCTTTCTTTTTGTATTTTTTTTTTATGCATGTATAAACAATGAGCAAAAAGGATTTTAATATATTTCTTTGAAAATGAATTAAGAAGATAAAAAAAAATATGAATTTAATTCTCGTAAAAATTAAATCAAAACTGAAATTAAAGTTTCTAATCAAAGAGGCAAATTAAGAAACACTTGAGTTGGGTATAAAACTCTCCTTGTTTTGGTTTCTAGAATATTTTATTGATTAACAATCCATTTAAGGCATTGATAAAAGGAAGATAAAAAATTATGGTCAAGTTTTGCAATATTTTCCTAAGGGATTCACAACATTACTAACCAAACACACTTTAACAATTAACTAGGAGAAGCCTTGATAATTTTCAACCATTTGTTGTACCTTACGTCAACAACAAATCAAGAGCAAGAGCTGCACTCTATTTTCAATTAAAATTTGACTATCAACAAGTGAAATCAATATTCATCAACAAAATATTGCATTAAAGTAGAACTCAAAACAAGTCAAGTCTCATTCTATAACCTAAACTTCATAAATTAGCTATACATGATCTTTCTAACAGTAAAAATTAATCTAAATAAAGTCATTACAAAATCTGAAAATAACAAAAACCCGAATGTGAAGAGCCTCCCTTTCCCCAAGAGGAAGCCGGCGCCTAGTGTATGAAAAAAAAGAAACAAACTCAAAGATAAAAGTTTCAGAAAAAAAAAAAAGATATTTTTTTCTTCCCTTTTTATATCTCTCTCGTGTAGTACGTGTTGCTCCCTCTTCAGGCCTTTTCTCGCTCCAGCCACAAACGTACATCGCAGCGTCTCCCAGCTGGAGGCGTGAGGCATCATTAAAACTAACTCCTAAAGAGTGAGACGTGAACATCAGCTATAAGGCTTGCCGCGCGTGTCTTTCCTTAGGCCTCTTCCCAAATATTTGTTGCAAATCCAAGGCCTTTCATGCATGGGCTTCAGCTCTCTCTCTCTCTCCGTGCAGCCAATAGCTCCTGCCAGCCCACTAAAAAATCAGCCCCACAACATATTGTATCTATATTTAATTACAAGTAAAATATTATTTCACTTGCCAAATAAGGTTAATTCTCATTATCTAATTAATAGTCTTATTTTAATACATAAAACTCTTTTAACCCAAGATATTTAAGAATATTAATACCACATAATTGACCATTTATCAATTACATATCAGACCAAGCTCTAACTGCAGGATTCAAGCCTATGCAAGACTAATGATTCAAATCTATATTTTGGCATAAGGTTCTTAAGGACGTGGGTTTTCCTATAGATGAAACTATCTCTGATACCACTGTTGTGACCCCCAATCCCCCCGCTTGGGATGAAATGGAGACTTAGAGCGTCAGGACATACAACACAAGATTACATACCCCATTTCAGGACAGTTAATATGCAATGCATCCTAGCATGCAACTAGAAATATGCAATAATCGTAACGGAAATAAAAGGTTAAGGTGAAAAATATGCCAAATAACCAAAACATCTTAACTTCATTAGATAATCATCTTGTTCAAAATACTAAAGTAACACAGAGTTATATACAAAGTCACATCATTCTCTTCATGTGATCTAAAGCATAAAAGACTTGAGCTATGAACATTAAAATTAAGTCCAACTTCATTTCTAGATTCGGTTCCTCCTCAATTATGTGAATTCAGTGCTCCATCAATCTCGACCTGATTGATCCCTAACACAACTTCTATCATTCTGAGTGGAATAATAGTGACATTACTCTTTTTTGTATATTAGTTTTGTGCAAACTAATATACAAGCAGCAGGTAAGGTTCCTGCTAGGGGTGTAACCGGTCCGGTTTTGGACAAAATTTAGGACCGAACTGGTATGTATCAGTTTTACATTTTTCAAAACTAATTACGCCCTGGTTAGCCTCCTAAACCGGTATCTCCGGTTTTACTGGTTTCATGTCCGGTCTGGTCCTGTTTTTCAGTTTTTTTAAAATGTAAAAATATATAATAAAGTGTTACCTCTTATGATAAAATGTTATTAATAATTTAATATATATTTTTTATGTTTAAAGCATATGATCAATTAAATTTTCATCTTTAAGATTAAACTTTTCTTTTATAAATTATAATAACATTATCGTATATATAATTATATTAATAACATATAATCAAACAAATTACAAATATTCATATTTATGATTAACATTTCATGTTATAATTTATAAATTATAATATGAAATTATTTCATATATGATATATAATTATATATATTATATATAAAAAAAATTAATATATAATTATATATTATATATAAAACTTATATATATATATAATATTTTGTATAATATATAAAATTAATTTATATATATATATTTTCAACCGGTCCAGTCTCGAAAATTACGGAACCGAAACCGGACCGATTCCGGCCAATTTTCAAAATATAGGAACCGGTTCCGGACCGGATCGGTTCAAAAACCGGACCAACCGGTCCAGTCCTGTCCGGTTCGGTTTACCGGTTTAAATTTACACCCCTAGTTCTTGCACATTTTTTATAGATGAAAAATAATAGATTGAGAAAAAATAATAGTTAGGAAATAAATAATTTAAGTAAAAATTAAATTATTAATTAACATATGGTTAGTTTAGTTACAAAATCTGAAAAAAATAAAAATATTATTATTAAAAAATAATATTATATTTTTATTTTAGCTAATTCAATATGAGATGATATCTTGAATAGTTTTGATTTTATACAAAATTTGTACTTTTAACTAAATTTTATACATAATTTTGATGAAATTAATATCATTATGTTATAAGTTAAGACATTTGAACATAATAAAAGTTAAATTACTTACTAAAACAAATCAAATTTGATTAATATACGAAATTATTATTATTAACCCCCCATGAATATTATAGATGACAGACGGGTAAAGTAATGGCTTAAAATTAAAGTAGCCATGGCAAGTTGGCAATGAATGTCTGATCGACTGGACATACGGCTGTGAGAGCCTGTCATTGGGCGCAATTTTTTTGCATGCCATGATAAAAAACGGACAAGCTACTTGGCTACAAATGGCAATCATGATATGGTCGGTACGTACGTGCATGATTGTGACACGTAATAATTTATCAATTTATCTCAATTCATTTTAATTTATTTTATTATTATTTATTATTATTTATTATTATTTATTAATTTTAATTCATAAACTTCACTACTATTTACAATTCATCTTAATTCATCTTTGAATTTAAATGGCTTCTTAAAACTCACGTCACTTCAATTTATCTTATTTTATTATTATATTTTTTTTTTAAATTTCTACAAAAAAGATAATAAACAATTTAACTTTTTTTAAATCTTAAAATAATAATATTATTAAAAATAATATTTTTATAATATTTTATTTAATTCATCTAAAAACATCTCAACTCATCTTTAAATTCAAACGAAACTTATAAGAAAAATATTTTCAAAGTTTTATTAATATTTATTATTTTATCATTATTTATTATTTACTTTTTATTATTTATTATTATTATTTAATATTTTATCATTATTTTTTATTACTATCACTCTAAATGCAACATTCATCAAGCTAACTTTAAAAGAGTTTGGTGATTTAGGCAAGGGCATTAATGCTACTATGCTGACGTGCCGTAATTTCTTTTAATAATTATTAAAACAAAAATATCAGTATTTTAATAATTATTTTTTAATTATTATGTAAAAAAATTAAAAAATAAAATATATGAATGGTCAAATTGAAATAACAAACTCAAACGATATAATATCACATTTTAAGTAAACGTGATTTTTATATATTTATTTATTTTATAATTTTATTTATTTAATTTTATAACCTAATATATGGATGAGACGACAAACAAAATTCTTGTAAAAAGATTATTCTCTTTTATTATAAGCTTAAGCTTGGATAGTGAGTTGAAATAAAAGTTGAAAATTGAATAAAATATTATTAGAATATTTTTTAATATTATTGTTATTTTAATATTTAAAAAAAATTAAATTGTTTATTATATTTTGTGTTAAAATTTATAAAAATTTTAATGATAAGATGAGATGAGATGAGTTGAAATTTTTTCTATCCTAACGGAGTACGTTTAGATGATAAATTCATCTCAACTCATAATTATAATTTTTTCAAATTTCAATACAAAATATAATAAACAATTCAATTTTTTCAAATTCTAAAATAATAATAATATTAAAAAATAATATTTTAACAATATTTTATTATCTCAACTTAACTCAACTCAACTTAATTTAATATGTAAACGCATTCTAAAAGTTGAATTCAACCAATGAAATATATACAATAAAGAATTATGTTGGGATCACGTAGTCACCAAATAAAACAATAAATTAAAAATAATATTTGATATTGACAAAAATCTAGAAAGATACAAATTAAGATAGTATTATATATATATATATATATATATATATATATATATAGTTGTGCTAGGCTGCCACCAGCTTTATATATATACTACTAGGCGTGCTGCCTAGCACAATTTTTTTTTTTAACATATTTAAATATTTTTTAAAAATAAAAAAATACACTATTATATTAAAAGTTATTTTCTTAATCATTAAAAAAAAAAAATCAGATTACTCTATCGCCCAGAATAGCTCGCCCACTTTAATCTATAGTTACTTTTTGTAATTTTTATTTTTATTTTTTTATTAACATTTTTTAATATATTTAAATATTTTAAAAAAATATATCAATAAACTTAAAATTATTAAATAAAAAAATTTGTCTAAGTGGTCAATTTGAACGACCAATTTGAGAAGTAAAGTAGTTTTTTCTGAAAAATAATTTAAAAAAATTAAATACTCAAACAATCAAAATAAGACGAGAAAATGAGGACTAGGCAAGCTAACATTCTCCCCATATATATTTGATCTCATGAATGGAAAAGCGTTGACGTGGGGAATGAGTCCCTAATACTCTTTCACACACACCCACACACTCTCACATCTGATCTCTCTCTCTCTCTCTCTCTCTCTCTCTCTCTCTCGACGTGCTCTCTGCTGTAGTGCCTGAAGTTGGGAAGCCATAGTTAGATCACAAAGACATCTGAGCCGGCGATCCATTGATGATCTAAAGAAAACTGTAAAACCAAGTAAGTAAAGTTCAGATCATCCATACTCAAGTACTACTTCTCATCCTTATTATCTATATTTGATGGATGTTGTGTGTACGTTCATCTACTGCCGTTTCATCTAATTCCCAGCACAGTTTCTGTGTTTCCATGGCATGGCAGTACTGTGAAATTAAAGCTGCCTCTATTGATCATTCTAATGGCGCACACACACACACATATATATATATATATAATATGTATGATAGGGACCGCGGGAATATATTCACCGTTGATTTCATATTAATTTACTGGTTATTATATATTTGATCTTTGGTCTGGTTATTCACCGCGGGAATTCGTTCTCCTGCAGCTCGCATTAGTGGTTCCTGCTGGTAAAACGCGCGTAGCTAGCTAATTCTCTGTAGACACAACAGTAATATATATGATTATGCTTACGTACTCTTTGGCTAGAAAATATATGGAAAAGAATGAGTAAAATGATCTTAGGTGATGTAGAAGCCTGTACTTACGTATATCTGCATAAGGCCAGTTTGGGTTTTTATCATTGTTTGTTCTCAGGTAATATATATAATATTCAATATTATGATAGGCTCGTTCTATCAACCATTCTCCTACGCTCTAGAAGGGATAATATCACGTGACATGGTATTTAAGTTTTAGAATGTAAAAATTTTGCGTATTTTTTTTTAAAAAAAGGAATAAATTTGATATCTATATGAAAAAATTATTTTTTAATAATAGACTATACTTTTTTTAAATAAAATATGTAGAGTTTACACATCCTAAGGCTGTGTTTGATTCATTGACCGAACTCAGCTCAGTTGAGTTTGGTTCACATTTAAACATTTTTTAACATCTAAACACTCAATTCTCAAATTAATAAACTGATTTGAACTCAAAACCTATTTACACATGGGACCCACAATATTTTTTTAACTCATTACCTTTTTATATGCGAAATTCACAATATTTTTCAACTTCTCATAAATACATATAAATCCATTTTAATATACAAACACATCTAACTCATATTAGGTGAGTCCTACATACTTATTCCACTATTTCAACTCACTACTATTCATAGAGAACTCAACTCAACTTAACATACAAATACAGCCTAAAACTCATGTATCTAGGATTACCCTAATATGTTTGGAAACAATTTACATCTCATCTCATTTATAATCTCATCTCATTTCCTTCTCAAATATCATTCAAAGATAAACACTTTCAAACTAATCATTACAACTTTTTTAAACTAATCATTAAAAACTTTCTAAACTTAAATAAATAAATAAATTATATTAAAAAATTATATTGTAAAAATATTTAAACTTTATAATAATTTTTATTTAAAATTTTCTATTTTATTTTTCAAAACCTAATAAATAATTAATTCAAATTATCCTCCCATTATTCAAAAATTATTTTATATCTATTCACAAAATTCTAATATCATTTCATCCCCGCACCGTAATATTATATACTGATTAATTGAAACAATGCCTGCATCATGGCCGATGCGGAATGACAAGTACTAACGGCAGGTCATTAATCTCTCTCTTCCATTTGTTTATATTGTGAAAAGCGTTATGAGCATGCTGAATTGAAAGAGGGCAACCCTTATCTTTTCTCTCTCTTTGAACAAATTATCTTCTTCGTCTCTCAAATTCCAAAACATCCTTCATTGCTCTCTCATTGGGATGCATGCCACATTTCGTCCTCTTCTTCTTCTTCTAATTCTCAGCTCCGATCATTCCCATCTCATTCTCAGAAAAATTTTACTCATTTTTTAAAATTTCTTATATCTCACTCTCTATAATTTCTCTAGTTTATTAAAAGAATATTTTTTTATTACTTTTTTTTCTCACTTCAATTTACAAACTTAATTATTCAATATTTTTTCTTATAATTTGAACTATTACTCTAGTAAATATTTAAAAAAAAATTAATTCTTTTTGCGGGTATGATAATATTTTTAATTTTTTTTTTATTTTAGTAATTATTTAATTTATTTTTAAAAGTATTATTTAAAATTATAATAAATATGAGTGAGAGAAAGTGTAGATAATTGGAAGAAGAATTTATTTTATTTATTAGAATAAAATATTAATAAAAGATGATTTAGAGAATGAATAGTAATTTTCTATATTTAAGAAACTACTGTTCATCACCTAAACATTTTCTCTAAAATAAAGATTTAGATGTAGGAGAGATTTCAACTAAAATCATAAAATAAGCCTTAAATTATAGAAAAAACAGTGTTATGGGACACCGGCTGTGAATGCTCTTGCTCGCTCCTCCCATATGCCCCTCATTATATCTTTGTCTATACTTGGACTTTCCTTATTTTTTAAGTTTCCTCTCACCTAGGTAGGCATTATATGCTTGATCCGTTATCCTCCAACCACTTAAACCAAGACTCAAGCCTCCTGGTTCATGATTTCTTTCAGTTTTATGGCCCAACTTTTCATATTTAGAGATAGACACAACAGTAAAATCTACTGTATTTACTGTTAAGGTGATCTACAATATTGTCCATACGTAGCATTAATGTAGCATCTATCTTTTCTTCAAAAGTGTTTAAATTAGAAAATTGTAGAAAATCTAAATCCTAGCTAGCTAAAATAGTCATTCCATGATTGTGCTCATGATGATCAGCTACAAGACACGTCCCAAAAGACTAGCATGCATACATGCATGTGAAGCCCACATGCCGTACTATAAGTAGCGCACGAGTTTTACGCGGTACCCAAGTCTACATTTTCACACCTTTCAGCGCATGCATGGACATGTATACAACTTGCCTAAATTCTATGTACCAAAGACGTACGTTTTCAGATCTAACCCACCGCTTCTGCAGTACTCTCGCTAGCATGCATGATGTGTAGTTTTCATGAGGCCTGTGTAGCCATAAATGTCGTCTTTACCTAGCAATTTAATTGGGTCATCTAATTCTAACTATCATGGGGCCAATTTTGTCCCCTCTTTCTAGATCCAACTCAGGATTTAAAGGAGAAGGAAATTACTAAACCCTTCCATGCATCAAACACCAGTCATACTACCAATTGCAGTGCTTGTTTCACGAATGCACTCTCAAACTGCAGCTGATCAACATGTCCACGAGTTAGACAAGAAGCTAGCTAGCTAGCAAATGCGCGCTTCGTTGGACAATTTCCTCAGCTTGGCTCAGCCAAAAGATATTGACCCAAAACCAACTCTTTTTACCCTGCACCGCCTATCTCTTCTTTAAAGAAATTCTTATTCGGACAACGGGACAAGGATGTCCTCCTAAATAGTACTGAAGATTGTATATGGCGTTAGGTCCCGCATACAAGAAGAAGACAAACAATATTCAACTACTCTTTTGCAATGAGTAGTACACTTAAGTTGCGTTTTAATGTTGAGTGAGTGTCAGCCCCAACCTACCTTTCACATCCCCATTTCCAATACTAGTTGCTTTAATTTATCCAACTACCAAACACGTAAGCACATATGCACAGTACCTTTTTCCACAAGATCATGAGTCCGGTCTTCGTTTCCCTAATAAATCATTAAACCACTCATGCACTACTACAAGACAGTACCAAGTAAAAGCAGCACAGCATTAATTAACGCACAGTCGCAAGAGACATCGATCATCTGCTGCATGTTCCCAAGCGAAAGTGCAGTTGCATAACTTGAAAAAGATCAGTTGTTCAAACCCAAAACCAGAAAAAAAAATGGTACCATATATAAGTTCATAACATGATTCGGGAACCAACAAGATGGTTTCCAGCGATGTTTCCGCATGTCTCTAAGTGCTAGTCAAAACTCAAATTATTACGTACCAGGCCGGCTGCTTAAAACCGACAGTACTCTTGAGTCTGATGATCTCCACGTCGTTGCAGACAAAAACAGTAATTATAGCAGTTTGATACTTAATTTTTGTTTCGACGTAGACCAATTGCGCCTCTTTCTTGGATTTGGAATCTTTTGAGTGATCACGGCCATCGAAAGGGCCGTATGTAATAATGAAATGGCCGGAAAGCTAATCTTCTTACTTTTAGAGCCAACCAGATCGATTGCTTTTCTTTCCTCTAGGCAGCGTTTAGATGTTGACTTAAAGTTGAAATGAATTGAATTTTGTGTGAATGGTAATAAGTCGAGATATTAGAGTGAATTTTATGAAATTTATTTAAAATGAATTTATATATATTTGAATGTTAAGATGGATTTAGATGTATTTATAAAAAATTAAAAAAAATTATGGATTTTGAAGTGTTGAATTAAAAAAGATTGTAAATCTTATGTATAAAGAGATTTTGAATTGAGATAAATTTAATAATTTGAGAGTACTTTAATATTTAAATATTAGACTCAAATTAATAAAATTAAATTGAATTGAATTAACTGAATCTCTCAACCAAACAGGACCTTAAATTTTGGTAGTTGAGACTTATTTCGAGGTGGGGGGTAACCTATATGCATGAGATTTCTTCCCTATGTTGTCTATGGATTTATCGATCTAATCTTGACTTTGAAGGTGAAATAAGGCTATAAATAAATATATATATATATATATATATATTATATTGGGTGGGTGGTAAAGATGGATGCAAGCTATCATGGAGGGTATAAGTTTACTATCTGAACAAAAGAACTGGAAAGGGAAAAGACCCATCAAATTAGTAGACTTCTTGGTTTACGTCTCTAAGCTTTGATGAGTACTCTAGAACGATATATATGCTTAGTACGTAAGTGCTAGTTAGGAATACTAAATGCTTCAATTTATTTTATGTAAATTTTTATAAAATTAAATTTATTTTTAATTAAATTATAAGATTACGTTGGTTGATTGAAATTATTTTCTTCTACATCATGCAAGAAAGTCACGTTCTGAAATTTTTAATCTATATTCAAAGAACAAAAAGAAAAAAAAAATAGTTGGATAATAAAATAGTAGTAAATGATGTGTAAAGATATCATTATCTTAAAATATAATGTTTGGGTTGGCCATTAACCTAATTTCAAGTCAATACCTCTTGATTTTTTTTTTATCAAATTAGTTCAATATTTCTAGCTAACTTATCGTTTCCCCCCTTTTTTTTTTGTTTTAAAGGATTATATATATAGACCAACAAGATGGATGAGAGATTGCTTAGATCAGAAGCACCAAAAGAAACTAGCAATCTTCCAAATAGGATTTGGGTGGAAAGCAGAAAAATATGGAAGGTAGCGTTTCCTTCCATGATATCGAGGGTTACTCAATTTGGAGTGTTTGTGGTGACACAAGCATTTATAGGACATTTTGGTGAAGTGGATCTTGCGGCTTATGCACTCGTACAAATCATTGCTGTACGATTTGTAAATGGAATATTGGTAAGATTTTTTATTTTTTATTTATTAAATAACGTTGGGTAAAAATTTCAAATAGACAAGTTACGGGCAAGTTTTTTATAAAAAAAATGGATTCTATTAATAAATAAATATTTTTTTTTTTTTACATTTTTTAAAGTTGGAGTCTACTCTTTTACAAAGATTTACGCAAAATTTGTCTATTTGAGACTTGTACAAATTATTTTTTTTCTTTATTATCCTTTATTTAGATCCTACCTCTATGATATCATGAATTGTTTGAACTAGAAAGATTAGAAATCACATAGTAGCTACACATTAATCTTATAAATAATAGGACAACAAAAAGTAAAGAAAATGGATTACTATGCAACTAACATAATGATAATATCATAAACAGAGTTCACAATTAATGTCCGTGGCAAGGCGAGTAATTACTAATCAAAGTAGATATAAAATCTTATTCTTATCCATTAGCATTTTCAAATAGGTGTAAATAACCAATAATATCATATAATCACATAACCAATACAAAAGTCATATATACATTTTATATATAGAGAGAGAGTGTATATCAAAATTGCTTATGTCTATATCGGAAAGTAACCGGTCCGGTCTGGTTTTGAACAAAATTTAGGACTGAATCGGTATGCACCGATTTTACATTTTTGAAAATTGATTACACAACGGTTAACCTCCTAAACCGGTACCTCCAGTTTTACCAATTTCGATCCGGTTTTCAAATTTTAGTAGCATTAGTATTAGGGCATAAAATATCATTAATATACTAATATATATTAGCATACTAATGTATACTAATTAATTAAAGTAAAATGTAATTAATATACTAAATGTATATTAGCATTACTAATGTATTATATATTTATCAAAATGAATATGTTGAAAATTTATTAGGCCATAAAATGTTATTAATATATATATTTTATGTTTAAAGTATATAATCAAATAAATTGTCATGTTTAATATTAAAATTTTATGTTATAAATTATAATAACATTATCTTATATATAATTATAATTTATATTATTATATAAAAACTATATATATTATATATAAAAATTATATATAATATAAAATATTATATATAATATTAAAAAAATTAATTTAAAATATATAATATAGTGAACCGGTCCGGTCCGGTCCAGTCCATTCCTAAAAAGTATAGAACCGGAACTGGACCAGTACTGATCAGTTTTGAAACTAAGAGAACCAGTCCTGGACAGTTCGAACTAGTTTTTCAGTTTCCCGATTAACTTTTATACCCCAATTAGTCATGGCAAACGTTCATTCCAATATCAATATACAAATAATGGTGCAGGAAATAACTGAGATGATTTTCGTGACAAAAACACATTTTTTTGAACATCAATAGTTAAGTGTCCTGAAAAATCTGGTCTAGGAGTACTGCTTTTGGCAATGAACTATCTAGACTTTGTAACTGAACGATAATAGTGTCACAACTTAGAGGAAGAATTATAACTAACTAGGGGTGGGCAGCAGGGCCCTGCCTCCGTTGCCCTGCCCCCCGTTCGCCCTGCCCCTGTGTGGGTGCCAGATGCAGGAGTGGAGGCGGAGGCGGAGGCGGGTTCACTCCTGCCCCACCCCCACCTTTTATAATATATATAAATATATATTACAATTTATTATACTTGTTCACAAGATTGTACATGTATTGTGTTGGCCACCTAGGTCAACTTTTATATAGAAGGTCAAAGCAATACAAGAGTCTTACTTGAGCAATGTGGGACTCAAGTAAGGTTGGCCTATGATGCCAATCTACAATACAATCTTGTGAACAAATCTAATACTCTTGTGATCAAGTCTAACAAATTTAACAATTAATAACAAATTTTTATGTTATCAGTTTTTAAATTATTGTTATATATTTTAACTTTAATTTACAATTTAAATTATATAATAATTTTAGTTTGGATGACCCAAAAATAATTTTTAAGCCGAATGAGGCATCAATACCCTGAAAGTGGACAGGAGGAGGAGCAGATGGGATGTTCACCCCCGCTGCCCCGGCCTCTTAGGGGCAGGGTGCGGGGGTTGAAACCCCACCCCTCTTATATGAAACACCGCCCCTGCATATGCGGGTATCACCCTATAACTAACATATTAATATTATACAAAAATATTAATATTAATATTTTTGTTTTTATAGATGAAGAACCTAGTTTGTTTTTACAGATGAGATGAGATGAGATGAAAGTTAAAAATTGAAAAAACTATTGTTAGGATATATTTTTTTAATATTATTTTTGTTTTGAGATTTGAAAAAATTGAATTGTTTATTTTATTTTGTGTGAAAATTTAAAAAAATTATAATGATTAGATGAGATGAATTGAGTTGAAAAGTTTTATGACTAGTACTCAACAAACAGAAATCTCCATTGTCAATATAATAGCTTAGAATTGAGGACTAAACCCACATGCACGTTCTTTAATAATCCCCTACCATGCTATTTACTCATAAAACATATCAATTTATTCAGCCAAACTTCCACAACCTGAGAGACGGATTCATCAATCATTCAAACTAGTTTTCACACTTTGGCAATAATATGTCCAAACCAGATTTTCAAGACTATGCTTTTACACAAATCAAATCCACAAGCATTCCTATCAAACGCTAGAATCTATTCAGACCAGAGCATAAACGTGGGGCTAGTATGTATTCCCATTGCTCGTTAATAGCTCACGTTGAAACGGACGGTGATGTTGGAACAGCACGGTGGTGCGGCTGTCTTTGGGCGTTGTACTGGAGTAGAGAAATTGGCCACCATCAGTAACGGGAAGTGTTGGGAATAAATGTAGCTAAGACTAACTCGAAGTATAGTAGCGGAACTAAACGAAAGAAATTGATGACAATCACACAGAAAGAACACCAAGAATTAAGTGGTTCGACTCAAAATGAGCCTACGTCCACTGGTGGGGTCGGTATCGAAGATTTCACTATCAACAGAGATGGAGTACAAATCAATACAACAAAACTTCACAAGGAAGTTATCTCTCAAAACTCACTCTAGACTTCTCTCTCAAGAAAACACTTAAAATAAGACAAAATGTATTCTGAAGTCACTTGGGCAAGAAGAGGCGCCGTTTGATATTTATAGGAAAAGTGAGAATTCACTTTTGTGAACATTGGCTCGAGCGAACGTCGAGCGAGTGTCGAGCGAACGTAGATATTCTGCACTTCGCTCAAGCCAACAGTTGTACGAGAGTCGAGCGAAGCTCTCTGCTTGAACTCGCTCGAGCTGGGTGTCGAGCGAGGGTCGAGCGAAGCTCTTTGACTTGGATATTGCTCGAGCTGAATGTCGAGCGAAGCTCTCTGTCTGAATTCGCTCGAGCTGAGTGAACCTCCGCTCGAGCGAACCTACGACACATGCACTGTTCAATCTGAATTCAAGCCACCTCATAACAGGAAGAAAAATAGAGAGAGAGAGAGAGATTGGAACCCAGATATATAGACAGGGCAGAGGGAAAGTAGCGCGTCTTACTGAAATGGGAAACCGAGCAGAGAGGAGGGAAGAGAGAGCTTGCGGTGCGACGTGTGACTGGGTTCGGCACGGCAGAATGGCACAAGGTCACGATGGTCGAGTGTGGTTGCGGCATAAGAGAGAAAATAGAGTGCGAGAGAGAGAGAGAGAGAGGGAGAGGAAAAAGAAGAAAAAAAAACAGAGGGCAAATAAAAGAGACCGAGAGAGAGGCCAGGGCTTACCGGCGACGTGTTCATACTGTAGGGTTTGGGTGATCACGACGGCTCAGACGGGTGTAAAAAGGGCAAACTGAGGGCTTGAGATACAGAATGATGGAGACATCCTTAAAAAATATAGAACGCTCATTAATGAAAATGAATCGTCTTTCTATTTCCAAGTAATAAAAATAAAATGGTACAAAAGTTTTGAATTTAATGTTAATTTTTTGTTCGTAGTTGGGCATGTCAAGTGCCACTGAGACTCTATGCGGGCAAGCGTTTGGAGCTGGGCAATACCATATGTTGGGAATCTACCTGCAAAGGTCATGGATCATCAATATTGCTACTGCAACCATCTTGGCCCCGGTTTTTATCTTCTCAACACCCATCTTTAAGCTACTTGGTGAGGAGGAAGACGTAGCAGAAGTTGCTGGATATATCTCACTTTGGTTTATTCCAGTTCTCTACTATTTTCCCTTTACCTTCAGCATTCAAAAGTATTTACAAGCACAGCTCAAAAACAACGTTGTCGGATTTCTTTCTACCGGGGCATTCGTTCTTCATATTCTCTTGTCTTGGCTTTTTGTGACCAAACTCGACTTTGGAATCCCTGGTGCAATGGCTTCAATGGTTATCTCATTTTGGTCAGTGGTGATTGGAATGTTCGTGTATGTGTTTGGAGGTTGGTGTTCCAACACATGGAGAGGTTTCACAGTAGCTGCTTTTCATGATTTATTACCAATCGTCAAGCTCTCAATCTCTTCAGGTGTAATGCTCTGGTAAGTCCAACTGCTGCTAACTTATATATCTATATATATATATATATAGATATATATATATATATTTGGTTATGTTTATTATTATTATTATTATTATTATTATAAATTCTAATACTAATGTGTTTTAAAAAAGATTCTTAATTCTTTATCTCCCTTAATTATGAGTAATTCTATATACAATCGTGAAGTGTCTAAACGCCGCGTAATCGTTTTGAAAAATAATGAGATCTACTATTAAAAAATTAATTTTTTCATATGGGTCTCATACTTTATTCATTTTTTTCAAAGCGATTATATAACGATAGCATAATTCACGATTGCAAATATCTTTTCTCTTATATATAATACTGTTATAGCTAGCTCTCTCATGTTACTCTGGTAGGCAATTCCACAAGTACCTTTTAGACAATTTATTACGTTGGTAGCTTGCATGGGCCGGATTCTTCGGTATTTTCATATTCATAATTCTATCCAAATTCTTCTATGATTTTGTCTAAATATTCATTTATGGTTTGTTTTGTCATCCTATTCTAATCATCTCCTTATTGTTTTCACACAATATTCCTCATAGCTTAGAGTTATGGTACAATGCTGTTTTAGTATTACTGGCGGGATATGCGAAGAACTCCACGGTTGCAGTATCCGCCTTTTCCATTTGGTAATTAAGTAATTACTTGCATCGTTTCTCTCTTTTTATTTTTGTTTGATGATCTTATTCGATTTTACTCTACGTACGGCGAAAAACATCCCGAGTTGAACTAATCATGCACCTCGCAGCCTCAATATAGTGGCTTGGGAATTTATGATCTTCTTTGGCTTCTTATCAGCTGCAAGGTATTTGCTTTTATTATGATCTATATTTTTAGTACTTGGTTTAATGATTGATTGCATGGTATATTTAAAACTAACAGATTATGATCATCTCCTTTCTATAGTGTCCGGGTTTCAAACGAACTAGGGAGAGGAGATGCTGAAGCTGCAAAATTTTCCATTAAAGTCATTAGTTGTACTTCCATATGTCTTGGAGTGCTTGCCTGGATTTTGTGTTTTGTGTTTGAAAGAAAACTCGCTTATTTATTTACAAGTGATGAGGAAGTTGCAGAATCTGTGTTAGATCTATCTGCCCTGCTTGGTATATCTGTGTTTCTCAACAGCATCCAGCCAGTATTGTCAGGCATGTACTGATTTTTCAATATGACGTTGCCAATGAAAGTTCAGCCTAGCTACTTATTGCTTATATAATATATGTATGAGTTATGTTTCGCAGGCGTGGCAGTAGGTGCTGGTCGGCAAGGTCTGGTTGCATATGTTAACATTGGTAGCTATTTTCTGATTGGGGTGCCAGTAGGAGTTCTTCTTGCATATGTAGCCGATCTAGAAATAAAAGTAAGAAGTTTTCTTTTCTTTTCTTTTCTTTTTTTCTTTTCCCATTTAGTGTTTGATCTAGACATTATAATGAGTAACTAATTATTAAGCAACAATTTCCTTGAGATGTTTTTTCTTGTTGAAAAGTAAGCTGGCTTTATCCGATGGGGCTTTGCCAATGCTGCCTCCATCTTAGCTATGACATGATCATTAATTATGCTCCAGAAGTTTGGATTATGCCAAAACTCTTCCATGAAAAGATATATAGATGGCATGTGTGTGAAGAAATTTATGGGTTTAACTCATCTCATAAAATAAGTTTTACAAGAGATGATTACTCATTCTTTATAAACATGCTCAAGACCTTATCCACAGACAATGTGAGATTATTCCTCAACACCTTCCTTCATGTACAGATCAGTATTTTTTTTTTCTGGTCCTTGCCACGACATAAGCAGTGTGGGCTCCCATTCAACTTCTGGCAGGCTTTGATACCATGTAAAAATTCATTAACCTAACTCATCTCATAAAACTGGTTCTATAAGAGAAGATTGTTCATTCTTTATAAACATATTCAAGATTTTGTCCACAGGCAATGTGAGATTATTCCTCAACAGTGTAGACATTGAACCCAAGAATTGCAAGGAACCCATTCAAATGCTAATGCAATATTGTCAGTTAAAACATGCCCATGTCCTTAATTTCCTTGATAAAATTTTCAGGGTCTGTGGATTGGAATGATCATTGGCATCGTGGTCCAATGCCTCGTGCTCGGCTACATTACTTTTAGAACCGATTGGAATGAACAGGTAAATCAAAATGATCATGATTCACATATATATACCATTAGTATCTGCTGCACCAATGTTTTCCAAATAGTAATATGAATTTCATTAGAATGATTACACTATTCATGTTGGTTTTAATTGATGCATTTTTCTATAGGTCAAGAAAGCATCGGAACGTCTGAATAGATGGTTCTTGAATTCTCCCGAAGAATCTAACGGAAATTCTGCTTAGTAACTACTGATTTCTTTTTTCTTAAAGTTCATGTGTTTGATGGATAACTAACGTATTAATTAGTAATAACCAGACAAGATTGAACCTATTTGAAGTTGTATGTTTCTTTGGAAGAGAGATGGATTTGATAAAAATCTTCAGATTTCATCGATCCCAGCTATTATTTAGAGAATTGAAAACCTTTTATCTTGGTTAAAACAATTATTTTCTAAAGCCAAATTAATTCGACTTACGGCCTCCTACAAAAGCAAAGTGGGAAAAAAGACACAAGTTAGGCCTCGTTTGGTTACGCAGTTCAAATGAGATGAGATATTTTATTGAAAGTTGAATAAAATATTGTTATAATATAATTTTTTAATATACTTATTATTTTAGAATTTGAAAAAGTAGAATTGTTTATTATATTTTATGTGAGAGTTTGGAAAAGTTGTAATGATTATGCCCCGGTTTGGATTGGAAACTCACCTCAACTCATCTTAACTCATATCATCTTATTATTATAATTTTTCTAAATTTTCACTCAAAATATAATAAACAATTCAACTTTTTCAAGTCTCAAAATAATAATAATATTAAAAAATAATATTTAACAATATTTTATTCAATTCATCTAAAGCTATCTCAACTCATCTCTGAATCTAAACGGGACTATATCAGATGAGATGGAATAGTTTAATTTTGTGTAACCAAACTAGCCCTCGAAAGAGATTGTCACTATTATTTTGTTATGTACTGTCATTTCTATCTAGAGATCAATGAAGTATCAAATCATATTACACAATGATCTTTCAAGATATTTTCCATTAAAAATTTGGTTGGAAGAGAGGGATGTAGCAGGAAAACTTCTTGATCATGATCACTTCAAATTAAGGAAAATAAATAAGTAATCAGAACTGAAGATAGGTTAATTAAAGCAAAGATCATCCGAACAAAGAAAATGCTACGTACTCTGTATGAATATGAATATGAGGCTTTTAGATCGAGATCTTTTATATATGCTATTACATCATCATCTCAAGTGGCTGTGTGCTGGTAATTAATCTCACTCTGGAGACATGCTTGAGTGCAAGATCAGACTCAAACTAAGTTCTTATAGAGTTTGGAAAGTCCTGTAAATAAAAATAAAAAATAAAAAACCTAAAATATAATTAAAATACAGCCAAGGCGCCCCGACTAATCTGATTAAAGGAGAAAATAACACATTTCATCTTGTGTTAAACCAATGTATAAGATATGACTTTGTTAAAATGATTTACATTGAATCCCAAATTAGATGCTACACAGTAGAGTTTATCAAATACCATTTCATCTTCCCAAAGCAAGTCTAGAAAGCGAATTCCCGCCAAAGAATCAACTCATCTAAAAATTTCTTATAATTTCCTTCCCAATCATCACTCATACACAAAAATATTTTTTAATTTTTAATTTTCAACCTTTTCATCTAATTATTACTTAATTATTAAAATTTTTTTCCAAACTTTCAAACAAAATATAAAAAATAATACAATTTTTTCAAAATTCAAAACAAAAATAATATTCAAAACTATATTCAAACAATTTTTTTAATTTTTTAATATTTTAATTCAACATTTTATCTCTCATTTTCCAAAACTCAATAAAAATATCTTAACTCAAACCATTTCACTACTATTTATATAATTCTCATTTCATTTCATTACTTAAAAAATGTTCTAAATTTGTTCATGTTGCAATCCAAAAGCATACACTAAGGATAAATTTAATGATTCCAACTACCATCATCCAAATGGCCTCCACTATCACTTGGGTTATAGCCGCAAAAAAGAATCTCAAAGACCTAAAAAAGGGTACTATCATAAATTCAAGAAATCAATAAAGAATACTCATTAATTGTGGCGCTCCAGCCCCTGCTTGAGATTTGACGAAAATTGAAACGCCGGGATATGCAACACCAGGGTTATCTGCCCCTCATACATGATAGATAAAATGCAATGCACCTATTGATAACTAACAATATGCAGTATATCTCAGCGAAAAGTCAACTTAAGTCAATTATAAGGAAATATTAATCATGGTACCAAAACATAAGATCCCAATACTTTTGCATAAAACCAACAGAGTCAACATAGTTGATATGAGTTTTTAAAGAACTTCCAAAAGACGGGACCAAACATTTGAAAACTTAAACAAACTATTCTTGCCCAAAAGTGGTCTCATAATATTATCTTGATCTTTAGTGATACTCGGGCCTCACTCGCTTTTCTAAAGCCCAGTCCTTATCCCTATTGTTGGATCTGCTAAACTTTTCTATGTCTTCAATTATCTTAGTGATTGTTTTATCAATTGATTCAAGATGATCCAAAATGGAAGGCTCGGACGAGCCTATAACCATTTTAGGCACAATCCTCTCTGGAGAAAGTATTGTCCTCTTGCGTTTCGTCATTTGCGTTAGCTAAACTTGTCACAATTTCTATCATTTCGAATAAGGAATGATAGTGGGTGGATACAACAGTGAGATTTCAAAAAATCTTAGTAAATAAACAAATAACGTGCAACAGATATCATAAGCATATGCAACAAACTTAACAATGAATGCATGGACATGGACTTGTACATATGCTCTTGGCCTTTCAACGACTTTGTATAAAAACATGACTTTCATAACCTTGACTTTTGAAAACATGCTTTCTTCATTTCATACTTATGAGCTCGTAACGTTTCTTGACTTATAACATATCATATCATAACATAACATTGGATACCTCACGGCTCCCCTATGTACCATGTGTTCCCCACTAGTTACCGCATGAACCATTAGCCACTTTGACCAAGGTGACTACGTCTTGACTTTCATATACGACAGCTCGTATTTCACCTTCACCGTAGGTGCACCCACTAGCTTTAGCTGCGATCCCGCTCCAGTATCCTTTTCTTTTAGGTACCAGTCGAGATCTCCTGACAGTACTTCATCGACCCAGGGGTATCCCTCCATTTTAAACACTCCTGAGAAGACAGAGAAGTTCCACTAGTACATTCTCCCGTCCCACCATTTGGGGTTGTGATAAAAACTTTACTTTTAAAAATGATTTTTTTTCCTTTCAAAAAAGGTTTTCACAATCCCAATGCATGTGACATGACAATGGACATTGGAACTTTCATGAGACGCATGAAATACCACAATGCTTCATCATAACCATGAATGCCGAAATGTTCATCATAAAATAAAGCATCCATACATGCAATGCATATCTCGTTACAGCTTGAAAATATTAAAACATGCAAACATGTTCCCTTATAACAATTCAAGGCATATGAACCAATCAAAGGCATACATTTCAATCATCATTATGTAAGGTTGAAACACATAGAACCCTAACCTAACCAAACGTCATTCGTAACACCTAAATCTTAAGACTCCAATGATCGTGCTTCATTCAAGGGGTTAGCTAAAACCTCTTATCTTAGTAAACATGCATTTCAATCAATTTTCATGAACATGGAATCTTCTAATGTATTGAACATAAATTAATAAAGAATTTCTCATAGGTGTCCGAAACCCTTCATTGTGGTTATGGACTATATTTTCTTGAGTTTAGTCCCATACAAAAACATTTGAGTGACAACCATTCATGCATAGACAAACATGGTAGAAACCGAACCCTAACATGGCATTCTTACTCCTTTTTTTCATATTATACGCATCTCCCTTAAACCATTTCCATCATGTTTTAAAATAATCATAACAAAAAAGTTCATAACACATGGAAGAACATCAAGTTCCAAACAATCATACAAAAACTGAATCAACAAACAAGTTCAGAAACCATATGCATAAAATATTCAAGTACAAGTTAGAGGTATACTTACAAAAATCTGAAATGTATTTTTGTAATAGCAAGCTAAAAAACATATACAATACTAGTTAGAATCTTTGCTCAAGAAAAACCCTAACCAAATGTTCATGTGTAGTATTTCTTATACATTTTTCTTTCCAAGAAAACCAAGTTTTCGAACCCTTCTATCTTTGAATCCGAAACTTGTCTTCAATATAAACCCTAGCTACTACTCACTAGTGCTGTGACCCACTTTTCTCAAACGTGAACTTTCTTGTTCTAGCTCAAGTATGCGTGTGTGAGAGCATAACTTCTAGATGAACTTGACTCAAAACCGAAATTTCTCTTCATTGATGTCGTGCGTGTGTGTGGGTAACAAAAGAGAAATTGGTTTCATACCTTCTAGGTCTTCTTCTTGCGAGTGTTCCTTCACTTTGCTTACTCTCAATGAGTTGTTTGGATGGTGAGAAAGTGATGGATACTTAGAAGAAAATTGGGTGACCGAACTTACAAGATCAAACACAAAGATGGCCAAAAGGGTCCTAGGGCTTTTGACTCTTCCCTTTTTATAGACACTCAAGGGCTTTCTTGCATGAAGCAAGCTCATGCATGATTTCTAAGTGGTGTGTAGCCCTACTACCTTCTTCCTCTAGCTCATCATTAGCTCAGGTTGAAAACCCTAAAATATCTCCTAGCATGTCGCGTCCTCCTCTCCCCAACCGAACCTCACTTCCTCTTTTGCCATTCTTTTCTTGTCTTGATTCAATGTATCTTATGGCTAAAGGGTCTTTTACTAAACTCAAATTTCCCTCCATTTGTTATAATTGTGCATGTGTGCTAAGTGGCATGTGGAATGTGTGTGCATTGCATAGGTTGTTGAAACCCTACACTTCCTTGGAAGATTTGCTTTGTTCTTTTTGGCGCAAAGACCCTTGCCCTAGCCGTCCACTTCAAGGGATTTCTTATACAAAACATCCTTCTAGAAGCCTTGGGCGTGTAGCCTCCCTCCAAGCTTGATCTTGCTCTTTTCCAAGAAAACCTTTTTACCTACCTTCATGCATAGAAGACACTTGACAAAAGCAACTTGTTTTGCTCCACCATTGTTGTTGTCCATGGCCTCTTGGCCTTTCCTTGTTTCATTTCCCCATATTCTTAATCATTTCCTTCTAGGTTCCTTTCCCATAATGACATGTGTCAAAGGCTTCCTTCCACAAGCAAAGATCTACATGCATGCGTGACACATGGCAAAAAGGTGCTAGCTTTTCCTATGATAGGCGTGTAAGCCAAAACCTAGCTCCTTCTCACCTCTCTTGCCTTATTTCCATCTAGATTCATCAAGTTCTATACATAATCCTCATTGGATGTCAAGTACCATGCATAAACCTCAAGTTGGGCGTGAGCCCTAGTTGCATTGGGCTTCAAGATCCTAATTTCCTACAAAGGCCGAAACTCTCATTCTCACTTTTGTGGCTCCCCCAGCCCCCGCTTGGGATTGGACAATGACTGTAACGCTAGGACATGCAACCCAAGGGGTATGTCGTACATGATAGATAATATACAATGCACCTATGTATACTAGCAGTATGCAATAAGTCGCACGGAATAAGTCATTTAAATGTTGTACCAAAATAAACTAATATCCCAACTTCTTCATTCATAACTATAAATCACACTTCTTAGCAATAGAGTATCAAGCTCTTTGTTTACACTTAACATAACAAGTATTGTCTAAAACGGCCATAACAAAGAAATCATTAAAGCATATTTCAAATCTCAGCTATCTCCAAGTAGGTCATGACTAGATCCGCTCTTTCTCTAAGTTGAGCATATCCTTAGCCTTTATCATTATCCTAACTCGCTACTCCTAATCCTGCTAAACATTCTTCCATTCCGGGTTGGGAATGGTAGTAGAAACTACAACGGTGAGATTTCGAGAAATCTCAGTAAGCAAACACACAACATACAATAATTAACACAAGCATACAAGAGGTATATCATGAAATGTGTGCATGAACATGTACTTGACTTATGCATTTGACCATTTTTCAAAAAAACTTCTTTGACATTTTTTTAATGTTGATCTTAATCAGAATTTGTCTTATTAGAAAATATCATAAGATTTTCATCGAGTGATCCTTATCATATTACGTGATTTTCATCAAGTGATCATTATCTTATCATGAAATTTTCATCAAGTGACCCTTATCTTATGAGCTCTTATCCTTGTTCAGAGGGTGGACACAACACGGTTCCCCTTTGCATCGTGTGTTCTTGCTAGTTACCGCACCATCAACGATCCGTGCACCGTGATGAATATGTCATAAACAGAGATTCATATTAACTCGATCTTACTTCATCGTGTTACATACCTTATGCTCCCACTAGCATTAGGCGCTTCCTCGCTCCAGCATTTTTTGAAAAGAATCCATTTGAGACTTGTCGATGGTACTTTGTCGACCCAGGGGTTACCACTCTATTCTTAAGCACTCCAGAGTAGACAGAGGAGTTCTACTAAAATATTCCTCCGTCTTAGCACTTGGGATAGTGATAAAAATTTTAAACCCTTTTCTTTGAAAATATTTTTTTGAAATACTTTCTCCAAATGCATGTGACATGAGACTTAAGACATGCATACTTACACTTAACATATGACACGTGAAATGCCGTGTATGAAATAACCAAACATAAGATATTCAATTCATGGCATAATAACATAGATCCATAAGATATCAAAATACATACATCGAATCATGAGAAAGGGCCTTGGCCGAAACATATAAATGCAAAAATATGAAGAATCATCACTTGAACATGCTTTTTCTTCAAACATATTTGCTTAGAAATCAAAGTATAACAAAATGAAACTTAAAATCATGATATTTGGCCAAGATCCGAAGCTTCTAAGATATGGTATAGCCGAATCATCAAGTAACATAAATCAACCACACTGTTTTCCTTAGAACCGAAACATACTAAGAACATTCTTGTAATTTTCATCTTAAATCGAAGCATACCATTCATGTAATATTCATATTCCAACATCACATAAGCATATTCAAATAAACAAGAGATAACAAACAAAGCAAACATATCAATGAAAGGATTTACACAAATATATACAAGTATTAACTAAGAGTAAGTTTAGTGTATACTTACAAGCTTTTCCTTGCTTACAAAGAGTATAATCTTCATGGGCAAGTCGAAAATCTTGAAGAGGAGGCTCGGTTTACACTGTTCTAACCAACAACTCTCAATTTTCACCATCATAATGTGTTAAGCTCTTGATTCGAATGTGGTGTAGCTAGAGTTTTGGGTGTGTACGTGAATAAAGAGGAAAAAATGAGGGTGAAAATTTATTGTAAAGCTTCCAATTAGAAGATGAAGGGGTGTTTTTATACTAAAAATAGTCCAAACTCTCTTTCTTTTTTCCTCAGCTTTATTGCCAAGTGGATAACCTTAGATTTTTGGCTATTACATGTTGTCAAGTGGCATATGGAGGGTCTGCATGTTGGACAAGTGGCGTAGCTGATGCATGTGAGACAAGTGAAGCCTTTTTTTATGCATGTAGGACAAGTGACGCATTTTCTAATGCATGTCGGACAAGTGGCGCCTTTGCTAGGCTATAGGAAACACAAAGGTATTCTTGAAAAAAAAATCTTGTCAAGTGGTGTGGCTCCTTGTAAATTCGAAATTCTCTTCACTTTTTTGAAAAATTTAGGAATATCCTTGCATGAGCGCTATGTGTCAAAGCCTCTCCATTGTCTCTCATTGGTAAATCCAAAAGATTCTCTGCACGAGTGACATGTGGCGTGGTATCTTGTCAAAATTAGAAATCCTAAGAGGCTCCTTGGGCATGCTCCCCTATATGGTCCAGATTCAATGAATCTCTAGGGTAAATTATCATTTGATAAATCCTAACCCTCGACTTGAACCATGTAGACTTGTGCATGCTTGCCAAGTGGCAAAAGACATATAGGATGTGGGTGTGTGTTCTCCATGCATCATTCTCTTTCCCTATGTGCCTCTTCAATTTTCCATGTGTCTTTTCCTTTTTCTCATGCGTCTCTTCCTTTTCCTATTTGTCTTTTCCTTTTTCCCATGCGCCTCTTCCTTTTTCATGTGTCTTTTTTTTTTCTCATGCGTCTTTTCCTTTTCCCATGTATCTTTTACTTTTTCCCATGCGCCTCTTCCTTTTCCCACGTGTCTTTTCTTTTTCTCATGCATGTCTCTTACTCTTCCCTAAGCAAGAGCTTCTTCTTCCTATGCATGTTCCCCTAGGTGGCTCTCCCACTTCTTTATACTTCTTAAGAACTCAAAACATGACATGTGGCAATGTGGTGGCCAAAACCCTAGGGGTACAAGGGTAATTTTCATGCATTATCTCTTCCACTCACTTCTAGAACCTTTCCTCTGCTTATGCATAAATGACAAATGGCAAAATATTCAAAAATAACTTAGGTGGGCGTGTGGCTTAGGGATCCAAAAGTCTCTTAGTGTTCCAATGTAAATCCTTTAGAAAATCTCACATTTGTTTTCCCTATGCAAAATTCTCTTGAAACTTTCACTAAGAACAAGAGGTGTGAGGTGGAGGTGCTTGGGAGGGTGAGTGGCATGCACAACTCTTTGGAACTCACAAAAATCTTGTTGGTGCTTGTGTAGTCCATTGGGGTTCCCGAAACAATTCAATTTTCTCATCCACTTTTACATCCAGGTTCAATGTATCTAGATATGAGGTGTGCATGCGAAACATGTGGGTAGGTGAAATGGGCGTGTGCCCTAGTGATGGGCACCAACATGGACCAAGTCTTAAAAATCTTTTGCAAGTTCCAGATGGGTCAATTACAAGATCAAGAGTTAAGAAGATCAAGTAAGTAATGCAAAGATTGATGAAATCTACTTGAGATGAAGCTAGCAAGAGCCCAACACAGAAGATGGGCTTTAAAGAATAAGAATTAGTTTTGATCCTATTGATATAAGTTATGGAAGACATGCCTTATCCATGTTGGTGCCCATCATTCCCCCTCTCCTCAAAAGGATTAGATCTCAAATCTTCACCTACATAAAAAAGAGAAAGGTCAGAAATATTGAAAGTAGCAGACACATTGTACTCACCTGGAAGATCCACTTTATATGCATTGCCATTAATTTTCTGAAGAATTTGGAATGGTTCACTCCTCGAGGATGCAACTTAGTCCGTCTATGGGTTGGGAATCTTTCTTTGCACATGTGAACCCAAACCCAATCTCTTGGTTCAAAGATAACACGCATTCACCCTTTATTGGTTTGTGAAGCAAACCTCTCATTCTTTTGAGCAATTTGAAGTTGTACCCTCTCATGAAGTGACTTCACTAACTCTACCTTCTTTTGTTTATCTAAACTACTTCTGCCATTAACAAGTAAATGTATCAAATCTAAAGGAGTAAGTGGATTAAAACCATAAATACTTTCAAAAGGAGAATATGAAGTAGTTGTATGCATGGTCCTATTATATGAAAACTCTATAAATGGTAAACAATCCTCCCAAATTTTTAAATTCTTATTAACAACCGTGCGTAAAAGCTGAGTTAAAATCCTAATAACTACTTTAGTCTGACCGTCAATCTGTGGATGACAAGTAGTAAAAAATAAGAGCTTAGTACCCAATTTCCCTCACAACACCTTCCAAAAGTAGCTAAGGATTAAACATCCTGAAACAATACTCCTAGGCACACCATGGAGTCACACTATCTCCCTGAAAAAAAGTCAAATATATTTGTGGCATCATCTATTTTATGGCATGGAGTGAAATGTGTCATCTTACTAAATCTATCCACAACTACAAAAATAGAATCTCTACCCCTTTTTGTCCTAGGCAGCCCTAAAACAAAATCCATAGATATGTCTACCCATGACTCACTAGGAATGGGTAAGGGTGTATACAACCCATGTGACAAAATCTTAGATTTGGCATTTCTACATGTAATGCATATGCCACAAATGCGATTAACGTCTCTCTTCATCTTAGGCCAAAAGAAATGTTCATGCAAAACGTCTAAAGTTTTATTGATACCCATGTGTCTCATTAATCCCTCACTGTGTGCCTCACGCACCAATAACTCATTCATAGAACAAATTGGCACACAAGGTTTACTTTCTTTAAACAAATAATCATCATGCTTGTAAAACTTACCAATTGACGCCTTATCACATGCCATATATACATAAGAAAAGTCAGCGTCATCGACATACATGTCTTTCACGTATTCAAATCCAAGCATTTTGGCAATCAAAGAAGTAAGAAGGACATACCTCCGAGATAATGCATCAACAATAGTATTCTCCTTACCTTGCTTGTAACGGATGACATATGGAAAGGTCTCAATGTATTCCTTCCATCTAGCATGCCTTTTATTCAACTTACCTTGATCCTTGAGATGCTTAAATGATTCATGATCGGTGTGAACCACAAATTCTCTAGGCCACAAGTAGTGCTGCCAAGTCTCTAAAGCACGAACAATAGCATAAAGCTCTTTGTCATAAGTAGGGTACTTCAGGAACGCCCCACTTAGCTTCTCACTGAAGAAGGCTATAGGCTGCCCATCTTGAATCAAAACGGCTCCAATCCATATTCTTGAGACATCATAATCAATCTCAAAAATTTTGTTAAAGTCAGGTAATGCTAACACAGATGCAGAGCACAACCTTTATTTGATAGTAGTAAAATCATTCTCTTGATTAGCTTCCCAATGAAACTCAACATTCTTTTTAATTACTTCAGTGAGTGGTGCAGCAATGGTGCTAAAATCTTTAACAAAATGCTGATAAAAGCCAGCTAAGCCATGAAAGCTTCTTACCTCAGTGATGCTCTTAGGCGTTGGCCATTTCTTGATGGCCTTGACTTTTTCTTCGTCCACCTCAATACCTTTTATACTAACAACATAACTATGAAAAATAGCTTTTTCCATGCAAAAGGTACATTTCTTAAAATTGGTATACAACTTTTCACATCTCAACACATCAAACTCATATCTCAAATGTTCAATATGTTCATTTAAGTCATTTTTGTATACTAGAATATTATCAAAGTACACAACCGTAAACTTACCTATGAACGCACGTAGGACATGGTTCATTAATCTCATGAAAGTACTAGGCACATTTGTAAGTCCAAATAACATAACCAACCATTCATAAAGCCTATACTTTGTTTTAAAAGCAATTTTTCATTCATCATCATCTTTCATTCTAATTTCATGGTACTCACTTTTAAGATCAATTTTACTGAAAAAACATGAGTCATGCAATTCATCAAGCATATAATCTAATCTAGGAATGGGATGACGATACTTTATCGTGATATTGTTGATCGTCTTGCAATCAACGCATATCCTCCATGTCCCATCCTTCTTTGGCACTTGTAGCACTGGTACAACACATGGGCTCATGCTCTTCCTCACGTACCCCTTGCTCATCAAATCCTCAACTTGCCTTTGAAGCTCATTTGTCTTCTCTGGATTACTCTTATTGGCTAGTCGGTTTGGAATAGCGGCTCCCGGTATAAATCAATCTGATATTCAATGCCTCTAATGGGTAGCAACTCATTTGGTATCTCCTCTGGGAATACATCCTCAAACTCCTGCAACAAAAAAAACCAAACTAGGAAGAGATTAGTTAGTTTTATCAAGATTAAGATAAGACTCTTTATAGAAAAGAAAAATTATAGTGCGATCTATTAAGAAAGCCCTCTTAACCTCTCTCTTTTGCATAGAAACTCACTTTTGTCTTTCCTTTTCTCTCCGTAGGCGTTCTTTATTTTTTCTCTCGTGGCTCCACTCATTTTATAGACGAGAAAAATCATAGTGTAATTTGCTAAGAAAGCCCTTTTAACCTCACTCTCTTTTGCATAGAAACTCACTTTTGTCTTTCATTTTCTCTCTGCAGGCTCTCTTTCTTTTTTCTCTCATGGCTCCACTTTTTTTTTTTTTTACTCTTAGCCACCTCTCTATTTTTTCTTTCACTATTTTTTTTTTTTTTTTGCTTATTTTCACTCTCACTCTTTATTTTTTGCTCAATCTCTTTTTCACTCTTTCTTTTTTTATCACTCTCATTTCCACTTTTTCATTTTTTATCACTCTCATTTTCACTATTTCTTTTTGAGTAACCTCACTTTTCAATTTTAGTTGGTCCTCATGCACCTGTCTTGGAGTTAAAGGAGCAAGTTTGATTGTTTTGTCCTCATTTACAAAGATTTACATGTTCAGCACGCCTGGTAACAAGAGACTCACTTGTCATGGTGTATTCCACTTCATCATTATCACTAGCATCAACCAACTCGAACATCTTATCACTATCATCCTCACTCTCAATCATCACCTCCCCATTATCACAAATAATCATCACCCGCTTTTTGTACATTGAGAAGCGATGTACCTTAAACCCAAACACTTAAAACATTTAATATCTCTATTCCTTGAAGGTTGGATTTCTACCTTGGGTTTGTTCTTGCTAGTTTCCTCATCTTTTTCCTTAGGTGGTTTCATCTTTCTCTTTGCTACAGCTTGATCATTCTTATCCCACTTTGGTTTCTAAGGAGTGCTAGAAACCGAAGTGTACCTTGTTGTCTCCTTTCTTTTTAACTACCTCTCTACCTTCATAGCCATGTGCATCATGTCCTCTATCTCCACATAATGCTGCAATTCAACTATATTGACTATTTTTCTATTCAAACCACTCAAAAATCTAGTCATGGTGGCCTCCCGGTCCTCCTCTACATTAGTCCGAATCATCGCTACCTCTATCTCCTTATAGTAATCCTTCACACTCCTAGACCCCAGTGTAAGATTTTGTAATTTCTGGTAAAGGGCTCTATAGTAATGGCTAGGTACAATTCTCCGCCTCATGAGAGCTTTCAACTCTCCCCATGTCTGTAAAAGCCTCTCATAATTCCTCCTCCTATTGGTCACTAATTGATCCCACCAAATAATAGCATAATCAGTTAACTCAATTACTGCTAACTTCACTTTCTGCTCCTCTGAATAATTATGACAATCAAAGATTAACTCTATCTTTTTCTCCTACTCTAAATAAGCTTCAGGGTCAATTCTACTCTGGAAAGATGATATTTTCATTTTCATGCTCCTAAGGTTCCTATCAACTCCATCTCGACCCCCTGGGTTCCTCCTAAGTCCTTTTTCACGCCTTCCTATATGTATGCCCATTCCACCCATCCCAACTTCTGATGTTACATCTTTCTCATTCTCACCATATTTTTCATTCTCATACCCATTTCAATACTAGACTCATTTCGCCTCCTATCTCTCATGCCCAGTAGATTTCTAATTACCGCTTCTTGATGATCCATCATATCTCTCACTTCACCTAACAGCAAGTTCAACAGCTTAAACTGTTGTTGTATGGTTTGCAACACAAAAGATGAGTTATCTGACATCTCCTATGGTGATGAGTCACTCCTATGAGACATCATAATGTGTTGCACAAAAAGAATATGACTGGAAAACCTCACACATTCCCTTACATATTTACACTCGAATAATGACACTCCACTCATGTTTCACTCTTAATTAGCTTTTTCCAGATAATAATCTCACACTTTCTTGCTTTTTATCTCAATAGTTTTCCCGCTCAAGTTTTTGAAAAACTAGTTGAATTAAATCAAGACAATACAACTTTCTATTATTCCAACCAGCAGTAGGTTTAAAAAATAAGAACATGAAACAAGGAAGGAATAAAATGATACGAGACTCAAGGAATTTATACGAGAGAAAGAGTAATTATAAAACAAGATACTAACTAAAAAAATGTATTCAGCCCATTTGATGATTATATTCAATCAACAAATGTGTTTCTTTCTCTTTGTTGTAACTATGTAGCAACTTTTGAATATGCTACATTTTCTTTCTTTTTCTTTTTGTTTTCAATTTTTTTTTTCTAATTCAATCACAAACAGTAATATTCAATTGTGAAAATCAAGCAATTAAATTCAAACACACAAGAAATGACAATGAAGTAGAAGAGAATCAATGAAACGACACTCCAAACAATTGACAAACTTAGAGATGTAAAAAACCCTAGAATTTTGAAATACTAGGTAATGCAAATTTCAACCAAACCAAAAATCATAAGGATATCGGCAGCCTACTTTTTGTTTTTTTTTTTTGTTTTTGCAACCCTAGAACGACGAAACTCTAGAATTAAATTTAAAGATGCAAGAATTAAAAGATAAAATCAAACCTGATTGGAAACCTGTATCTGAATACTAAATGATATGAACCCGTGGGAATGGAATCCCTTGAACCCACAATCAATTTAAAAATTCACCCAAGAAAGTCAAAATCAAGCCAATGGAAAATTTAGACCCGTTAAGGAACTCGTTTCAAGAACCTAGATTATATGAAAATTTAGACTTGTTGAAGAACTTGTCTCAAGAACTTAAATTATAAGGAAGAACACCACAAAAGTTATCATTTGTCTTTGATAAGTTCAAAAGTTCATTCAAGAACAATATGAGATAAACTCAACTCAAAATGAATAAATTCATTAAATTTCATAAAAAAAACAATTTGTGAATTGTGTCGCAGCTATAGTAATTTTATATCCCTTCCCCTAAACAAAATAAATCCTAGGCCAAAATAAGGCCCGCTTGTTCCCAAAATATCCTTGGGTGAAATCTAAGGCCTTCCCAAAAGAAACCCTAGTTGAAAGTTAAAACAATCCCTAAACTACCCTTAAAACTTCTCTTGAGACCCTAGTTCACAAAGCATAAAACATATGTGGGCAAACATCCTCAAGCCCAATTATTCTAAACTAATAAAATAAATCCTTTAAATAATTTAAAAAAATTGAAAGTCTTCAATAACAATAGGCCCAAACAATAAATCTAAGTCATGTCTTTCACAACTTGTATCAAGTGGATCAAAATTGGTTCTTCTTTAAAACTCATCTTGTGTGTTGGGCTCTTGCTAGCTTCATCCCAAGTGGATTACACCAATTCTTGCATTGTTTCCTTGATCTTCTTAACTCTTAATCCTGTAATTGGTCCATCTGAAACTTGGATCTTTAAGACTAGGTCCATGTTGGTGCCCATCACCTAAGTGTGTGCCGAACCCTACATCCTCCTCCATCTCCTTAGCTTCTTTTAGAAACCTTCAAGCATTTTGCCGTGGCACCAATGTGCTAACCTAGGTGCTTTTTCCTTAAGTTTCACTTCTCTACGCAATCTATCTTGAAACTTCAAACTCACACCAAGTGGCATGGTGTAGGCATATGAGTGCATTGGCCAAAGAGCTCATCTCTTCCCAAGCAAGATTTTGCCCTTTTCCCAAGACAAAACTCTTCACCTTTCATCCGCATGCATGACACTTGGCCAACTCTTCTAGAAACCGAATCCTCCCTTACTTCTTCCACTTTTTCTTCTAGAAATCCAATGCATGCTTTACAAGTGTGATCCTTGCCTTTTCCAAAGTTCTAAATGAGAAGTGCTTTTCCTAAGATGACCAAAAAGTAATTCTTGAAGCCAAGTGGCGTTATCTCCTTGCCTAAAGGGTAAAATTGGGCCTTCCAAAGCCAAAGTTCTTAATAGGCCGAATTCCTATGGGCATTTTCTTATATTTCTCTCTAGTGGGCTTTTTAACTTAGAACTCTAAGATCCAATCCAACAAAAATGGAAAGTAGCCTAAATAATTCTTCCAACACTTAGCCAATAACCTAAATAATAAATAAATAGATAAATAATATCTACAAGAATTACGAATGGAATCCTAGCGAAAATCCTAGGTGTTACAACCTTTTTACCTACCTTCATATATGGAAGACACTTGGCAAAAAGCAACCTTTTTTGCTCCCCCATTGTTGTCGTCCATGGCCTCTTGGTTTTTCCTTATTTCATTTTCCCATATTCCTAATTATTTTCTTCTAGGTTCCTTCCCTATAGTGACATGTGTCAAAGGCTTCCTTCTACAAGTAAAGATCTACATGCATGCATGACACATGGCAAAAAGGTGTTAGGTTTTCCTATGATAAGCATGTAAGTCAAAACCTAGCTCCTTCTCGCCTCACTTTCCTTATTTCCATCTAGATTCATCAAGTCCTATACATAATCCTCACTGGATGTCAGGTACCATGCATAAACCTCAAGTTGGGCCTGAATCCTAGTTGCATTGGGCTTCAAGACCCTAATTTCCTACAAGGGCTAAAACTCTCTTGGTTTTTTTTTTTTTTTTTTTTTTTTTTTCAAAAGCCTAGAAAGTCTTGGTCGTCACATTAACACCTCTGGAAATTCAATAACACCGTTCATATGAATCTTTTCAAAAACAGCAAAGTAAAGGATAAATAACATCTCATACCTTTATTCTAGCCAACTCTTCTAGCTATGATGACTACTGTGAATGGAAGATTGGAAGCCAAAGTTTTACAAATAAATACCATCGAATGCATGCACACTCCTGTTAAAGATCCAACCATTGATTCAAAAGTTCTAGAACTGTTAGATACTAATTTGGTTAAACGTTTAACCCTCAGGATCATAATCTTCCACCACGCTTTCGAATCCGACGTACATGACGGCTTACTATATCAATATTGACCCGATGGTAGCTATTTCCTTTTTGGTGGCTTTACTCATCTATTAGTATTTAATGACTTAATACCATACTCATAGATAGTACCAAGGCATTTTAATCCAGCCTATAGGGCACCCCCTTCATGACTTGAACTCATGACATCTGATACCAATTGTTAAGAACTCAACCATTGATCCAAAAATTCTAAGACTGTTGGATACTAATTTGATTAAACCTTTAACCCTTATGATCATAACAACTCCACACCATACATACCGTGAAATTAAGAGAAAGATGAGAATGATGGTTTAGATATGAAGCAGCTTAAGTCGAGGGTGTTGTATAAATACGATATGAGAAGAATGTCTAGAAGAGAAATAGATCAGTTTGGTTAGGGTGCAATAGAAAGGAGATAGTTTTTGAAAAGCAATAGGGTATTTTTGGAAGTCCACGGGGGAAACTATGTTGGAGAAGAAAACCACATAAATCGGATTGGTTGGAGACTACTCAATGGAGGAGGTGTCGGACTAAGAGAGGCGATGTAGGCCAAATATGACTGAGAGACTTCTCAGTAATTGAAGGAAATGCCAAGCTAATGGGAGACTTTTGGAAGAAGGCGTCGAGCTTATGGGAGTTATTTGGAGGAGGAGGTGTGTTGCTTGTTAATTTCAATGGAGTAAATGAAAAGATAGAAGACAATTTGTAATTATTTGAAACTTATAAAGGGATTTTGCTCATTGATATCCTTCTTTTAAATTGGATCCAAGTTTTGCACTTTCTAAAATATTATGTTTGAAAAAGGACAATAATGTTTTTTCTTAAACATACATTAACAACCAAATAAGTTAATTTTTATCATTAAAGAGATTTTAAAGCTATTGAAAGCCCTAGCGAAAACTCAAACATGCTCTTAGACTTTGTTACAAAATTAAAGTTGGTTACTACTTGGGTTGTTGGCTTTGCTATATTTGATGGTATACTTTTTCAAACAAAATTTGATTTTACTCAATATTTTTTCGTCAAAACTACTTGTACAGTCAAAATTTTAAATTTAGCAGAATTTTGATATTAATCAAATAAGAGATATGCTTAGGGGGTGTAAATCGGTTCTGTCCGGTTTTTTCTCGGACCGGACCGAACATCTATAGCGACCAATGTTCGGTCCAGACCGGACCGGTAGCTATCGTTCCGGTCCGGTCCGGTCGCTCCGGCTTAATTATTTTATTATTTTATTATCTTTTTTTTTTCAATAAATTAATAAAAAAATTATTTAAATTACTAAATTAAAATTAAGTGAATTATTAATGTAGATTATGTAACTAACTCATTAAAAAAGTATTTTACTATAATTATATTTATGATATTGATTGTTACTACTTGCTTAAACTTTACTCTTTAGTATGCATAATTATTAATAAGCATTGCTATTAATGAGCATTGCTATTCATAAGCCTCACATACAACACACCACAATTTTTTTTATTCTATTTTTTATTTTTTTAAATTTACTTTAAATTTATTTTAAACTTATTTTTTATTTTTATTCTTCTTAAAATAATTGAATTATTGTACTCATCATCTATATACCACACATTTGATAAGAAAAAAATAAAAAAAAAATAAAAAAGGTGGTGTGTGAGACTTATGAATAAAATTTTTCATTATTAATTGGGGGGTAGAGACTAGTTTTGGACTTGAAAAATCGAGAAACAGTTAGTTCGCTCGACTAACGGTCGAGCAAAACTCTAACCATGAGTTCGCTTGAGGTGCGCTCGATAGTGGGCTCGAGCAAAACTCAACCCGTGAGTTCGCTCAAGTCTCGCGTGATAATGAGTTTGAGCGAGACACAAATCCCAATATTCGCTTGAGCCACGCTTGACATCCCGCTCGAGCTAATGTTAATGACTATCTAATAATTTCATTGTACATAGATTATTCATGCTTACTTGCAACTTATGTATTTTAAAAAAAATTACCAAATTATTTTAATTAAATGTAAATAGTAGAGTATGTATGAATGTATGATGTATTAACTATTAACTATTTACATATAATGATTTAAATTATCATATGATTTATGATTTATTATTAATTGATAACATATATTATTTTATATTTTATATGGTCAAGGATATTTTATATTTTATATGGTCAAGGATAATAAATTAGATAAAAATTACATCATCAACTTATATAATTATTATATAAAAATAATTATTAAATTATTAAAAATATTTTTAAAAAATATATATGGGGGTTCGGTTCAATTCGGTTCGGTCCAGTCCAAAATTTGTAGACCCTAGAGCTGGACTAAATGTCATCAGTCTACATATTTTGGGACTGAGACTGACCAATCCATAATTCGATCTGGTCCGATCGGTTTTTCTCAGTCCGGACCGTATTACTTACAGCCTTAGATATGCTACATCAGCTACTATTCACTTCACACCCCACACCTGAAGTAACTTTTCTTTTTTTAATGTTAGACCCATCACTCTGATTTCAATCTCTCTCTGCTCAAACTCTTTCTCTGACCTCTATCTCTCATTGAACCCCCCTCTCTCTCTCTCTCTCTCCTCAAGCTCTCTCTCACCGAACCCCTGCCCATCTCTCTCTATTGAGTTCTCTCTCTCATCGAGCTCTCTCTCTCTCACATAAGTCCTCTCTCTCTTCAAGCACTCTGTCTCTCTCTCTCCTCTCGATCTTAGTTTTGGGTTGGTTTGATTTTCACTAATGTCAGCGATGTTTTAATGGATGACTTTGTGCACGGGAAGATGAAGCATGAGTAGGGGGAGATGGAAATTCACATAGAAGAGGGGAGGGGAGGAGAGGAGTCTTGGGGCGAGAGAGATGATTGGAGGCAGAATCGGTTTATTTTTTAGAAAAATTATTTACATCAGCCTACTGTTGGCTGTAACCGCAGTACATTTAATGTGTTGAGTGAAAAAAAAAAAATACCATGTAAGATGTACAGAGAGTACAACTAATGTATAATCGGGTTCTATTTTTTATTTGTTAGTGAACCGGAATGCCACGTAAGGTGTATAGCATAAAACGTTTAAAACGGTTGACGAGAAAATTTTCTCATAAAATAATGGTTATTGCCATACTTTTTAACAAATAAATTAATTTTGGACGAGATAAAAGAGAGAACACACGGCCAAGAAGAAGAAAACAAAGAGACTTCCGGTTTCATGTACGATAGAATTTATGTTAAAATCCGAACTACCACTTTAAATATGCTGTTCTCTCTTTCATATTTCTTCCACAATATAAGTATTAGATTCGGTAATTTCTCAGCTACCAAACGGGTCCTAAGTTTTCCAAATTCCGAAGTCAAACCCAAATTACGAGAGGGATAACATCCCCTCCACCTCATTTTCTCTACTCTTTCTGGTAGCTAAAATGGCTACTAATGCTCACCTTCTAAATCACGTTCAGATCAAAGGTATTTATTCAGCATTAAGTTTTTTTTTTTTTTGGAAAATTCTGAACTCTTTGCGTTGGTTTCATCTCTCTTATTTTTGGGTTGTGTTCTCAATTTTTGGTAGAAAGGCCGGCACAGTTACACAATGAAGGGAATTCCCAACTTTCTGTAAGTACCTAGATCTTTTTTTCCCCTTTGATACTACTTGCCATAATTTTATGAGAAATCCATGCCGAGATAGAGGTAACAGAGATAAGATTGCTTCATAGTCAACGCAAAGTAAACCTAAGGTTATGAGGATACAAGTATAGTTCTGCGTGTTGGACTCTAATACGATGCTCCTAACACTGCTCATGAAAACTGAAACATAAGTATCGAATGCAGAAAAGGGTATACATTGCCTTCAGTTTTTTCCAGAGAAATGATGAATTATGTTCCTCAGTTTCTCCATAGCCTCTTTTTAAGTTGCGGTGAGTATGCTTTTCCTTTATAGTCAATAGCATGAAAACGGAGTGTTTGAGATAAACGAATTCATGCAAAACAGGGAAGAGAAGTAAAGATAGTTGTTATTCCTGAATTTCGAATATGTAAATAAAATAGCACGTGTTTGAGGAGGAGGGAGAGAGAGGAGAGGGTGGGGGAGAGGGGGTGGGGACTGATAATCAATCAAGATGAACAAGATATATGAACCAAATTTCTTCTCTATGTAACGCTAAGCCCATAAACTGCGAGTTAAAATATATATCCTACATTCTAATTTTGGATCTTTATGGCTTTTAGCTGAAAGCTTAGAGTTGCAATGTTGGACCTACAGAACTTGTAAAATTTCCAGGAAATTACAAATTTTTATCGCAACCTAATTGTAATTTTCAGTTCCGGACTCTTTTGCTGCAAATTCATTTCCTGCTTTTGCTTGTAGAAATATTGCTCAGTCAGTTCATTAGTTTCTATTGCTGCTAAATGTCAATTATCAAATTCTGAAATGAAGTTACGTGAAGAGAGCAACTATCCCTCTGATCCTATTGCAAATAAAAAACACAATAAAGCTTCAAGAAGAACTCAAGAGAAACTGTGAGTGGGAAAATTCCTTGTCCTATTCTCTTATCCAACTATTATCCAACTTCCCTTTTATATAGATGTTGTTTTCTCCTTTAGATGCTGAACTATTGCAAGTGGTGAAGGCCTTGGTTTGGGTTATCACTTCCTTCAAGATCCAAGGTTCAACACTTCATGGGTGCAAACAATCCTTTGGGGTCACACCCCATAGTGAAAAGCCAACGATTTAACCAATTCAGTTTAGGGAAACTTCCGAGGGTGCGGTGCACGGGACTGGGGTTTACTCTGCAAGGGTGGGTCTGAAGGGCCCTGCCTTGGAGAGGTTCTCCAACATAAAAAAAAAAAAAAATTATACTAGGAGAACACGTTACATAATTAGACAGTGTGATCTAGGACTTTCCCGATCTACTAGGAAGAATATAATATAAGACAAATTAAACGTTGAAGACTTGCTCATTCTACTAGGAAGTAAGGCAGTCACTCTTCAAAGCACATGGCCCTCTTGGATTGAATTCTGGCTCTTATCTGTTGATATCTTACTGTTGTCAAAGCTGCATTACTTCTGAATCCTAGTGGGTGTGCCACTTATGTGATTAATTCACTTATCCATACAAGCACACATATATCTTAGTATATTCTTTTGTCTGTGGGCATATGTTTCAGGATTGCAACATATTATATGTACACTGGCAAAATACTAATTGGGCAAGTTCATATGTCCTCAAAATTCCATGAGCCACATGCAGGTGGCCACTGGCATCATTAATTGTGCAATCTGTTGAATACTTTAAGCCTCAGTCAACTTGAATATAGCAATCTGTTGACATGGTCTTAACAACCAAATTTTGCAGTTGTCCTCTGAGCATTTCTTAGATAGTGTGCTTTTGGTTTAGTATTTTAGGAGGATGTATGAAACAAGTCATCCAGAGACATCACAAGTGATCTCATGTTTAGACATTGTAGTTCTTTGTCCCGCTTTTTAAATGATATATATATATATATAACTTGTGATGATAAAAGTTGTACAAAAGTGATATGAACCCGTGGGAATGAAATCCCTTAAACCCACAATCAAATTGAAAACTCACCCAAGAAAGCCAAATTCAAGTCAAATGGATGGAGAATCTAGACCCGATGAGAACTCGTTTCAAGAACCTAGGCCCACCTTGGTTCCCATAAAAAAGAGTGACAAAGTGCCTGGAAAATAAAATCTCTGTGGAACTATTATTAGATCTGATTCGCATCTCCTATTTCTGATCTTACAATATCCCAAAGCGCCAATCCATCCGTTAGCACTCCTAAACAACCCAAGTCCAATCAAGTTTGATTACCTTTCACAACCAAGGAACATAAACCCAAGCCCAAACCTGTCCCCTTTGTTTGATCGTTATACCATACCTCTTCCCTTACACCATTAGAAACTGTATATTCCCTACTATTTTTAGTCCTTTTTTCACCAGGATCCTAGCTCATCCGAACTCCTATAAAAGGTTGTGGCCCAGAAACTCCTATATCAGATTTGGTATTGCCACCCTTTGTCCTACACTAATTTTGGTATGAAAGCCCTTTTCCTGCATCACCTAAGGTCCCTAGCAATGAAATAAATGCAATCAGAGATGCTCCAGATTTCCCATTCCTCTTGCGCTTATAACACCATATCACAAAAAGATTATACAGCTTGAGTGAGCTAGTTTGTTTATAGGCGCATAATCAATTGCAGTGTAATTATGGCTTTGTCATCCTTATTTATGAATTTTTATTAGAATTTCTAAAACTCTTTAATTGCCTTGATTGCTCATGTTGTGAATGTTTTTAGTGCAGTGTTGGTAAGAGAGTGCTTAAGCACAAAAGGAAGTGCTTTTACAAAAGTTTGCTTTAAGTGCACTTTTTGAGTGAGCTTAAAGCACAAAAAAACGTGCTTTTGTTTTTTTGAAAAAAAAAAATATATATATATATATATATCAGTTGAGAACCCAAAAAATGATTTTTTTTTTAGTACTCAAGTATTGAGTTGATATTGAAGATTATTTACATATCATAGGGCCACATGTTTTCGTATGTGATGTATATGCTTTGAACCGGATATAATAGTCCAAGTTGGCTTTCTAGATGGATTGATATATGATTGCTTATGTTATCATAGAAGACAATACCTACAATTTGTGAGCTTTTTTGGTCATTGCCTTTATGGTATATTTTAACTCAACCATGTATTTTAGTTTGACTATGGCTATCAAATATCAAGATGTGTATACTTAGGTCCTGTTTGGATGTTGAACTGAGTTGAGATAAGTTGAATTCTTTATGAACAGTAGTGAGTTAAGATGGTGGAGTGAGTTTTGTGGGGCCCATTTAACATGGGTTTAGATGTGTTTGGATGTTAAGATGAGTTTAGATGTATTTATAGGAAGTTGAAAAAGGTTGTGGGTCTCACGTGTAAAGAGGTATTGAGTTTGAAAAGGTTGGGAGTCTCACATGTAAAGAGGTTTTAAATTGAGATGAGTTTAGTAATTTGAGAGTTGGGTGTTTGGATGTTAGACTTAGCTTAAAATTAGACTGATAGTCCAAGTTCCAAGTGGGCCCTTAGTAAAGCATGAGAGAATTATATAAAATGCTATGTTTGGATTTGATGCAATTAGATGATTACTTGATTGTCATGTTGCATAATACTCCAATAAATTGAGTTAATAAGGTATACATATTTCCATCTTCCTTCATAATACTTCTTATTGTATGTTATGATTTTTTTTTGTTATTATACATAATTTTTCAAAAAATGTGCGCTTTGTGCATATGCTCTAGAAAGCATTTGTGCTTAAGTGCGCCTAGTGGTTTCACCAACATTGGGTTGGTGGGGCACAATGAATTGCTGCATGCATATAACTTTGATGACATAGTTTGTGCATTGTTAGTAGAGGCTTGAAATATTGTTGCTAATGAGAAAGTCGTATAATAGGAGCATTTAATTACAACAATCAGTGAGGATCATGAGGAAACATGCTGGGGCTGTGGATTACGCCTTCTTCTGCCATCTAATGCACCTATTTTCAAGTGTGGCTGGTGTGGGGCCATAACAAAGCAGAACCCACGGAAACGTGAAAGCAAGTGCTCTTGGTGGAGACGCTTGCGAGACCGGTGCTTTGTTTGTATCCTTTTTGTGTTTATGCTATTTGTGATATGTAAGTCAATATAACTCTCTTCTCCCTCCTTCTCTCCCTCTCTTTCTCTCTCTCATACATGATTGAGATCATTCACCTGCTTTTGTTTTTGATAGTTCATAACTAGTTCTAGTATCAGTTGCACTCTTGTAAACCCCCCCTTCTCATAGGGTTAGGATTGCTACGTATTAACTTAGCACCAACAAATACCTCAAACATACTTCCTTTATAATGAGATAACCAAGTGAAACTTGGCAAGTTTAAGTAACTAGAAATAAACAATGTTTTATTGACCCAACATTATAATAATTCCAAATTAATTCTGTGTTTGGCACTTCTTAGGACTTGACTAAGACAAGGTTTAATCGATTAATTATGTCCCACTTGCTCATCCTCACCCTCTTTATCTGGGACTTTGAAAACACAAAAACAACAACAAATGAGTCAGATGCTCACTATATAGTACATTACACTATAGAAAAAGGATTTTGAATTAGGATTTAGCTTTGAAAACATTCTTAAACACATTAAACAATCGCTTAAGTATTAAACAACACATTTTCATATTATTCTATACTATAGATTCCAAGAGGCTCCAATATTGAGTTGTGACCTTGACTAGTCCTTCTGGAGTATACCTTCAACTGTGCCTCAAGATTTCCTTGGGTAGTTACATCTTAGGTAGACCACATCTTCTAAACCTCCTTTAGTGTGGGCGCATCTTCGCGTAATTTTGTATTGGTACATAACATCATCATATGGCCATCATATAAACATTCATTATATGAATTCATTCATGCTTTCTTTTTACATGTCTTTCATGTCATAACGTTTTCATAACATTCATGACATGATATTAATCATAAAATTAATGTTTTTCATATCAAAACATTGGAATAGTTTTCATAACATAAATATAATCATGATATAGCCTATCGTAACTCTACACTCCTTAAGCAACCTAAGAAAAAGCACCCATTATCATTACTACCACGGTTGTCCCTGCTTTATGCCATTGGGTAGACCTGGTTTTCTAACAAAAATGATAGGAACATGGAGGAAAATTACGGACGTTTCAGGAAAATTACGATATAGTAGCCCATCGTAACTCTACGTTCCAGTAATGAACAGTAACAAACATTCGCCTTAGTCCGTGAAACATCCACAAATTCTGTCCTATAACTGTAGCATGCCTCTTTTTTAAAGCTTCTGTTTAGTTTGAGAAAACAACACTTTTTCATGGATGATCACATGTGGTTGATTTGCTTATCATGCAAGAAATAATATGGTCTGTTTTTATGCTCTTTCATTTGTCAATGCAACCCTACTCGCCCTCTATTCTTTGTATGGTCATTGAGTCCTGATATATGGCTTTCAAGTTTCGGTCGTGGGCCTAAAGACTTGCTGAAACCAGTCTATTGCTCAATACTTAACCTGAAAAATGATGGCACTTAGCCTAGAAAATTCTAGCCCAAGCTTATTTGGGGTTTGTGTGCCTTTAGGTCCCTACAATGTCATCTCTAAGGTTTTCTAATTTGGCATGATGGTCACTGTATAGCCTGGATGGCTGGTCTGGTTTTGGGAACCAAGTGTGAGTTTTAGAGCCTACAAAATGGTGCAAGTGTAGTGTATGCAAACTGTCAACCTACTGCATATCATGAAAATTTCAGCGACTGCACAAATTTGAGTCATTGGAAGAATGACTACCATGGCCTTAAATTCTCATCACAGCCCCAAAAAAGAGTCCAAACAGAAATCCCTTTGAGGTCATGGTGCAGCAGATTTTTCTCAATGGCCAGCTCTTACCCTTAACTACATGTATGGATACCACATATAAAATGCATCACTCATGAATATCTTTCAACATGTATATTTCTCGACATGCAGACTCATGAATACCTAGTGCTTCCAGCTATGTTCTGAAGAAAAAAGTCATGTGGCAGGACCTTTCCACTTGGTTTTCTTCGCCCAAAGTTGATCTCTTCACTTCCTAGCCTTAGTTTCTATCTGCTGACATGATGAAACAGAAAGGAATATGTTAGGTTCACAAAAGATGGTGAATTTCAAATTTAGGGATAATGCTTAATGATATTTACCTTGGATTGACCCTAGAGTTGTACACAGAGTTGCATCCTCTAGGAATTTGTTAGGACTTGAAAAAAGGTGACATAGGAATGTTAAAAAAAAAAAGCAGAAAACTTAGGGTTATCAGACTGATTTAGTTGCTGGAAGGTAGGCAGCGACTTCCACAAAAAAAATTGATGAAGAAACTCACTTAAATTACCAAATGGAGGCCAACAGATATGATTTTTGCTGCGGAGAAGGAAGATTCCTTTGCCTTGGTTTCAATTTAAGCAGATATGGCAGCCTTGATTTAGGACTTTAGAATCCTGAAATCAGGTTAGTGCTTGTTCCCGTTTTGGTAAGTTTTCTTTTCTTATACTAGACCAAATTACGCAAGTGTCATCTACTTGCCTTCTATAACAAATTAGCACCTAAATCAATTATAGCAACACTTTAAAAACATTCAATAGCAGCTGGAAATAAGAAAAACAAAAATTGAAATTACTAAAGTCTGGAAATTAGGAACCCTAATTTCACAACCCTAGGTACTCTGTTGTGACACTCCTGCAAGTCATTAGTACCAGTTAAAATTTGAATGGATATATGAAAATAGTGGCATCCTTCCTTTCATCAAAAGAGGATAAAAAAAAAATTAGACTGAGAATTAGATCTGAATTTGTCAAAAACATTTGTTAGATTTGGTGAGTTATGTACTTATTCTCGTGGTTTCAGGGAGGTGTTTGTTGGAAAAAGGGAAATGAGAAATTGAGGGCCTTCTAGTGATAGTGAGATTTTGAAGGTCAAACCAAAGAGAAGAACAAATGCAGTAGAAATGTGCAGGGCTTAGTGAAAATGGTGCCAAATGCTGTTGTGTCTCTAATATGATTCGTCAGCCCAATCTCTCCAACAGCATTTCTGGGGAGGCACATATATGGTGTTTTCTATGAGAATACTGCTAGGTTATTAGTACGGAAGTTATCATTTGTTTAAAGTGGGTATAATCTTGGGAAAACTGGGATAAAAGATGCAATCTTCGAGGGAATAAACCTCATTCGTAATGTCCTCCAATGAGAAACTTATTTTCTTTTCATTTCTTTAAAGGTTCAGTTTATCATGTCCAACCAAGAGTACGCCCCACATATCCGTATTACTATCTGTTGAACATATTGCATAATTCTCATTTTGTTCTTAAATTTTGGTGTACAGTTCACCACATGGTGAAATCAGTTACATGATACCATATTCTGCTTATCTTTTGCATCTCATCTTTGTATATTTTCTTGAAATGCAGGTGGTGGTCTGTGGGCCATATACCCCGTTATCTTTTCTATTAGCTCTTTCTGTGGGATATTCCACTCCATTGTAACAATGATCTTGTCCATAGCTACCATATCTTCGTTCAGCCTTGCGGCATTTCAATGTGCTGGCATGCCTCCAAACATACAGTGGGGTAGCTACCCAGTTGTGCAAAAGGGTGAATTTGAGAACTATACCTTCTGTCACTATTGCTCAAAACCAAAGTCACCTAGGACTCATCATTGCCGTTCATGTGGAATCTGCATATTGGATATGGATCATCACTGCCCATTTGTAAGTGTTTCTTACCTTTTCAGCTTATTAATCTCTCTTGTCATACATTAATTACATGTTATGATAGCCATTTGAATAATTGTTTTGGTAAGTGATAAAACTTCATTAAGGCCCCATTTGGATGGTGAAAGTGTTTCTTCTCATTTCATCTCATCATTACAATTTTGCCAGATTCTCACACAAAATATAATAAACAATTCAACTTTTTCAAATTCCAAAACAATAATAATATTAAAAAAATAATATTTCTAACAATATTTTATTCAACTTTCAACTTTCATCTCAACTCACTATCCAAACAACATCTAAATTATGCAAAAGGCACATCTAGGTATCTGAGGGGCATACAAGAGTCATCTATCTTGAAGTAGAAAAAGATACCAAAAAAAAAAAAAAATATTTATTAAAAGTTGGCTATGAATGTCTATAGAGGCTGTGCAAGGGAAGAGAGTACTAAAAAAGCATTTTGAGCTCCTTCAACCTCTGTTCGCAATCCTCAAAATTCTTGTCCTTTTTTTCCTTCAAAATACACTGTACAATGCAAGTAGGAATACCATCTTCCCCAATGTCCAAGTGTAAAAAAGGCCCACTACTCTTCTGGGCATGATCCAAACCGAAACAATGTGTGTGAAGAAATTACTCCACAAAGGACAAGCTATCTTGCAAAAGAGTAAAAGATGGTCATTGAACGCGCCGCACCCCTCGGACATGCAACACCAATCAGTCACAATGTGTCTTTTCCTTAAAATATCCATGATGAGGACTTGCCTAAAGAGGCTGTCCATGCAAAAAACACAGCTCTCAAAAGGGGCCTCATTCTGTCAAAATCTTTTCCATGGAAAGAGAATGTGATCATGGTATGGTAACGTTGCAGAAAGAATGAGTCCTGGACATCATTTTCTTGGAAGGCTCCCAAAGAAGCTTATCTTCACTTCCCTGTCCCAAACTAGTCGAATACAACTGACTAAAGAATGCAGTGAACTTATCTATCTTCCAGTAGTGAAATACAGTTGATTGATGAATGCAGAGAAGTCGTCTATCTCCCAGTCTTGAGCCACTTTGATATAAAGTCTACTCTAGACCAGGGGAGTTCCAATTTTTAGACTCCTTCGAGTAGGGAAGATCCAAAAGCCTATACAAATATAAATTCAGAGAAAGCCTCCATAGTTGGACAAGAATGTGCTTCATCTTACCTTTCACTTGGAAAGAAGATAATATTGAAATTATTTCTGATACACCACAACACTTGCCACCAACTACTCAAACCAGCCAAATTCTTCTACATAAACCTTCTTTTGTGATACGATTAGGCCCATAAATGCCCCCAAAGGCTGTAGAGAAACCATCGCCGACGATCCTAAAGAAACAAGCCACTATATAGTCCCTCACACATTCCAATTTTTCCACCTCACTTGTGTTCCACATGACCAAGATTCCATTGGATGCTAAGTAACTTCAATCGCAAGTGGCATCCCCACAAGATTTGAACACATGACATAGAAACAAATTCCAGCTTAATCTCCCACAGAGAGATGATATATGCCTTCCATCTTCGAAGAAGACTTTTTATTCTAAGGTGATTGTCTACGCCGCTCAGACCTCTTACATTCCAAGATAGCAACCTAGCCTTTGTGATAAAGAATCGATCACCATCCTCCCCTTGGTTTAGAGCCACCAACTTCGGAGTCATAATTGATAGTCCCCATAATTTTTTTTTATTTTCTTTTCTCTTTGACTTTACCCAGAACCTATTCACTATGTGAGGGAGAAGATAAGTCAAAGGGATCTATCTCTCACATTTGCCCACTAGAAAGCATTCGTGGCAAGTAGGGGGCAAATTGATAGTCATGGCCTTAGAATTGTTGGTAATCCTCATTTGCCTGGGTTTGACCCCCTATATGACCAATTTGACATTGTCCCAACTCAAGGGAAGCCCAAGCAGTGGTCTAATGGCACAAACAAAGCTCCATTAATACCAAAATGTGCAATAACCTGACCATTAAGTTTCCCTAGCTCAAAATTACCCATTGGTCATTCCTCCACAGCCTGGTGTAAATTGGATGGATGAACTACAGCTGGGAGGTGGCTATCTGATGCTGTTGATTGAGCTTCCCAGGGGTTGGTACTCTCATATCACTCAAAGGGTGGCCCAACCATAGGTGGCATTTTTTTCACAGCTACTGCCGAGGGCCCACATTCCGATGAGGACAAGCTATGAGGAGATGCATTGAGGGAGTTCTTGGCAGAGGCTTTCGATCAATGTTAATTAGGAGTTTCTTTTGTATTTACTTGAGAGATATGGATTTGGAGAGAAGTGGTGATCATGGATTAGTTATTGCATTTCGACAATCAGACTTTCGATTTTGGTGAATGGTTCCCTGGCTAGTTTCTTTAATAGTTCTCGAGATTTGAGGCAAGGAGATCTCGTCTCATTTCCTTTTCATTCTTGTCATGGATGCATTGAGTAAAATGATTGAAGCGGCAGTGGATGGGAGTTTCATGTCGGGTTTTTTGGTGGGCGGTGATTCTCTTGGTAGCCTAAAGGTCTCACATCTTCTTTTTGCTGACGATTCAATAATTTTCAGTGAGCCTAATCAATAGGGCTGGGCTCCAGAATGCCTAATTTCGACCTCAGACTCCGACCAAAGTCAGAGGTCAAGTTGAGCTCTGCCTCGTCTTTGAATCGGAGTGGATTCCGACTCTGATTGCAGTTTCCGGAGTTGGCGTTGGAGCCATAGGGGGGGGGGGGGAGATTATCATCGACTTTGAACCTGTTTCTCTCAACCAGTGGCTGTAGCTCTTAGAGGGGTACAAGAACCACCCATCTCTTCCGCCAATGTAGAATTTGTAGGCTTCGTATAAATATAGAAAACAAGCAAAGAGAACAATAAAGAGGGAGATATGTCTCTGAAACTCCATGAGCGAATTATGGAAATTAAACAACGAAGATGATCCTTCAAAAATCTAAGAGAAGTATATTTAGATATATACACTAGCCAAGCTATCGATTCACGAGGCTTCAAGCTAAGCGATAACCTTCAGAGGGACAAAAATGTTGCAGAAACCATGTAAAATTGGGTAGGGTATGATGAATCTATTGCCGTTGATTTTTCAAAGAATCAACGGGATTGGTACCTTGAAGCTAACAATCAAAGGGCCCTAGAACCAAAATTTTTTTTTAAAAAATAAAAAGCAAACACAATGGTGATTTGAACCCAAAGCACGTAACAAGCTTTTTTCAATAAAGTTGGGGCTAAACCTGTAGACACATAGACTGACAGATGGACAGACACAGATAGACAAACATGGGAAAAAGAGGTAATAGAAAATACAGAATTTTCTTTCTTTTTCCGGAGAAGCAATAGAAAATGGTAAAGTTTAAGGCAATGGGAGGGGGGAGAGAACGAACAAATAGCAGAGATAAACAACAGAGATTTGCTCCGAAATTTTTGTTTAGTCGGAGTTGGAAGTTCTGAAGTCGAAGCCAATCCGACTCCAACAATATTTTTTAGAGTAACTCTGCCTCTGAATTTCCATTTTTCTGATTCCCCCGGAATCGGAGTTAGAGCGGGCATCGGCCAGAGTCAAAGCCGGTAGTGGTTTTGCCTAGCCCTACTAATCAAGATCATCTTCAATCTTTGAGAGTCCTCTTTTGTTATGTTTTGAAGTTGTTTATGGTCTTAGAGTCAATTTACCTAAGTTAGAAATAGTTCCAGTGGACCCTGTTTCGAACACTATGGATTTGGCCAACAAATTGGGTTGCAAGATCTCATCCCCTCCCTATAAGATATCTTGGCCGTCCCTTGGGAGCTCTCTATAAATCTTTGTTGATTAGGGACGGATTGATCGAGAAAACTGAGAGGAGATTGGCTGGATGAAAAGGATTTATTTGTCTAAAGGGGGAAGAATTACACTGATTAAAAGTACGTTGTCTAATCTTCCAACGTATTTTGTATCCCTCTTTTCTTTGCCCGCTAGGGTGGCTAGTCGAATTGAGTGGATCTTCCGCATTTTTTTGTAGGGCGGTCATGGGGAAGAAAGAAAGTTCCATTTGGTAAGTTGGGATAAATTTTGTTCATCAGTTTCTTGTGGAGGTTTTGGGATTCGCAATTTGAGGTTTTTCCACAAAGCTCTTCTTGGCAAATGGCTTTGGAGATATCATTTAGAGAGGGATGCATTATGGTGGAATGTTATTGATGCTAAATATGGGAGGGCTTGGGGGAGTTGGTGTTCTAACGAAGTCGAAGGTGTGTATGGTGTGGATTTGGGAAATCTATTCGGAATGGTTGGGCGAATTTCTCAACTCATATTTTTTTTAAGCTGGGTGGAGGAGAAAGGATTCGATTTTGGCATACTCTTTGGTGTGGGGACTTGGCTCCTAAGAATGCTTTCCCTTCTCTCTTTAGGATTGCAAGGGACCAAGAAGCTACAGTGGCTGATTCTGTCATTTTTTCTAATAATATCCCTCAATGGAATGTGAGATTTATTAGAGATGTTCATGATTGGCAAGTGCCCGTTGTTTCAGATTTTTCCAGTAGGGTGCATGATATGAAGAATGTGCAGGGACGGGAGGACAGATTGCTGTGGAATCATGCTGGTAACCCAAAGCGCTGACTTGCTATTGTGTCAATCAATTTCCTTGGAAGTGCATTTGGAGATCCTGGGTGCCTAGTAAAGTTGCTTTTTTCTGCTGGTTGGTCTCTTGGGAAAATCTTGACTATGGATAATTTGGGAAAGCTTGTTATTATCTGCTTAGATTGGTGCTACTTGTGTAAGAAAGACGGTGAATCCGTTGATCATTTATTTCTGCACTGTGAGGTGACCAAGACCTATTTGGGATGAGATTTTCAGTAGGACGGGTATTGCTTGGGGGGTGGTGAATCCATAGGCTTGTTGGAAAGGGTTTATGAGTAGTCATTGCATTGCTGCAATTTGGAAGATGATTCCTTTATGTTTGATGTGGTGCTTATAGTTGGAAAGGAATGAGTGGTGTTTTGATGGTAGAGAACGTTCATGGGGACAATTCACAGAGTTTTTCTGCCTAACTTTATGTCTTTGGCTGAATGTTCTTGTATTGAATGGGGATAATCTTCATGATTTTCTTCTACCTTTTTCTAGCTCCTAGCCTTGTATTTAGGTGTTTCCGTTTGTATACTTCCTATGTACTTGGTCTATGCCTATTTACTTGTCTTAATAAAACTTCTTATTACTTATAAAAAAAGTGTGGAAGAATTCTAATACCCTTTCTCAGGTCCTCTTTGATAACTTTGCATTCATGGTGGCCTCTTTTCAGCTGAAATGATGACCTGCTGGCCTCCACTTTCGTGTTATGCTAAGGCCAAAAACCTGCCTTGACTATTGGACAGACATTGAGCTTTGTCTACTCTGTTAGCCACCCACAAAAACCTAGTAAGATCTACTAAATCTTCTGTTTGGAGAAGGGTTACCACAACTGAAATGAACTGAGTGATGCTCACCTTCCCAGTGACATTAAATCGATCACTCCTCTGTTCCTTTCATTTATACGCACTATTGAGACTCCATCCTTTTGTAGAAACTCAAACAACTTTGATTCTATTGGAAATCAACTCAAGCGACCCATGATCAGCTATCTTGTGAGAACAAAGTTATCTCCCTCAAACCAAAAGAGTAACTAAACTAAGCCCACTTGTGAGAACTGATTATCCGTGAGGAAGAAAGGAAAAAGGAGTTATCTCCTGTGTGAACAGCAAAAATAATATTTTTATAAAAACAATTACCAAAAATACCAATCAATAGGGGAGGGAGAGAGAGAGAGAGAGAGAGAGAGAGAACTATTGTTCTAGTAGAACTTGCAATCTAGTGATAGTTGATAGCAATTAAGGAAGAGGCTTATTAGTCTATCTCCCCTGCATGAATTACTGAAAATACCCACCAAGAGAAGGAGAGGGGGGGGGGGGGGGGGGGGGGGGGGGGGGGGGGGGGGGGGGGGGGGGGGGGGTGGGGAAGAGAGAGCGATTGTTCTAGTTGAACTTGAAATCTAGTGATAGAAATACTGAAAATTAGGGACAGATAATATATATATATATATATATATATATATATATATATATATGGGGGAAGAGAGAGAGCGATTGTTCTAGTTGAACTTGAAACTAGTGATAGAAATACTGAAAACTAGGGACAGATAAAATATATATATATATATATATATATATATATACACACACACACACACACATACATGTAAGTATAAGAAGCCACCCAAAGATAAGGGTTTTTTGGAGAAAACAAACCCCCTTAAGCCCTCCCACTGGTTTCTTACAATTGGCCTCATTTGTTTTCGTAGATGAGATGAGATGAGTTGAGATAAAAGTTGAAAGTTGAATAAAATATTATTAGAATATATCTTTTTAATATTATTTTTATTTTGGGATTTGAAAAAGTTGAATTGTTTATTTTATTTTGTATGAGAATTTGAGAAAGTTGTAATGATTAGATGAGATGAGATGATTTGAAAAGTTTCTTGAAAACAATCGAGGCCTGAACCTCCGATCATTTCTCTCTCCATAGATATAGCCGATCTATTAGCAATCTTATAGAATTTCACCAACTTAAAAGGTATTCTAGCACCACACAATGTTTTTAATGTTCTTCAAGTCATTTACCTGGCTCGAATTGTTTGGGCCACATTGTCATCCCAGCTTTGCACACTGGTTTCTCACAACTTCAAATCTCTGATAAATTCTCTCTCCAAATACACCACATCAAGCAAGGAGGAAACAATTTCCAGAAAACTTCTATATGATGGCTACCAATTCGTCCTTTTCAAACATCACACCAGGAGATCCAGCACTTTTCGAGGTATGACCCAATCTACTCCAAATAGGGTACAGATAAAAATTCCACAAGCACTAGTTAACTCAAAATGAAGCAGCAGATAGACTCTCCACCCTTCTAAAGTGGTTGGTTTGCATTAAGAAGGGGAATGAAAAAGGAGAGACAAATGTGGGAAAAGTGATTGTGAGGGAGTGAGAGTGGGAGAACAATAGCAAGCAGCAACGGAATCTGGAGTGGTAATTGGCTAAGGACTCTCTACACCATCAATTGGTGTTGTTTGCATCCACTCTTTATTTCTGGAATTTCCCTTTCTTTAATATATTGGTGAAGAGGGAAGTAGCAGGGAGTGTACAATGAGCTGAGTAGATAGAGTTGGGAGGGGGAAGGGAAGGGAAAGGAGAGAAGGGAAGCATTGAGGTAGCTAAAGTGGGAGTAGAAGAAAAGGATTGTGTGGTGGTGGTGAGGAAGGATGTTTTTCTTTGTTTGTTAGCCTTTTTCCCTTCTTTTGTTCACTTTCTTTCTGGTAGAGAAGTACATGTGATGTGGTACATGGACCCATAAAACATGATTTCTATTTGCCCTTTAAAGAGTGATGAAAAGGAAGTATCTTCCTATACCATTCTTATGCAGCGAACAATAGCTGTTGAGTACAAGATTCCAGACTATGTTCACATATCTCAAGATTGTAAACAACTTCTTTCTCGCATTTTTGTTGCAACTCCTCTAAAGGCACATAACTAGTATGTGATGTGCAGTAGTATAGTTGGCGGTTGAAAGTCTGAACTGTTGTTTGGTTGGAAGGAGAAATGGTGCATGGGAAAACCATTGCCATTGAACTAAAATCTTTTGAGATTTCTAGGGAGGGTCGATGGTTGATCCTTACAGAGAGAGGGTGGAAGTTTGTGAAAAGCATGAAGATGGAGTTTGCCATGGCACGGTGGCTTTGCAGAGTCCTGGGAGGATGGTGTGAATGCAAGGAGAAAGGGGTTTTATGCTAGTCATCGTGAAGGGGACAGGGGCTTCACTGTGCAGAGGTGCTCAAATGTTCAAGGTGCATTCATGGCACTAGAATTAGGGGTGGGCAGCGGGGCCCCGCCCCCGCTGCCCCGCCCGGCTTCCGCCCCGCGCCGCATAGAGAGGGTATAGCGGGGGCCGGGGCGGGATGACCCCAGCGGGGCCCCGCCCCGCCCCGCCCCCGCCCCACATTAAAAAAAAAATTTTATTTATATATATTAAATAAATATATTGTATATAGATATACACAATTTATAAAAGACTTAAAATTATATTCAAGTCATTGGATTGTTTTGGCCTCCTAGGCCAATCTTTATATAGGAGGCCAAGGCAATATAATAGTCATCCTTAAGCAATGTGGGACTTAGTAGTAAGTTCCACATTGCTTAAGGATGACTATTGTATTGCCTTGGCCTCCTATATAAAGATTGGCCTAGGAGGCCAAATCAATCCAAAATCTAACTCTAATGAGTTTAAATTTTTTTATATTTATAAATTTTAATTTATTATTTAAAATATATTATAATTTTGGTCTAAAAAAATATTTTTAGACCAAAAAAATTTTTTTTTTAACATAATGGCGGGGGGCCGGGCGGATGGGGGTTTTTCCCCCGCCCCCCGGCACCGGGGCGGTGGACCCCGCCCCCGGAAATCCCCAACCCCGCATGGTGCGGGGCGGGGTGCGGGGAAGGGCACCCCCCGCCCCGCACCATGCGGGTAGCAGGCCTAACTAGAATAGCATCTAGAGGGTGGCTAGTGGGGATGACAGTAGCATTGTTTTAGTAGGTACTCAGGGACGTGAGGAGGTTGGCAGGAGATTTGTTGGCCTTCAAAAGGGAAATATAATGCAGGTTTTTTCTGATATGCAAACGCAGATGGGGATACTGCAAGTTAATATTACGTGGCTGAAACGGTGCATTGAGAATCAAGGGTGGGATTTGAGTTCTGGTTTGGATAATGGGCTTGTTATTGGGCAGTTTAAGGGCCAGTAGCCCAAGGATCAGCCAAAGGGTAAGGAGACCAACGAGCCTGAAGTTGGTCCCTTTCCTGGGACTGCTAAGGGGAAGGGCCCATCCAATGGGCCCAGGCCTTCTAGGGTAGACCTCAGACCCACGGGGCCTGTATGGAGGAGGCGTGGGGCCTCCCTTCCACCCGCAGTTGTGGCCTGCTGTTAGGGACCCTGGTCTTGTCCCTAACACTAGGGACCACGAGCTTGCCTTGGTGAGGATGATGATTGAGTGATCTTGCCAACTTGCTTGACCTTCCACAAAGGGTTGGTGTTTGGGTGATGGAATGATGGAATGGAATAAGTGTTTAGGGAGGGCAAATCAATGTGGGCGGCTTGAGACTTGTCCTTGAGTGTGGCGCCAAGATGATGGGCTAGGGTTGGATGAGTGAGGTGAGGTTAGGGTTTTGGATGATCTAAGTGATGATTATGAGTGTTTGAGGCAATGTTGACGGCTTGAATGGTGTCCTTGATGTTTGGGCCACTTGGATGGTAATTAGGGTTGATATAGTGAAGTGTAGCTAGGGTTTTGTGGGGTGGCTAGGGTTGATTTCGAGATTGGGAAGAGTTGGCTTAGGTTTGGAGTTTAGGGTGATGCTAGGGTTTGGGAATGAGGTGGAAGAGTGAAAAATTAGGGTTTTGGGTATAAGGCAACTAGGGTTGCTGAAATAGGTATGGTAGGATTAGGGTTGACTTGGTCTTTGGAAGGTTGGCTAGATTTGGATGATTTCGAAATGGATATGGAAGGTTTGCAAGATGGAGGGAATCTTGAGGGAAGAGGGGAATTCGAATTTGAACTAGGATTTGAACTAGGATGGCAAGTCAATTGTTTGTTTTCCCAGTAAGCGCTTGGGGACTCACCGCCATTCGGCAGCTATGGAGGAGTTTTCGGAGTTATATTTGATTTAGATCTTATGGATCTCCCTCTTCTTGGGGGCGAGTTCACATGGTCTAATGGTCGGGGATGGTCAAGATTGGATAGGTTCCTTGTCTCCCCGTTGTGGGAAGCATATTTTCCTGATCTTTCTCAGAAACGGTTGCCCCGTGTGTATTCTGACCATTTTCCTATTGTCTTGGATTGTAGAGGTATTATTGGTAGACGCAAATCATTCAAGTTTGAAAATATGTGATTAGCAGCGGAAGGTTTTGTAGAGAAGGGGCGTTCTTGGTGGTCCTCTTATATGTTTACAGGCAACCCCAGTTTCATTCTAGCTTGTAAGCTCAAAGCTTTGAAGCAAGATCTAAAGAAGTGGAATTTGGAGGTATTTGGTAGCATTGACAATCAAAAGAATACTCTTATGGAGGAACTACTAGATTTGGAGAACAGAGAATTGACGGGAGACCTCTCGGAGGAGGCCCTTGTTAGAAAAAGAGCAGTTGTAACTGATCTTGAGAAGGTGCTATTGAGGAAGAGATTTCGTAGCGACAAAAATCCAGGGCCCTTTGGCTAAAAGAGAGTGATAAATGTACGAAATTCTTCCATAAAGTGGCGAATTCACATCGACGCAGTAACATGATTGAGTCACTCCACTCATGTACCCAAGTGCTTTCATCCTCTGGTGAGTTGGAAAATCATATTGTGCAGCATTTTGAGAACCTCCTTTCGGAACCTGTATGCCTGAGGCCAAAACTTGATGGCTTGCCATTCGAGTCTATTGATTCACAAAGTACTAATGGGTTCGAAAGGGCATTTGAGGAAGATGAGGTGTGTAAGGTTATTAGTAACATGGCGAAGGACAAGGCAATGGGCCTAGATGGTTTCTCGATGGGTTTCTTCCAGGCTTGTTGGGATGTATTAAAATGTGATATTATGCAGGTTTTTGCAGAATTTCATTCTTTCCATAAATTTGAGAAAAACTTAAATGTGACATTCATTGCTCTTATTCCAAAGAAACATGGGGCTATGGTAGTTGAAGATTTTTGCCCCATAAGCCTGGTGAGTGGAGTCTATAAAATTATCTTCAAGGTCCTGGCAAACAGGCTTAGCTCAGTGATGGAACATATTATTTCTGAGCCTCAAAATGCCTTCATTAGGGGGAGACAGATCCTGGATTCGGTGCTTATTGCCAATGAGTGCTTTGATCATAGGTTGTGGGAAGGAGTACCAGATATTCTTTGAAAGCTTGACATGGAAAAGGCTTATGACCATGTGAATTGAGATTTCCTTCTTTACTTGCTTGGTAGGTGTGGTTTTGGTGACAAGTGGATTTCTTGGATCTGTTGTTGTATATCTACTATCCGCTTTTCAGTATTAGTTAATGGTACTTCTGCTAGGTTCTTTAACAGCTCACGTGGTTTGAGGCAGGGGGACTCCTTGTCTCCTCTCTTGTTTGTCATTGTCATGGAGGCACTGGGGCGGTTGGTGAAGGTTGCTGTTGGTGGAGGCTTTTTATCCGGTTTTTCGGTGGGTAATGGCACAAATGGTACTACTTCACTCTCTCATCTTTTATTTGCAGATGATACACTCTTATTTTGTGATGCGGATCCTGGTCAGATTTAATCTTTGCGAGCTCTCTTGCTATACTTTGAAGCAGTGTTGGGGCTTAAGGTTAATCTTAGTAAATCCGAGATGGTTGTGGTGGGTGCGGTGCCTAATATTAACAACTTGGCACGGTTGATGGATTGCAAGGTGTCGTCCTTGCCTATGAATTATTTGGGTCTGACGCTGGGGGCCAATTTTAAGGCTCGAGCCATTTGGGATAGGGTGGTGGAGAAAGTAGAGAGGACGCTTGCTAGGTGGAAACGGATGTATCTATCGAAAGGGGGTCGATTACTTTAATTAAGAGTTCATTAACCAATCTCCCCACTTTTTTCCTTTCGCTCTTTCCTTTGCCTGCAGGGGTGGTGATCAGAATTGAGAGATTATTCCGGTCTTTTTTGTTTTGGGGGGGGGGGGGGGGGGGGGGGGGGAATGGGGGAGGAAACCAAATTCCATTTAGTTAACTGGAATAAGGTTTGTTCTCCTATTCCAAATGGAGGCTTGGGGATTTGCAATTTGCGAACGTTCAATTAAGTTTTATTGGGCAAATGGTTATGAATGTACCACTTAGAGGGGAACACACTATGAAAGGAGATTATTGATTCTAGACATGGGAAGGGGTGGGGAGGATGGTGCTCTAAGGAAGTAAGAGGGAGACATGGTGTGGGCTTATGAAAATTTATTAGGAAAGGTTGGCAAGGCTTCGAAAGTCACATAAGATTTGTGGTGGGAGGTGGTTCCAGAATTAGATTTTGGCATGATGTTTGGTGTGAGAGTGCGCTTTATATAGGGGATTTCCAGCACTTTATAGCATTGCAACTAACAGTGAGGCATCTGTTGTAGATATAAGGGTATTTTCTCATGGATCTTACCAGTGGAATATTCTTTTTAATAGAAATATTCATGATTGGGAATTGCATGCTGTCTCTGATTTCTTCGGGTTACTCTATTCTATGGGAAATATTACGGCTCAAGAGGATAAGTTGCAATGGAGGGCTAATGGTAGTAAAAAATGTATAGTCAGGAACTACTACAAGATGTTGTCAACCCAAGGCCATGTATCATTTCTATGGAAGAGGATTTGGAGATCATGGGTGCCTACTAAGGTCGCTTTCTTCGTATGGACTGCCGCTCTTGGTAAGATCTTGACTACGGACAATCTAAGAAAGAGGGGAATCATAGTGATGTATTGGTGCTATTTGTGCAAAAAAAGGGAGAATCTGTAGATTACTTACTTTTGCATTGTGAGGTCACGAGGGGGTTATGGAATGAGATCTTTCGAATAATGGATATTACTTGGGTAATGCCTCCCCGGGTGGTGGATTTATTGGCCTGTTGGAAGGAGCTTCAAGGTTGTCCCCAAATGGCGGTAGTGTGGAAGATAATCCCGTTGTGTATCATGTGGTGCACATGGTCAGAGAGGAATGAGAGATGTTTTGAAGATAGGGAACGCACAATGGAGGAGCTTCAGAATTGTTTTATGTGCACTTTAATGTTATGGTTTTCAGCTATTGTACTTGACGGAAACAATGTCCATGACTGACTTTCCTTAGCTAGAATGTAATTAGGTGTTTTCTTTTGTATACTTTCTATGTACACGGGCGATGCCTATTTCATTCGTATGAATAAAATCTTTATTACTTATAAGAAAAAAACAAAAAGAGTGATGAAAGGGGTCTATTTGTTAGCACGGGGGGGTCAATAGAAAATTGAAAATTGAAGGATGTCAATAGAAGCGGGTTTAAGCAGGTCTTCGGCATATTTAGCTTAAATAAAAGCTTTCATTGAAGTGTTCCATTCATGAATGGGATACAGCAAAGAATTTCCTTATACCAGACTACTCTTTTTACAGTAGACGCTGTAAATAGTTGGGGACTCCCCATACCAGGGAACAAAGTCTTGAACTTGTACATCCTCTGATGCTTTGCCATCTTTAGAAGAAATCTATCTTTGCACAATGAATTGGGCGAAACCTTCGATCTGCTTTAAATCTTAAATCATATTGATCACTGGGTTGATCAAGGGCTGTGTTCTGAGATGGTTAAGTGACTAATCCATGAGAATGATTATTTCTCCTTGGTATCTGCAAACCTGAGTAAATATTCCAAATCTGCTGTTCAATTGCACCATTTCAGAATTTGCTCCAATGCCAATTGATGCAATCCTTGTATGATCTGAGGAATAAAATAATTTTCAGAAGGCAAAAAAACTATTTATCCACGCACAATCACCTAGAGATAGGGGTAGAAAATGCCATTAAAGTCGGGTTGAAAGCTGCTGTTACAACTTTAGCTAAACCCTCTTTAAACAAGCTTTGCATAAAAAACCATAGAACTAAATTCAGATTTTAGAATCAAAACACGGCAGGCTACAATTAAAACAAATATTAAAAAAAATTATGTTTTTTTCTCAAAAAATAGGTAACTGTTGAAATAATTAAAAGTTGCCGCAATTGGGCTTTGGCTTTTGGTGTTCTAGGGTAAGCTAGGTCTAAGATCTGTTTTTCTTCCTACAAATTCCTTTTTCTTTTTGTTTGTTTTGAGAATCTGTTAACAATATGACATATTTTTCTACTCGTGCGTGATGGGCTAAAACTTCTTTGTAAATCTGCCTTATAGTCTGACTATTGTTAATATCTTATCTGTTGCTTTGGATTGTATTGCCCGAAGTATTAAATTAGATTTTACATCTGCATAAAATGAAACTGGATTGTGTGTCTTGACAATAGGGTTATGGGATTTTGCTGTGAAAATTTGAGCTCACAACAAATTGATCATTGATCCAATTTGAGTACCTCTACACTGAATAACTTGTTCTGGAAATACTGCATGTTTGATTCCTTTCATAACTCTATTTTCTTCCCTATGATTTTTATATTTGGTAGCCGAATGAGGAATTTTATTATTAGTTGTGTGGCAAATTAAAAACTCGGAGGATCCAATCTATTCTATAGCTGGCTAACCATTATAATTGTCTTGCAGATTGGGAACTGTGTTGGTGCAGCAAATCACCGGTATTTCATTCTCTTCCTCATTTCAGCTGTCACTAGTACAATCTATGTGTCAATCATGTCTGCATATGCAGGGCTGCGCATATGGCCTCCATTAAGATATAGGTTGGGCCATTTCAGTGGGTTTAACATGGATTTGGCCTTGAGAGCTATGATGGAAATTTTTCTTGCTTTTCTAAGGTCTACAGTGCTACTATCCGCAAGAGGGCTTGTTCTAGTATATCTTTTTGTTTCTAGTGTTTCAGTGCAGATAGGGTTGAGCGTTCTTCTGTGGCAGCAGCTTTGTTTTATATATGAAGGTAAAACATATTTAAGTCACTTAAGTACACGGGGAAATGAAGAAATTATTGGGAGAAAAGATTGCCAAAATCTATTTCGTTTTTTTGAATGCCCATATTCTCTATCAAGATATTTGCCAAATTTTTCAAGATCTCGGAAGAGACACGAGACGAAGGGGAGCTAGCTGTATATGTATTTATGGTGATCTGCTTCTTGCAGTGACTGCTTTTGTTTGTATAATTTAGTTTTTTGGGCATGTGAATTCACCTGTGAAACGAACTGCAGCCACAACCCACTTGTTTGGATGAAGACATTTGTAGCCATCTTTCCATGAGGTTAGTCATTCATGTAATGCTAGCAAACTGTTTGTACGTCTGAGTCCACCCCTGTAGTTGTTCATATTACAGCTACATAAATGTTTGTTGATTGAATTATAACAAGGATAAATGAATTCAGAAGAGGAAACATACATCTATTTGATAGTTTATGAGAGAAAAAAGAAAGATTTATCATGTTCAGCCTCCTCTCTCCCGAAGCTTCAATCAAACCCAGTCCAAGATGCAATAAAACAGCAGAGATAAATAGCTGCCATCACAGTTATGAAAACAAGAAGGAATGCTACTTTTTTTTTTTTATGGAGAATAGAAGTATTCCATCTCTGTTAAAAAGACTGTGTACTCTATATATTAGCATGTTTTAACTGTTTATGTTGGTATCATGGTGTATTTACATATAGGACTCTAGAATTCTACTTGAAGCCTCTGAGTAAGATATATTTCCTAAAACTAGTTCTAAACAAAAATCTCAAAAAAACTATTGTTCACTTACTGTTCATCCGAAACAAAGTTTATCTCGGGCGTTTTTTTTTTTTAATTGTTATGTACTGTTTGTAATGCTTCTATCTGTTGTATATGTTTGTTTAAAGCTGTCTTAATTGGTTAAAAGGTGACAATTCTTAGCTGTTAAAATTAAGGGTTGATTGCAGAACTACTACTTTGGTTTTTACCTTTTTGCAATTTGAGGCTCCAGTTTTCAACTTTTGCTAAATTGATACTTGGATTTGAGAAACTTGCAATTAGGTACCTCTGTAGAAAATTAACGGCAAGATTAACATTGATACCATGTGTCAACATTTGATTGGCTGACGTGGATATTGACGTCATGTGTCAGCCGATTATAGATTGCACGTGGCGTTTCGTTTGTTTTCTAACGGAAGATTGATTGAGGTAACTAATTGCCAATTTTTTAAAGTTCAGTTATCAATTTTTAAATTAAAAAATGAGGTCTCAAATTGCGAAAAGGTGAAAATTCATATACTAATTTTAAAATTAACCCTAAATTAACATTTGATAAAGGTCACCTTTCACATGTTATTTTTGAAAAAAAAAATCCACAAATATTTTTAATGAATATTTCATCTTTTATGACATCTAGTATTACCTATGATTTTTGAAGTGCCCTTTTTGGAATTTGTTGAGCTACCCAAACATTTTCTAATTACTTAAATTTTTATAATTTTGTTACAATCTCTTTAATTTTACTATTTGCTCAAGTATAACATATATGAACTGTTGTAACCATTCACTTGGCTCATGTTGCACTTACCACTTAATATTCTTTTCACTCCTACAATGGTTTTGGATTTTACTTACAAGTAATGATACATATATAATCCTTTACACGACCATATTTTAAAATGAAGGTGTATTTCTAAAAGATGTTACTTTTATAAGTTAATTTTATAAAATGATTTAGGTGCAACCAGTGGGACTAGTAGTATACAAAATATCTATATCATAATTACTATATATTAACTTAACTTATAGTAGTAGTGATGGTAGTCAATGATGAGTTGGGCATTTCATCAAATAGGCTATAACATATGTACTTGCCATGATAATTTATCTTGATCAAGAGGTAATGGGTTGGACCACATGATTAAAAGCAAGTAATTCTACATTCAGTAAAAAAGAGGGAGAGAAAGGGATGAAGATTTTGGCATTCAATAGTTTTGTCCCTTCCATTGTAATTTACCAGCCAATATATGCTGGAGAATTGTAACAAACTAACAGACTATCGAATATTCTACTAGCTGCTAGTGGCTACGTATACCACTACATGAAATTAGAGTAAAGTAACTGACAGTGACTTAACAGGGAAAACAAAAAATAACAAGAAGCTGATAAGTAATGGGCCTAGGCCTAAGCACATTATTGTATCTTCTTGTCAAAGTCTTCTAATGATAGTTGTCGCCCATTGCACTGCAAGATGTTAAGTGGCCCAAGACTTCAGGAAGCCCATCACGGCCCATCGTGACCCAAGGCCTGGATTATAGACTCATGCCTCTCCCTTCAGTTTCATATGATTATGCCCGATACCATCCCTAACCTCAGAACCTTCGATATCTTGCCCTAGACTGTGACAGTGACATGATTTTATGTTTAAGTTTCTAGTTTTATCTAGTGCGTTGTAACTTGTGACTACTTTTCATTGCAACATAGGATTTGATAACTTGCTAAGCATATATTGCTAAATTAAAATACAATGCATGCAAGGTGACATGATCGATCCAGTTTCATGTGCCTTTGTGCCAGTGACCTGGATGATGATCTCTTGCTAGCTTGGGCCTTGGGCTGTCAAAGGTGGTATCAGAGCATTTGTAGCTCTGAACCAGAGAATTGGTTTGTGATTTGCTAGTAATAGTAGGTTTGAAATTGTGATTGGATGCATGTTATCTTGAAGAATTAGTGTGCATGCAGTATCGGGAATTGTGGCAGGATATTGGAAGATGCCACCAAGAGGTAGATGAAGAAGCAGACGACTCTGCCTTGGTTACCAAGAGATGCCTCAGCCTAAGAATAGCCCAACCAGAGGTAGTAGTAAGTACTTGACCTTAGCGGAGACAATAGCGTAGCTTAATATGCCAACTGGCAGAGAATCGGCAGCAACTACAACAAAACCCGCAAGCTATATATGCAGCATGCGTGCAATTACAAGAGGTTTCTGAAGGCCTACCCAAACGCCAACTTCATGTCTACCGACGGACCCATGATGCAAATAAACGGATGGTCAATCTTGAGCAGATCTTAGAGATTTGTAGGCGCACGCCGAACCAAAAAGTCCTCTACTTTCTTTCTAGAGGTTGACATATGGTGCGACACAAGTAGCGAATTACTGTGATAGAACCGTCCATAAGTCAAGGGAATTAGGGTTTTGAAACCCCAAAACTCTTGGCTTCCCCATCCATGTTAGGTCTCGGATTGCCCTTAGGTAAAATACCCACTCCACTAGATGCACTAAAACTGTAACGCCCCAAATCCGGGTGGCTTGGAGAATTACTACCTGTGACTTATAAACACAAATTCCGACACAACTAAAATAAATCTCCATCAAAACTTTATTATCAAAACTCAAACTCAAGTCTTCCAAATAAACACTTTGAAAACTCCATAAAACCAATATTGCAACAGAACAAAAAAATAAACTAAGCAGTCCACAATCTCCTGGTAGTCATAACAAACTAAACTGATAACTTAACGAGTCTTACTAACCCAAGATAAAATTAAATCTAAGAGACATTAAATCTGAAGGACATCAGAATTCCTTCTCTTAACCTCCCCTCCCCGGCTTAATCATGCTCACCAAACTAAACCCGATCTTCAGTTGGACTATCCACATCATCTGAAAATATTACGAAGATAGGGGGTGAGTTATCAACAACTCAGTAAGCAAGAGACATATGCTAGCGTGCAAACATGAGCATTTACCAAGTGCAATATGCAGAACAAAATATTTTACAGAGTTATCTTGCAGAACAAAAAAAAAAAAAAAACATATTTTTCCAAATGTAACAGAGCGATGGTTTTAAGACAAGAAAAACCCGTAATACTTTGGCATAACATAAACTGAGTATCATTATCACATCAAAACAGAGCATCACACAGAGCAGAGACTATGTTTCACCCTCGTGGTAGGGTTGTGCTAACTCCGGTGGCCAAACCGGGCAGAGACAGAGGTGAATCTTTCCTTTATTCTTCTCGGAGCCCCGAGTGTGCACGCAGGAAAGACCATAATAAAACCACTTTATTTCCAAAGTGGGTGCACTCAGAGACAGAGAAGTTGGTACCAACTCAAAATAGAGCAGAGCATAACAGAGCAGAGCAGAGCAAAGCAGAGACAGAGTCAGATACAAAATCCAGTATACCATGCCAAAGGTTTTCAGATGTTATATCAAAATAATACAGAATACCAAAATAGAATCAGCCAGTTTACACACACTGAAAACAAAAGCCAGAACATCTTTCTAAATAAATGCACAATTTTTTAGATTTTCAATATCGCTCATTTTTCAGATTTCAGAAACCACATGACAGAATTTAGCTCATGTCTACACAATGCATGTCAGAAAGTATTTTTCCTTTTTCACACAGATTTCATGAATAATGCAAATAAGCGACCGAGGTTATCTTTGTTTTTCCAAGTTCTCATCTCATCACAAAATATGCAAGTTTTCAGAAAGTCAACCTCAGTCTTATTAACTTGTATAAAACCTAGCATAGAAACCCTACTTACCTGACTCCTGCAGCGTATTATCTAAGCCTTGAAAGCGATCTCTATCAATCTCGTCACCTAATCATAAAAATAATATAAACACTGAGTATCAAACAACAATTGACATAACGTCCTTCTAATAATTAAAACCCATAATATAGCCAAAAACAACTCACTAATACAACCATATAGTAATCTGTACAGCCCGATCATCAATCCAAAAAAAAAAAAAATTCTAATTTTAATATTGTCCTATAAGCCCATCAAAACCAATGCCAACTCAAGTAATCAATAATTCACCCTCATTTCAGAAGCTATAACTCCAAGCAACCACCAACAATTTAACTAAAACAACATTACACAACTTCAAAACTCCTCCCACACCACCTCGCCAACACCCAAAAGCCACCATTTATAAATTCTTCTTCAACAAGAAAACACCAACAGAATACAAAGCCCCCAGCATCAGATTATAAAAAGTAGAAATTTTTTTCCAAGAATTATAACATCAAAAGCCACGAATTTACACAATGAAACAGGAATGTAAAATAGCACTCGGTTTCCTTACCCCTTACCCATTTGACAGAGTTCGGCGTCAACACTACGGTAAGGAGATAAAACACTTCACAGACGGGAGAGAACAAACCAGAAATGAGAGTGGATGAGCGTCTAAAAACCAAACCACCAGTAGGGAGAAAATGCAGTAACACCACCTGGAAACACCCCACGCGGCAGCACAATGAAACATGGGCTATACTGAAGAAAGAAGAAAAATAAAAAAACATAAATAAACTACAAATAAAATGAAAGGCGTTGATTTGAGAGGAAAAGGGAGATACCTGAAGATGACGACGCAGCGCAAGAGGGAGAGAAGAGACGAGCTTGAAGAGGGGAACACAAAGTGCAGAAATAGCGGGACGCGAGAGAGAGATGTCGACTATGAGAGAAAAACCGAATGTGAGGGAAAAGGAAAATTGAGGAAATTTAGGGCATGGGATTCGGAACCACAAAACAAACTCAACAAAGAGAAGAGAGGGATTCGGGAAGGTGAGTGGGTTACAGGAAGGAGAGGGACACGGGGGCAAAACAGAGGAAAAAGAAACCGAAAGAGGGGAAGAAGGGATCGGGGGAGGGAAAAGAAAAGGGAGAAGAAACTTACCCCTCCCAAAACGGCGTCGTTTGCCCACTTAAAATGAAAGGGGCTGGGACCCCGTGCGCAATCCGGGCTTCACCAAGAAAAAAATAAAACTGGGTCTTACATCCTCCCCCCTTACAAAAATTCCGTCCTCGGAATTTGCTACAAGCTATAAAAAGTCTCTTCAAACAGGTGAGGATACTTAACTCGCATATCTTCCTCGAATTCCCAAGATGCTTCGCTGATAGCATGATTATTCCACAAAACTTTAACCAAATGGATGGTTTGAGTCCGTAATACTTGCTCCTTCCTGTCCAAAATCCGCACTGGTTCTTCGGTGTAGGTCATATCCTCTTGAATCTGAATGGGTTCATGATCTATAACGTGGGTAGGGTCATGAATGTACTTCCTCAACATAGACACATGAAACACGTTATGCACTCCCGAGAATGCCGGTGGTAGGGCCACCCTGTATGCCACTGGTCCAATCTGATCCAGAATCTCAAACGATCCAATATATCTTGGGCTCAACTTACCCTTCTTTCCGAATCTCATAACTCCTTTCATCAGTGCAATACTAAAAAATACCGTATCTCCAACCTCAAATTCTAACTGGCGACGGCGTTTATCTGCATAACTCTTTTGTCGGCTTTGCGCTGCTTTCATTCTAGCCCGGATGGTATCTATCTTCTTCGTGGTCTGCTGAATAATCTCTGGCCCTATAAGTTTCCTTTTGCCTACTTCATCCCAATACAATGGAAATCTACACCTTCTGCCATACAAAACCTCATAAGGTGCCATCCCAATGCTAGCCTGGAAACTATTATTATAAGCGAACTCAACCAAAGGTAAATGTCGCATCCAAGTTCCCTTAAAATCCATCACACACGCCCTCAACATGTCTTCTAAAATCTGAATAGTTCTTTCTGACTGCCCATCTGTCTGAGGGTGAAAAGCAGTACTGAAACTTAACTTAGTACCCATTGCCTCCTGTAAGCTTCGCCAGAACTTAGAAGTAAAATGGGGATCTCTATCCGACACAATGGATACCTGTACTCCATGCTACCTCACTATCTCCCACACATACAGCTCAGCTAATTTCTCCAGTTTATAAGAAACTTTAATGGGCACAAAACGAGCGGTCTTCGTTAAGCGATCCACGATCACCCATATAGCATCTTGTCCGCTTAAAGTCCTTGGTAGACCTGTCGCGAAGTCCATAGAGATATGCTCCCACTTCCACTTTGGAATCTGGAATGGCTGTAGTAATCCTGCAGGTCTCTGATGCTCCGCCTTCACCTGTTGGCAAGTTAGGCATTATTCCACAAATTTAGCAATTTCTCTTTTCATACCATTCCACCAAAAAGACTTTCTCAAGTCCCGATACATCTTGGTACTCCCTAGGTGAACTGTATACAAAGAATAGTGTGCCTCTTCAAAAATTACCCTTTTTAGTTCATCATCAGCAGGTATACATACTCTACCTCTAAACCTCAAAACTCTATCCTCAGAAACGCTAAAATCAGGTTTGTCCCCGTTCCCGACTTCTTCCACTAGTTTCACTAACCCTGAGTCCACTTTCTGAGCAGCTTTGATTCTATCCATCAAGATAGGTTGAACTACTAAACTGGCCATGAAAGCATTTGTATCACTAGCAATGACTTCAATACCGGCTCTTTCTAAGTCCATTATCAACCTATGCTGAGTGGTAATGGCTGCAACTGTCGGTCCCATTGACTTCCTACTTAGGGCGTCGGCGACAACGTTAGCTTTGCCTGTGTGATAATTAATGGTGCAATCATAATCCTTGATAAACTCAATCCATCTCCTCTGCCTCATATTTAATTCCTTTTGAGTAAAAAAATATTTCAAACTCTTGTGATGCGTATAAATTTCACACTTTTCCCCATACAGATAGTGTCTCCAAAGCTTAAGTACAAAAATGACTACTGCGAGTTCCAGATCATGTGTGGGATAATTTTGCTCATACACTTTCAGCTGGCGTGAGGCGTAAGCTATAACCTTCCCATGTTGCATCAATACACACCCCAATCCAAGCCTTGATGCATCGCTATAGACAACAAAACCACCTCTAGCCGTGGGGACCGTTAACACTAATCTCTGTTTCAACTCCTGGAAGCTTTCTTCACACTTTGTTGTCCATTCAAACTTATTATTTTTTTTGGTGAGTGCAGTGAGAGGAACTGCAATCCTGGAAAAACCATCGATGAATCGACGGTAATAACCCGCCAATCCCAAGAAGCTTCTAACCTCATGAACATTCTTCGGTGCCGACCAATTAACCACTGCTTCCACCTTTCCTGGGTCCACTGAAATGCCATCTTTTAAAACTACATGACCCAGAAACGTAATTGAATCAAGCCAAAATTCACACTTCTTCAACTTAGCAAACAACTGTCTGTCTCTGAGAGTACCAAGTACCAATTTCAAATGTTCTTCATGCACGGTTTCGCTTTTGGAGTATATCAGTATGTCGTCAATAAAGACAACCACAAACTTTTCCAAAAACTCATGGAATACCCTGTTCATCATGTTCATGAATACTGCTGGGGCGTTAGTCAGACCAAAAACTCATAATGGCCATATCGGGTCCTGAACGCCGTCTTAGCCACGTCTTCTGCCCTGATCTTCAATTGATGGTAACCCGATCAAAGATCAATCTTTGAAAATACTTGAGCACCCTGAAGTTGATCAAACAAATCTTCTATACGGGGTAATGGGTACTTATTCTTTATGGTCACCCGATTAAGTTCCTTGTAATCGATACACATTCTCATCGATCCATCCTTTGTGGCGCCCCTAATCCCCCTTACATAAATACACAGGGATCGAGACGCCAGGATGGTGACAACATGATCACACATCCCAACGAAGTGCTAGTGTGTGTACATGCAACAGTGTACAAATAAAATAACGCAGCGGATAGTCAACTAAGTACCAGAATTTATTTACAATCAAACATCAGCAAAAATTTAAATAGCAGTTATACAGTCATCCATAAAAATATATTACAATAATTTTCAAATAAACAAACGAGTGATCCCAGATCACTCCTCGGGCGGAGCCGTCTCCTCAGGCTCGCCCTCCTCCTCCTCATTTGCATTAAAATCTGCGTTACCACAAAATGGTATCGTAGGTAAGTATGACTCCAAATAACAACGTAATATAAAATGCATTAAATGCAACTAACATGCATGCACATGATGAAATATGTATTTTTCCACAAGACATCATTTTCTCCGAAAATGATAATTTTCCAACACACGCCAAAATCCCATTTTGGCCCAAAATATCCGTAAAACATTTTCCCAAAAAATGATTTACCCAGAAATCCAACTCGCACTATTTTCCCAGAAAATAGTGCATTAATTCCATATGCACCATGGCCTCCCCTATGGACCATCCGCACGTCCTGGCTTCGTAGCGGTGCTCAGTTCTGCGCCCAGCGCGTACATGGCCAAGCACCCACACTACGCAACGAGCGATGCCCAGTTCCGCGCCCAGCGCGTACGTGGCCAGACATCCTCTAGTCCCTGCCAGCAGAAGGACCACGGAGTCGGCACGAGACCATCTCGTCTGATCCCATTGTCGCCCGGCGACAATCCAGGGGACGTTACTCAGTATATTCCGCTCCCGAGTAACCAGAGGAGCTCCACCGAGATAATACCCCATCTCGGCTTGGGGTCGTGTTACACACGCACCCAAAATTCATTCTCACATGAAAACCCAGTTTTCATAAACACATAAATATGAATGCAATACACGAAAACTCAATTTTCTTTACAAACTTGATCATGCATGAAATAATGAAATGCACATGTACCAACACCAATCCAACGTCCATCCAGAACCAATTCCAACAAATCCAATCAAAACAACTCATCAACAACCAAACCAAATAAACCAAACCAACCAAACAACTCCAATCACAAATCCATCCGACCCCCGAACTCCTCGGACTCAGTCCGGCATGCCAAAAATACAGTGAAATGGGTTAGTGCAAAAATACATTTAAATTACGAAAGTTCTTTGGAGAAATACTTACAATGCTATAAAGCAATTTCCGAAGGATCACGAAGCAGCAAGAAGTGGAAAAACAGCTACAGAACAATGTAAAATACACTGTGGCCGTGGGTCACAAATACTCCCTTTTCAACGGAGACAAACGAAGACCCAAAAATGATAGGGTAGGGCCTAGGGAGGTCGGTGAAGCTAGTGATGGTGGAGGTTGGCCGTGGGTGGCTGCGCAATGGGCGGTAGAAGACTAAAATATCCAAATCGGAAATGTAGATGGTGGAGCTTCACCGGTGGCGGATCGGAGCTGGGGTTGGGTCTAATGGGTTGCCAAGAGGTCGATGATGATGTGGTAAGAAGATGGTGGCCAATGGTGGTGCGACGGCGGCGCAACGTCGCAAAGAATGCCGCGGCTTCGTGGGGTGCGTGCGGGCTACCAGCGGCGAGGTAGGGGCTGGGATTTGGGGGTTGAGGTTGCCGGAGGGAGGGGGAGCTGGTCGGCCGGGCGGTGTCGCGCACGGCGGTGCGACGGTGGCGGTCTGGGTGAAGGTGACGGACATGGGGAGAGAGAGGGAGAGAGAGGGAGCTGGGTCCGCGCGCGGGGAGGGGAAATAAGGAGGAAAAAAAGAAAAAAGAAAAGAAAGAAAAGAAAAGGAGAGGAAAGAAAAATGGAGGGAAAAGAAATGAGGTCCAATTCTCATAATTTGGGTCACAAAAATGATCCAACGGAAACGATTTCAAAACCTCAAGTTAAATAAAATAATTTAAACGTAATGGTAAAGTCAAATTGAAATAATTAAATCTCACAGTAATTAATTAAATATGAAAAATAATTTAAATGCACAACAATAAATAAATATTAAGAAAGCACATAAAAATTAATTTTTACCAATTAAAAATCCTAAAAATAATCCAATTAAAATCCAATAATTTTAAAACAAGAGAATAATTTTGAATAAAATAAAAATAATCATTCAATAAAAATACACTAAAATACGGGGTGTTACATCCTTCTTCTTCACAAAGAGAACTGGAGCTCCCCAAGGTGATACACTGGGCCTGATGAAATTCTTATCCAACAAATCTTGCAGCTATTCCTTGAGCTGCACTAATTCAGACGGCGCCATTCGGTAAGGTGCTTTCGAAAGAGGTGCCGTGCCTGGGACCAATTCAATAGCAAACTCTACCTCCCGTTCGGGTGGAAGTCCATATAAATCTTCCGGAAAGACCTCTGGATAATCTCTCACAACAGGTATCTGTTCCAACATCAACTCCTCTTTTGGTGCGTCTACCACACAGGCTAAGAATCCCTGACAACCATCACGCAACAATTTTCCAACCTGAATGGCAGAAATGATGGGTGGAACCAACCTCACTTTCGACCTTGTGAACCGAAATTCACTTTCTTGTGGAGGTCTGAAAACCACCACCTTTTTAGAACAATCAATACTAGCGTGGTAGGAAGCCAACCAATCCATACCCAAAATCACATCAAACCCAATCATGTGGAACATTATTAAATCTGCTGGCATTAGTCTTCCCTCTATAGATAGAGGGCAACCCGGGTGAAACTCACTACAAACTACTGAATTTCCTGCTGGGGTTGCGACCACTAACTTGTGCTTCAACCTTTCAGTTTCTAAAGTGCAAAATCTAGAGTAAGCCGTGGAAACAAAAGAATGTGTCGCTCCCGAGTCAAATAACACAATAGCGTTATTAGAAAACAAAGAAGAAGTACCTGTGATCACAATCAACCTTAACCATGAACCAAAAATATACAAAGCCTTAACCAAAACCAAACAATGGAGGTAAAAATAAAAATAAGATCTTTAAAGCAAAACAAAGGAGTCATACCAGTGATCATGTCATTCCTACCCTCAACCTCTCCAGGTGTCAGTGCAAAAATTCAGGCAGGTGCAGTAGGACGTTGGTTGCTGCCCCATGCTGGAACTTCATATCTCGGAGGTGGCAGTAAGGTCGCCTTGTTGCTACCCAATTGCATTGGGCATTCCCTGATGTAGTGTCCTGATTTGCCGCAACGAAAACACAAACCCCCCTCTTTTCTGCACTCTCCTGAGTGCACTTGATTGCATGTCCTGCACTGATAGGGCTGTTGGTTACCCTGAACCGGCCTTTTTCCCGAGCTACTACTCATTCCTCTTTTTCCACGGTCCCTGGTCCATGCCAAAATGGTACCCAATAGGAGTAGTCATTTTCCTTTGTTCATGTAATGCAGCGCTTCTTTGGAGGGTTCTTTCAAAAACTGTGGCCTTATTCACCATTTCTGAGAAGTTCCGAATCTGAAAACCCACCACGCGCTCATAAAGTTTCTCATTCAGTCCTTGCTCAAATTTGCGTGCCTTCTTTTCCTCATCAGGAATCAGATAAGTAGCAAAGCAGGATAACTCAGTAAACTTAGCTGCATACTGATGTACCGTCATTGTTCCCTGTACCAAGGTGGCAAATTCCATAGCCTTATCCTCATGGAACGAGCTAGGGAAGAAGCGCTCAAGAAAGATCTGTTTGAAGTGCAGCCAACTAACTATCTCTGTCCCCTCTGCTTCTCTGATAGTTCTTTCAGAGATCCACCACCTCTTTGCCTCCCCGGTTAACTTGAAGGTGGCATAAGCCACCTTCTGTTCATCTGAACAGGTTAGGACTCGAAAAATCTCCTCAATGTCCTGAATCCAATCCTCCGCTAAAGTTGGATCGCCTTTCCCATCAAATAAAGGGGGGTGCATTCGATTGAATTGCTCTACAGTACAACCCCCTTCATTATAGTTACGCTGGCGACCCGTGGGATTCTGCACAAGGTCATCAATTAATTGATGTGTAGCCGCTTGTAGTACTTCAGAAGCACTCGGGTTTGTTTCCCTTTCGTTCTCGTTTGCATTCAGGTCCGACATGCTTCGTTCACGACGACGAGGTGGCATCCTGACAAAAATAACTAGGATCCTTAATAATCGTTTCAAAAAAATAGAGTTGATATGAATATAAATATTCAGTGGAATTCGTAAAACAAAACATATATATTATACTTCAAAAAAAAAAAAGAAAATGTAAGAATACCTATAAAAGAGAGAAAAGAAGTACGCACAACGGTAGTAATAGTCAATCTCCCAAAATCTAATACCTTACCCCATCTAACTATTTAAGCATACCCCGAAATCAAACTAAACCTTAATCAACATGAACTTAGTTCATAAACTTGTGAAATACCACGTCTCAAAACCATTCTTAAAACTTGCAAATTCTAAGACTTCCCACATCTACAATATTCAACCCTGTAGTTCGCTTCACTATCATAATAAATCTGAAAATGATTTCTTAAACACTATCTATACTCTGAAATCTTACATATTATAGTCTGTAGAATCTCAAACCTGGCTCTGATACCAAATGTAACGCTCCAAACCTGGGTGGCTTGGAGAATTACTACCTGTGACTTATAAACACAAATTTCGACACAACTAAAATAAATCTCCATCAAAACTTTATTATCAAAACTCAAACTCAAGTCTTCCAAATAAACACTTTGAAAACTCCATAAATCCAATATTACAACAGAACAAAAAAATAAACTAAGGAGTCCACAATCTCTTGGTAGTCATAACAAACCAAACTGATAACTTAACGAGTCTTACTAACCCAAGATAAAATTAAATCTAAGAGACATTAAATCTGAAGGACATCAAAATTCCTTCTCTTAACATCCCCTCCTATAAGCCCATCAAAACCAATGCCAACTCAAGTAATCAATAATTCACCCTCATTTCAGAAGCTATAACTCCAAGCAACCACCAACAATTTAACTAAAACAACATTACACAACTTCAAAACTCCTCCCACACCACCTCGCCAACACCCAAAAGCCACGAATTTACACTATGAAACAGGAATGCACAATAGCACTCGGTTTCCTTACCAAACGACAGAGTTCGACGTCAACACTAAGGTAAGGAGATAAAACACTTCACAGACGGGAGAGAACAAACCAGAAATGAGAGTGGATGAGCGTCTAAAAACCAAACCACCAATAGGGAGAAAACGCAGCAACACCACCTGGAAACACCCCACGCGGCAGCACAATGAAACATGGGCTATACTGAAGAAAGAAGAAAAATAAAAAACATAAATAAACTACAAATAAAATGAAAGGCGTCGACTTGAGAGGAAAAGGGAGATACCTGAAGATGACGACGCAGCGCAAGAGGGAGAGAAGAGACGAGCTTGAAGAGAGGAACACTAACTGCAGAAATAGCGGGACGCGAGAGAGAGACGTCGACTATGAGAGAAAAACCGAAAGTGAGGAAAAAGGAAAATGGAGGAAATTTAGGGCATGGGATTCGAAACCACAAAACAAACTCAACAAAGAGAAGAGAGGGATTCGGGAAGGTGAGTGGGTTACGGGAAGGAGAGGGACACGAGGGCAAAACAGAGGAAAAAGAAACCGAAAGAAGGGAAGAAGGGATCGGGGGAGGGAAAAGAAAAGGGAGAAGAAACTTACCCCTCCCAAAACCGCGTCTTTGCCCACTTAAAATGAAAGGGGCTGGGCCCCCGCGCGCGATCCGGGCTTCACCAAGAAAAAAATAAAACTGGGCCTTACAAAAACTCTAACATGCAGAGTCAAAAGGAATGAAAGAGAGTCACATGAACTCTAAACTAAGCATGGCTAAACACTAAGCCAAACAGGTTATGAAATCCTGAAACTAAGTTTGGTCTAAGCCCTAAAACCGACCATGATGGAGGCCCTAAACTTAGCATGATAGAAGCCCTAAAAATATGATAGAAGCCAAACCAAGCGTGATTCAAGCCTATAACCAAGCATGTCATGAGCCTATAACCCAAGCATGTCATGAGCTTTGAACCCGAGCATTTCATGAGCCTTTAAACCGAGTATGTCATGAGCCCTAGTCCTATGTATGTCACAAGCACAAAGTCAAGTATGTCACATAGCCACTGCGAATGTAAAAAGGCATAATGGTTGCTCAACACTAATACCCATATACCTTGAATGCTGGCCCACCTTTTACATAGCTACTGCCAAACAAGTTTGTCCACCATGGACGTCCCAACACATAGGGCCTATTTATGCATTGCATATTTTAAGTAGATTTTGTGTAGTTCATAGTGATATGCATTGTACTTATCAGATAAATACGTTATCACCATTTCACGATGGTTCTCTTTTGTCCAATCCAACACAAAGTCCGCCTGCAAGTTGAAAATATTGTCCCCACATATTATCATCAAACGCACATTAAGATAAATTCGTAAAGTACTACATTTGAATATGCATATATAATAAAGCCTTACTCTAACATGATCAATGAGTTCTTGCTTCTCCACCTCAGGTACGGAACTCCAGCTTGCATGCCTCATTTCGGCATATACTTTAACGATCCACGTCACTCGACTAGTAAAGATGGAGGTGTTCTCGCATGATGGACCTCTATGACCATCTTTATAACTAAAGGAATCTTATCCACCTTCTAGAGGCGTTCAAATTGTGTGCCCAAGCAAGCCCTCAGCCTCGTTTCTTAATGGGTGGAACTATATCTAGAAAAATAAGGAGGCAATTTGAAAGAAAAGATAGTGCAATAACAAGAATAAATGTTCCAAGTTTACTTCTACACAAATTTTGAACAAATGATGTATATAACATTTATACAAATGGTTGGCATACCTCTTCACTCTGTTCTACATCCATGGACTCTTGTACTCCCACACTTGTTACTGCTTGAGTCGATTCATTTGAAAATGAGTCCTCCTCATCTGGTAAATTCCTTCTCGGAGGCAATCCATGTGCATCTGGGCTGCTATGTGTAGACGATGGTGCTCTTGAGTGTCCACCTCACCCTCTCCTTCCCCCCTTTACAGATTGCCACACCTTTGCCTTTACTGGAATTCAAACTACTTTTGAACATGCAACCAACAAAGACATCAATACAAGAGCATTGTAACATTTAAGTGTCAATATCTCTGCCTAACCTACATACCCTTGCTTTGGATCATTTAAGTTTCAATAACATTAACAGTAAAATCATATGGATCTACCATCAAACTAATACAATATAAATAGAAGCAGTAAAGAGGATGAGTGCACAATCAGGAAAGTAGGAAACAAAAGTAGACCAATCAATGCAACTATGGGGGAAAAAACAAGCCATGACCCTTTATCTGATAGATCAAAGAAACCATGTTTCATAATTCCACCTCATTTGAATACATCACAAGTAGTCCATTAACATACATACATACATACATGCATATAGATGAATATATATATATATATGTATTGGACAACTCAAAGTCAGTTAAAGCATGTTCAAATATGAGGTTCGTATAACAGTGAGGTAGAAAAAACAACCAACTAGGTAGCTAACAGTAGAGCGATGCATGAATTCTTCTATAATTCATCATGCATCAGCAACACAAAGTTTGATGTAAACCAAATGTGTATTTGGTTTGAAATGGATAACATCAATCACAATAAGAAGATATCTTAATTTAAGAAAGCATTTGAGAGACCCAAGATCGATCATTTCAAATAATCGGCTATGAAAAGCCTAGAGAGCATGAAGCCCGGAATCAATAATATCGAGACCTCTGTTTCTAATGTGTAGTAAAAAGAGAATTCATTGTATGTATTAAATTTGTTGTTTACAGAGCTGATATTTATATACAAAGCATATGACTCTGATTGGTCAATGCAGTAATAGAAAGAATAACTAACTTTCTATACACTTGTAAATTATATATACAAAGCATAAAGTATATGAACTCTTGATACTCCCCCTCAAGATGGATTGTATAGTTCGCTAGTCCCATCTTGCCAATGAGATGATTAAACTGATACAAACCGAGTGCCTTGGTCAAAATGTCTGCTATCTGATGACTAGATGCCACATGAAAAAGTTTGATGACCCCAGCCTGTAGTTTTTCCCTCACAATGTGACAATCCAATTCTATGTGCTTTGTTCTTTCATGATATACTAAATTACAAGAGATATGGATGGCAGCTTGGCTATCACAAAACATTAGGACTGGCTGAGAATGTATAACACCAAAATCTGCCAGCAAGTTTTTCAACCAAACTATTTCATAAACAGTTGCTGCCATAGCTCTATACTCTGCTTCAGCAGATGATCTAGAGATGGTATGTTGCTTTTTCAACTTCAACCTAACAAGATTATCACCCAAGAAAACAGTGTAGCCAGTCACAGATCTCCTGGTATCAGGGCATGCTGCCCATTCTGACTCAGTGTAAATCTTGAGCTGGAGATCAGTTGAAGTAAAAGAAAACAACAAGCCTAAACCAATAGAGTTTTTGACATATTGAACTACTCTATGAGTTGCTACCATGTGTGGTTTTCTAGGCTTATGCATGAATTGACTTAATTTTGAACTGAGAAGGCTATGTCTGGCCGTGTAATGGTTAAGTATATTAACCTCCCAATCAACCTTCTGTATTGAGATGAATCTTCTAATTCTTCACCACTTGTTGCACTCAAATTCAGATTTTGTTCCATTGGAGAGCAAGTAGGTTTACAGCCAAGTAATCCACAATCCTCTATGATCTCTAAGGAGTACTTTCTTTGACAAAGATGAATTCCCTTAGAGGATCTGGCCACTTCTAGACCTAAAAAATATTTCAAAGGTCCCAAATCCTTCAACTTAAAATGAGTATCCAGATGCTTTTTCAAAGAGTCCATAGCTGACACATCATTACTTGCAATTAGTATATCATCGACATAAACTAATAGCATGATAATTGAAGAACCCTCTTGTTTGTAAAAAGAGAATAATCTGACTTTGATTGGGTGAAGCCAGTAGCCAACAAAGTTGAAGAAAACTTGGCAAACCATTGCCTTGAAGCTTGTTTCAAGCCATTAGAAAGATTTCTTGAGTTTGCATACCAAATTCAACTCCCCTTGCTGTCAAAACCAAATGGTAGAGACATATAAACCTCTTCTTGAAGGCCACCATTCAAGAAGGTATTATTCACATCTAGTTGAATAATGAGCTAGTTTTTTACAACAGCTATGGATAAAAAAATCCGAACAATGGTAAGTTTAGCCACTGGACTAAATGTCTCATAGTAATCAAAACCCTCTACTTGAGTATAGCCCTTGGCCACCAACCTTGCCTTGCATCTTTCCACAGTGCCATCAGACTTGAGTTTCAATTTATACACCCATTTACAACCTATTGGATGTTTACCAGGAGGTAAAGGAACCAAATCCCATGTGCCATTGGCTTCTAATGTAGAAATTTCTGACTTCATAGCAGCCCTCCATTCAGGGTACAAAATGGCTTGAGAATATGTCTTGGGCTTAATCAATGTGGAAGTAGCAAGAACAAAGTATTTATGAGAAGGAGAAAGTCTGTTGTAGGTCAGAAAATGACTGAGTGGATAAACAATGCTCAAAGAACCAATAGCTTGATGATCACTGGAAGGGGTTGATTGCAAGGTAGCCTGTTTGCAGTGATATGATTGGAGATATGAAGGAGGATGTTTGGATCGAGTGGATCTTCTAGGTGCAGAATTTTCTAGAACTAAGCTAGGTGCAGAATTTTCTAAAACTGAATTAGGCATACAAAGAGGTAAGTCTGAATTTGGAGCAGGAAGAGGAATAGAACAATTAAAAGAACTGTTCTCAGATGGAAAAAAAGAGTAATCTGTAGCTAGAAAATGTGTTGATGAAGAATTATCAAAAGGAAAAAATTCTTCATGGAATACTACATCTCTAGAAATGTAGCAAGTCTGAGTTTCTAGATTTAATAGCTTATATCCCTTAACACCAAAGGGATATCCTAGAAAAACTGACTTTACAGTTCTTGGTGAAAATTTTGATCGATTATGAGAGGATTTTGAGCCAAAACAGAGACAGCCAAAGACCCTCAGATGTGAAAAAGATGGAGTTTGATGATATAAGAGCTCGAAAGGAGTCTTATTCAAAAGAAGAGGAGAGAGAGTTCTATTAATGAGGTAAACAGCTGTAAGAACACTGTCTCCCCAGTAACAGATAGATAGTTTAGCATGAAAAAGAAGTGACCTTGCCACATTGAGAATGTGTTGATGTTTGCACTCCACAATAGAATTTTGTTGTGGAGTTGCAACACAACTCAACTGATGAAGGACTCCTTTGGAGGCAAAAAATTTTTTCAAAGCAAACTTAGGTCCATTATATGATCTAAGGGCGTTAATTTTGACTGAAAACTGAGTTTCTATGTGAGTAAAGAAAGATTGCAAAAGGGAACTAGCTTCAGACTTTGATTTCATTAAGTGAATCCAAGTAGCCAGAGAAAAGTCATCAACTATTGAAAGAAAATACCTAAAACCATCAATAGTAGGAATGGCCATAGGTCCCCAAATATCACAATGTACTAAATCAAAAGAGGCAGCAGATTTATGTTGACCAATAGGAAATGGTAAACGTTTTTGTTTAGCAATAGGACAAGTAGTACACGAATGAAATGAAGAATTCAAATTTGGAATGTGTTTATTCAAGAGTTGCAGTCTAGAGGAAGAAAGATGTCCTAATCTAAGGTGCCACAAGGCTACATTAGATTGAGTAGAAAAACAACTGGAAGAATGATGTATGGAGCTGGGAGTAACCAACTTGTACAGACCATCTTGCAATTCACCCATCCCAATCATCTTCGAAGTGGCTAGGTCCTGTAGAAAACATTTGTCAGCCATAAGGAGTAAGGAACAATTTAGAGTATGAGTTATCTTGCTTACAGAAATAAGGTTGAAAGAAAATGTAGGCACACACAAGACATTGGTTAAAATCAAAGTAGGACTCAAGATGGTGTCACCAATATGTGTAACTTCTATAGAGGAGCCATTAGGTAACTGAACTGTATTAGAAATAGGATGAGGAGTGCTGGTATAGAGGGATGGAGAGCAAACCATGTGGTCTGATGCACCACTATCGATAATCCAAGAGCATAGTTGAACTGAGGTTTCAGCAACACATACAATTTTGGATGTACCTGAAAAATTAGGCACTAAGGCCATGTTGACAGAAGGAGTAGGAGCAGCTGATGAAGCTGGTTTCAGCAAGGCCAACAACTCTGATATTGCTCCATAGTCAAGGGCATACTTGAAGAATTATCAGCACTCACTGATGAAGCATTAGTACTGATATTTGAAGAGTACTGAACTACATTGGCAGAAGCATTAAGACCTTTGGACTTATTCCTAAACTTGTAGTTAGGAGGATAACCGTGAACTTTGTAACACTTGTCAACTGTGTGGCCAGCAATGCCATAGTGACTGCAAATTATCTTACTGCTTGGATTAGCCTTAAAATTTTTAAAACCAGTGTCAGTTCTGGCAACTAGAACCACAGATTCAACTGAAGCTAAGGAGAGCTTCGATTACTAACAAGTCTTTGTCTCTCTTCTTGTATAACATAAGAAAAGGCTGTGTTAATTGAAGGTAAAGGATCCAACATCAAGATCTGACCTCTAACATTATCAAAAGCATCGGTGTGTCCCATAAGAAACTTTATAACGTAATTTTTATGATGATGTGCAGCAAAAATCTTAGAAGAATTACACTTGCAACCATGACAATAACAGACAGGTAAGGGTTGATAATTCAAAAGTTCATCCCATAGTACCTTGAGATCTGTAAAGTATGTGCTAACATCATTCTGGTCTTAATGTAGGGCAGAGATTGCAGTTTGCAATTCGAAGATGCGAAGACCATTTCCTTGTGAAAAACGCTCCTTCAGTTCAAGCCACATTGCATAGGATGAATCCACATATATAACACTCTGAGCAATCTTTGATGACAGAGAATTCAACATCCATGAGAGCACAATTGTGTCACACTTACTCCATGGAGAAAATAGAGGATCAGTTGTTGTTGGAGGAAGAAGTGAGCCATCAATGAAGCCAAGCTTGTTGCGAGCCTTCAAGGAAAGAAACATGGAGCGTGACCACGAATGATAGTTGCGATTGTCCAATTTTTCACTACCAGGAAAACTCCAGGTTGATCAGCGTTGGTGAGAAAGTAAGGGCTACGAGGATCAGATTCAACAGAGTAAGGAACAACAAAAGGAACAACTGGAGAAGAATTTGTTTGCTCAGCCATAATTGAGAAATCAGAGGAGGAAAAATTAATTTTTGTTTCTGCTGATACCATATCAGTAATATCGAGACCTCTATTTCTAATGTATAGTAGAAAGAGAATTCATTGTATGTATTACATTTGTTGTTTACAGAGCTGCTATTTATATACAAAGCATATGACTCTGATTGGTCAATGCAGTAATAGAAAGAATAACTAACTTTCTATACACGTGTAAAATATATATACAAAGCATAAGTATATGAACTCTTGATACCCGGCAATATCATCCCCAACAACAATTATTTTCTCAACTAGAGAAAAACAATAATAATACTTAACATCCTCTTAGGGAATGATGCATGGACACATCTTCTATTTGAACACTAGAGAAAAGAGTACTTCGAAAGGCATTGCCCGTTGCGATTGCAAGTAATTAAGGATTGCATTTTGATATATACAAGTCGGTGTGGTAACACAGTATTACTTGTTGTGAAACTCATTGCAATTTATCAAAAGTCAAAACACCAATCATTTTTACACAAAAATATGTGGAGGGCTTCAACATCACGATGTGTCCTGACTTCAGAAATTAGGCATTAAAAATTGTACTTATTTTTAATGATTTGACAAAGCGAGATCATTAGTTTAGAGGTAAAACCTTTTCTATTGACGAGGTTTATATTCATTAGCGAATCCTTACTTCATAGTTTAAATCTTGTATAACCTACTTAATTACTCCATTAAATGTACATATATAATATTATTTTTAGAAGGTACATTAAAATCTAGTAGATCCTATATATATAAAAATATATACGGGTTTTGGTAGAACTTTGAAATTAAAACATACTAGATCCTATAACCACAAATAACACGAGTTAACAAGCAAAATATTTTTATTTTTGGAGCTGCTTCTCCTAGAGCAAAGCAAAAATGGATATATTGATCTTGAGATATATAAATATATATATATATATATATATAATTGGTGAAACAATCCATGCCTTGCCTCTGATCCAATGAAGTTTATGATGAGTGCCATCTACCTTTAGGTTGCCCATAATCTATAGTGGACTCAATGGCATGAGGGACTGTGTCCTTTATGCAGCCATCATGCCCCCCATCAAGATTACTTATTATTTATTTATTTATTTATTATTATTATTATTATTATTATTATTAAGATTACTTAATGAAAAGCTAAGAGCAAACCCTTATCAAAGAAAAGAATATCCCCAAAAAGGTAAACAATTATGGGGACAGTTCCCTTTTAGAGCATTAGCCTCCTTTACACCAACGAAAACAATTACGGGGACAATCCCCTTTATACTAAAAAACCATCAACATGATATAAAGCTTCCACAAACCAACGTCATCGAGATACACTAGGTAATGAGTTTTAACAAGATGATGTTGAATACCATTTTGAGAATTCCTTACTTGTCATTCGCATGTCAGCAAAAGCAAGGTCGCCAGACCCATTCCTTATTTAGACTGTTTACTGCATGCAATCCAAAATACTGCTTTACTCACATAATTCCCTAAAATAAAATGAGATAATAAGTGGCTATACATGATGAAGATTAGTAAGGAAGAAATTGCACACATTTACTATGAAAGACCAATGTATAGTTTACGGATATAATCAAATAGGGGAGGGAGAAGCCTTGTGAGAGTGGTTTACACGGTGACGTTGGAAACTCTAGCTGAGTCTTTTGGGGTGAACGTAGCAGATGTTAGCCATGTGATTGATTCCAACTCATGGACGCCTTTCTCTACTCTCTGCGAAATTATCTCCACCAAGCCCTAATTTCCTCAACCCACAAGTATCGATCATGAGATTTATTTTATGAAATGGGAGAAATTAACAGAGGTGAAGGAAAAATTTAGGAGATTTGGTCTGAAGAGAAAATCAATTTTACTGCGAAAATCGTAGGAACCAAAGAGAATTTATGTTCCCGCCGTCAATTTTGTCCAAATTCATTCTCACATTTTACATCCTGTGTAATATGTGGGGGTTATTTGTTGCAGCGACATATTTCGTCGCAAAATGGTTGTTTTCCACTGGCTCTCAATGATCTATCATGAGTCACTGCAACAAGCCAATTCATTTTCCACGCATAGATTTCGTGTGGTCAGCTAAGTATTTTCCATTATGGTTTTGTCTTGGAAAAAAATTTTGTGAGAAAAGGCCAAATTTGTTGTAGTGTTCTCATTTCATATCTTATAAAAGTAATATTAGAAATTAATGAAATTTGATAATGCAAACAAACATAACAACTTTTAAAGTTAAATTTCATAAAATTTAATAACTTTTTTGAAAAGGAGCTTTGAACTCAATCATTCATTGACTAGCAAATCAATAATACACTAACGTGGATCCTCCATGTTTACAATATAATCTGAGATAAGTAAAGCATCTTTAGCCAACCTATGTGCCACTTTGTTTACCTCTCTTCTAGTATGCCTAACTGACCACTCCAAAAAATGTACTAGTATAGCTTGAGTATCCTTAACAATCATGGAGGAAGCAGACTCCTCTTGGTCCTTGGCCAACAATGCTTTGGCAGCCTGTTGAGAATCTTCCTTAATTATCATCTGGGATAAACCAAGTCGAGTTCCCAGCTTGGTTGCTTCAAAAGCCCCACACGCCTTTTCTAGTAAAGGGTCAGGGAACTATGGCCTTTCATCTTTAAGGCAGCAATCATCTAGCCTCTGTGATCTCTTACAACCACCCCAAGTCTAATTCTATAGTTAGTCTTATCCACGGCTGCATCCCAGTTAATTTTGTAGGAACTCACTGGAGGAGGAGTCCATTTCTCTTTAATTTGTTCTACAATTTGCAACCTTGCTCTCGAGCTCTTAATGGCCTCCAATCCACCTAACTCACCATGAGCTTGTTTCAAAATACTCGAGGGATGACTAAACTCCTTTGAAAAATAAACTTGTTTCTTCTCTGCCAGATGAGTTTTGAGATCACAACAAACTCATCAAGGATCTCCAAATTAGCACTTTTGCACAATTGGAACCACAATTCCTTGAATGATATGGGAATAAAGGACTTCTTCTATAGGAACCTCGAGCACTGTCCCCAGACATCTTGGGCTATAAGGCAATCCCAAGTAATGTGGCAAACATATTATGCCTCATTTAAGCATATAGGGCACAAGGGTTCTTCAACAATTTTCTTTTTGTATAGGTTCAGTAGGGTGGGGAGCCCATTCTTGCAAGCTCTCCACATGAAGTTCTTTGTGGCAGGGATGACTTGGAGTTTCCAGATAGTATTCCACCCCTCTGCACTCTCTAAACTATTAGAGGATTGAGCTTGAGCTTGGTCCATCCACTTTTTGGGCAAGTGGTAGGCTCTTTTGACAGAGAACTGGCCCTTAGCACCGTGTCTCCAGATTAGTCTGCCAGGTTGGTTAGACTGGCTTAGTGGGATCTATTTTATCAATCTAGCTTCCTCCTCACTAAGCATGCCTTCAATAAGTGTTTGGTTCCATGACCTTGTGGTAAGATCAATCAGGAAACTTACAGTTGCTTGAGCATCCCCCTTGCACTGCACTTGTCACTTTGCCTGAGTAAGTTTGAGGGAGCCGCTTGTCCCCCAAATCTGAACGCTATAGCCATTGCCTATTCTCCAAATTGATCCCTTGTCCACCAAGGATTTTGCTGCCAGCAAACTCCTCCAGATGTAAGAGGGCTTGTTACCTACTTTTGCTTCCCAGAAAGAGCAATGAGGGAAGTATTTTAGTTTCAAAACCTTTGATGCTAGAGATTGAGGTTGCTGTATGAGGCGCCAGACTTGTTTAGCCAGCATTGCAATATTGAAACTCACAATGTCCCTAAAGCCCAGCCCTCCAAATTTCTTCTATTTCCCCATGGTGGACCATGATGTCCAGTGCACCTTTCTTTCTTGCTCATACTGACCCCACCAGAACTTACGCATGATTCTATTCATCTGGTTATTAAGCGAATGGGGTAGCTTGAATACCCCCATGCAGTAGGTAGGTAAGGCCTGTACCACAGCTTTCAGAAGGATTTCTTTTCCAACTTGTGAGAGAGACTTAATCTTGAAATTGTTGACTCTCTTCTTCATTTTGTCGAGGAAACTTCTGAAAGACCCAACCTTTGATCTCCCAACCATGGTAGGAAGGCCTAGATAAAGTTCATAGGATAAGGTGGATCTGATGCCTGCTATCTAGAGGACAAGTTCTTGGGTGGCCTTAGGGGTGTTCCTGCTAAATTGGATGGATGTCTTAGCTTTGTTCAATCTCTGACCCGAGGCATTTTCATACATAGATAGTATGCGAATCATCATTCTCCACTCAGCTTCGTTGGCCTTGCAAAAAAGTAGACTGTCATCTGCAAAGAACAAATGATTAATGAATAATCTACCTCTAGCAACTGGGATGCCCGAGATGGAGCCTTTTTCCTCAACCTGGTTCAACATGGTACTCAAGACTTTAGCACATAGGATGAACAGGTAGGGGGATAGTGGGTCCCCCTGCCTCAGTCCTCTAGAGGGAGATAATTGTTTCTTTGGAGACCCATTAATGAGAATTGAGTATGAAATTGGTTCTATACACCTCAGGGTTAGGTCAATCCAGTCCCTTGGAAGGACCAACTTAAGCATCACAGCCTTGAGAAACTCCCATTCTATACAGTCATAAGCTTTACTCATGTCAAGCTTCAAGGCCATGTGTCCAACCTTCCTAACCCGCTTGATGTCCATTGAGTGTAAAGCCTCAAAGACCACTATCACATTATCAGAAATCAGTCTACCTAGCACAAAAGTAGACTGTGTGGGGGATATAATATCTGGTAAGATCCTCTTGAGTCTGTTGGCAATAGTTTTAGAGATAATCTTGTAGAGGACATTGCATAGGCTGATAGGTCTGTAGTTAATAACTAGTGTAGGGGACTTAACCTTAGGAATTAACACAATAAAAGTCTCATTGAGTTTCTCAAGTTTACCTCCAGAGTTTAGAACAAATAAGGCTGCAGCACAAACCTCATTTCCTATCGATTTCCAGTGGTGATGGTAAAAGGCTCGAGGAAACCCATATGGACTAGGGGATGTGAGAGGGTTCATTTGAAAGATGGCCTTTTCCACTTCTCGTTCAGTAAAACTCTTAGATAACATAGAGTACATATCCCTTATGACCCTGGCTTCCAAGATGCCCAAGCATTCTAAGATTCCTGTAGGGCCAGATGAAGTGAAAAGGTCCTGAAAACAAATTTGAAATAAGTTAGCAATATCTTCCTGAGAATCAACTACACCCTTACCTGCATCTTTGATGCACTTTATGGAGTTTGTCTTCCTTCTTTGGTTTGCACAATGATGGAAAATTTGTGTTTATGTCACCATCTTTGAGCCATGATTGTTTGGCCCTTTGTTTCCAGTTCATAGCTTCCTCCTCTAGCATTTTATCAATTTCAGCTCGGGTATTTTTGATTTCCTCTTCGAGGGACCTTGAGTTAGACTGTTGTAGTTCATCTAACTTTTTAAGATTTTGGTTAAGCTGTCTCTTAAACTTCCCAAAAGCCCTTCTACTCCACTCAACTAGTCTTTGTTTACGAACCTCAATGGAGCCCACTGTCCTATCCAGATTATTTGAAAAGAGTAAGGGCCTCCTCCTCCATGCCTTCTCCACCATCCTCCTGCACTCCTCCCTCGAGGACTATTTGGCCTCATACCTGAAAAGCCTGTACCTCTTGAAGGTCATTGGGCACTTTAAGTCCATAGATATCAGGATAGGTTTGTGATCAGAGGGAATGACAGGCTCCACCTCCACTGAGTATGCCTTCCAATATTCATACCATTGTGCATTAGCAAAGCCTCTATCGAGTCTTTCTTTTGTGAATTGTGCTCCCATCCTTTTGTTACTCCATGTGAATCTGTCTTCCTTGTAGCCCATTTCACACAACTCACAATCATTCACAGCTGCACAAACTCCTCCATCTGGTTGAGTGGCCTGTTTGCGACTCCTTTCTTCTCACTGTCTTGCATAATTTCGTTAAAGTCACAACAGCATAGCCATGCCATCTAGTTGGGTGGTTTTAGAGCCTTTAAAAATCTCCATGAGTCCTCCTTTCTCTGGTATATGGAGATCCATAAAAACCAGTTAGAACCCAGGTCTTGTTAGCTGAGCCCTCTTTGAGTTTTAGGGAAATATGGCTCTGTGAGTAGGAATCCAATTCCACACTGACCTCATCCTTCCATAGGAAAGCCAAGCCACCACTACTGCCCCTGCTATCCACCACAAAGCTATTTTCATAACCCGCACAGTTTCTTACGTTCTCTACTCTCTCTCTTCCACATTTTGTTTCAATGGGAAAGATGAGGGAGGGGCACTTAGACACTAGTCTATGAAGTTCATGAACTGTCCGGGGGTTCCCAAGCCCCTAGCAGTTTCAACTGAGACATATCATGGCTGTTGGTGGTGTTGCCTAGCACCCACCACCAATTCCTCATAGTGTGCCACTTTTTGAGCACCATTTCCTTTCAATTCCTTTCACTAGGTTCAAACTGTCTTCGGCTACCAAATGATACCTGCACTTCTGGACAAGCTTGAGAAATGAGAGAGAAGGACTTGTCACGTGCTCTCCTCTTCCATTTTGCTTGGCGTGTCTCAACTAACTCCTTTATCTGCTGGTCCAAAAAATTATCCAGATAGGATATTTGATTCTTTAAACAACCACCTAAGGAGGAGGGGACCACTTTTGTATTGTTTCCAAATTTGGCTTCCACTCTGCCATCTTTACTACAGTATTCCCTATTGGGAAATGCCTCTTCCCTTGGGCCCCTCGAGGACTTGCTTGTTCAAGTCCAATGCTGCAGGATTTGTAGCTTTACTATGATTCCCAAAATCCTGCTGACATTCAGCCTGCAGCCCACCCTTTGGATCTAGTTTCCTCGAATCACTCCTGATTTCCTGGCTGTCCTTGTTTGACTCTATCCCTGAGCTACTACTCGGTTGATAATGTGGGGAAGTCTACAACGAGTCGCCACCATAGTGTTTAAACTCGGGACCACTCATCTTCGCAGGTGAGGCCCTTAACCAGGTCCAAACTGGTTGTTTGCTTTCAGCTTATTATAACGAGAAGAACCAGAGCAATAGGATGAGTGTTTATAGAACCACAATCTAAGTAGAAAGACGGTAATCTTTCATACTTAAAAGGGATCCAATGCTGCACCTTATTGATTGTAAAGAATCTTCCACTTATAAGAGGTTTTGTAGTGTTTACTACCACTCTGGCCCTCAGAACACCTCCCCGGCCACACCCCTTCTCGTTTGTCTCCACTTCAACCACCTTTTCCATTCCTGAAAATAGCATACCCCCGATCTCTTTGGTCATGCTGGCCATTGGCATGTTGTGTGCTTGAACCCAGAAGAGTTCCTCAGTGAACGCAATATCCTTCAATGGGACTTGGCCATCAATCTCCTGTAGGCAAACCAAGGCTCTATCAAAAGTCCATGGTCTTCCTGCCAAGACCCTAGCTCTGTCATGTTCATGCTGGAACTCCACCAATACCCTGTTGGCCCCCACTTCCTTGAACTGTAACCACCCTTTAGGCCTCCATACCTTGGTCATGGTATCCCTAAAAGCCTGTCTATTAACCACCCTATCCGTAATGATCAACATCAAAAGGCACCTCTTTCCCTTTTCAACTACTGCTCTAACACCCCACTCTCCACCCTCATCGTGTCAGCCTCATGTTCTAAGAGAGTAAGACCCTCCCATTGCTTGTGAAGGTCATCTTCCAGGTCTTCAGCACTCAACATACCACGTCTTAAGACTCCTCAAAGCATAGGCTCACCTCACCTCACCGAGAGAGGACCCGCATTTCACTTCTGAATCTTCCATAAAATATAATAACTTAACTTTACAGGGTTGTAATTTCAGATTTTACAACTTAGTCTGTAGAAAAGATTGAGTTGTAAAAATGATTTACTGTTTATCATTTTTCAAGTGGAGGAATGTTTGTAAAATGATGATAATATTATAATATTAATTTTTTTAAAAAAGTATTTTCTTTAAAAGAAATAATATTTGTAGTCATAGAGTGCGCAAACACCGCGTACGTACTCATTTTAAAAAAAAAATGAATAAATATGAAATTTACATGAAAAAATTAATTTTTTAATAATGTATTCAACTCTTTTTTAAAAAAAAAGATGCGATATTTACACAACTCATAACTATATTTAACATTATTTTTTCTTTATTAGCTCACAATTTTAAGAAAATGTGTCTA